>NW_011495078.1:9699595-9758101 GCF_000754665.1 Bison bison bison | reverse complement strand
GAAAGTGAAGTGAAAGTCTCTCAGTCGTGTCCGACTCTTTGCAATGCCATGGACTATACTGGCCATGGAATTCTCCAGGCCAGAATACTGGAGTGGGTAGCCATTCCCTTCTCCGGGGGATCTTCCCAACCCAGGGATTGAACCCAGGTCTCCTGCATTTTGGGTGGATTCTTCACAGCTGAGCCACAAGGGGAGCCAAGAATACTGGAGTGGGTAGCCTATCCCTTCTCCAGGGACTCTTCCAGATCCAGGAATCGAACCGGGGTCTCCTGCATTGCAGGCGGATTCTTTACCGACTGAGCTATCAGGGAAGCCCATGATTTCTTAGGACCTCTCTTCTATAACTCCTCTCACTACTAAAAACGCCAGGTGCACCTGAGCTGAGGCATTTGCTAGGTTTAGGTGTGAAACTCTGAACCACAGAGTATTAGCTTGGTTTTCTTCCATTTACCCACAATGCATTTAGTGAAATTCAACCAGGGAAGCAGTGTGCTCTTTAGTGTCCTATGTCCCCCAGTTTTGCTGTGACATGACCACCCTGCACAGCACACGAGGGTTCTTGTTCTTTCCACCGCAGGGAGAGGCTAGGTTAGCCTGACTCAGGCTGCTCCAGGTTACACTGTATTTCCTCAAGAGTGGCCTCACCATCTTAGAATGGCTTTTCATGACTGAGAATTTCCATCTCTGTCGCTTCGTATCCTATTTTGAATTCTCTCCACCTACGTATAGTTCCACACCTACCCTATCTTTCTTTCTCATTTTCAGCTCTTTTCTAAAGTTTCCTCTTATGATTTTCTTTTTCTGTTTATATAGCTTAAAGACAACCCTTTAGCTGAAATGTCACCTGTAATCTTATTTCCTTTTCTATGGTGAACTTCATTAGTATTTTTTTTTTAATTATTTTCAAGGATACAGTAGAAACACAGCAGGAATCTGGGCAATACCCCATCATCTTGCAGTTTTCTTTTCCCTTTTCTTTTTTTTTTTTACCATTTCTTTTCCTCATTACCTTTTTACCATAATCACACTATCCTAAGCTGCCTTGCAAGCTATAGTTGGAAACTATTTCATTTTTCATATAGGTCAATGAAAAGTCAAATGTAATCAGAGCAATGCAAAATGAGAAATGTTCAACACAGATGCACTTTTAAATGAATTCTATAAAATCAAGTTATTTAATTTACACTTTGGAAGGCCCATTTTTGTCAGCAAAACATGACTATTCTCTGAAAGCTGCCGCTACAGAAGCAAAATCAAGAGATTGCTGTGTTAATGTAAGCACTTCAAAGGTAACAAAAAGACTATCCACAATGAGCGCTTAATTACATTTTCTCTCTTTCAGTATTCACATCACAGGGCTTTCCTTTGAAACAATAATAAAGTGAAAAACACTGAAAAATAAGGAGTCTTTCAACTGCTTAAGTCTTTCATCATTCTTATCCCCAAATCATTGACAAAAGTGGGGGGGAAAAGATGGATTTCATAAGCATTGGGCAAATTGCAATCAGTCACGGACAGAATTTCAGAATACATACCTGGTGGATGAGAGAGACATTTTATGGAACAGTAGATAATGGTTATAAATATGCGTCTGCTGTATACTTAAGCCTGATTTTCACTGTGGGCTACAAATTGGTACCCCCAGGGGGCGATGGGAGAGCCTGCTGTTTCCTGTTCCAGAAACTGCAGCCAAACCTTTTTTCTTTGTCTGCTTGGCACATGCTTGTTTGTCCCTGAGAAGACTAAATCAGGCTGTGTGGCTCCATGGGCCAGTGTGGATAAAAATTAAGTCAGAGGATGTATATGTATGTAGGCTTTTTTTTTTTCTTTTTTGCAATTTGGGTTAAAATGCTTTGTAGTATTTTACAAAAACAAAAAACTCATACAACTTAGCAAAAATGTTCTTTTTCAGCTAAATTCAAGCCTAGAGGCTTATGAAATTGAGATTTTAACTTACAAATGTTGTTTGGAAGGGTAGCGATGCACATATAACACACGCTATCATCTCCATGCACATATTTGTGTGTTTGTCCAAAAACAATCTCTAGCTGTTTTACTGCCAATATTTTAAAAATTTCAGACCAGGTTGATATGGAATGATCAGGAAGCAAATGTTTATCATGTGTATCAAAAACACAGCATGCCTGAGTGTCTCTATGATAATAGCTTTTATCTGTGTTTGGTTTGTATTTACTAGTACAACTTCTCTACCAGTTGTAGGCTCAGAGAGCACAGATTAAGCCTTCCCAACGAAGGCCAGGATGTAGGTTAGTACTTATAGAGAGTGGCTGAGATTCAGGAAAACTGTGCTGAATCAAACTGGGCTGGCTTGATAGACCTCATGAAAATAACTGTCAGTTTGAGGACATACAGGAGAATAAAGCAATTGTTGATAATGCTTAAGGGAATCTCCAGTGACCTGGGGAAGTGACTTCAGTCTCTAAACTTTTTGGGTAGTATAAGATTAACACATGCAATTTTGAAAATTTAGTTTTAGAGTGTGCTTGAGTCGGACACGACTGAGCGACTTCACTTTCACTTTTCACTTTCATGCATTGGAGAAGGAAATGGCAACCCACTCCAGTGTTCTTGCCTGGAGAATCCAAGGGACGGGAGAGCCTGATGGGCTGCCGTCTATGGGGTCGCACAGAGTCGGACACGACTGATGCGACACAGCAGCAGTAGCAGCATGGTGTCATTTAGAGCTTCCTTGATAGCTCAGTTGGTAAAGAATGCGCCTGCAATGCAGGAGACCCCAGTTCAATTCCTGGATCAGGAAGATCCGCTGGAGAAGGGATAGGCTACCCACTCCAGTATTCTTGGGCTTCCTGCGGGATCAGCTGGTAAAGAATCTACCTGCAATGCAGGAGACCTGGGTTCAATCCCTGGGTTGGGAAGATCTCCTGGAAAAGGGAAAGGCTACCTACTCCAGTATTCTGGCCTAGAGACTTCCATGGACTGGATAGGCTGTGGGATCGCAAAGAGTTGAACACAACTGAGTGACTTACTTTCACGCAGCCATCTGGGCAGCAACCAGGATCCCAGATTCTACCTTTTGGTATATACTCTAAAGGGCTTCCTTTGTGGCTCAGCAGTGAAGAATCTTCCTGAAAGGCAGGAGATTCAGGTTCAATCCCCAGGTGGGGGAAGTTCCCCTGGAGAAGGAAATGGCAACCCACTCCAGTATTCTTGCCTGGAACATACCATGGACAGAGGAACCTGGTGAGTCCATGGGATTGCAAGAGTCGAATACAACTTAGCGACTAAACCAAATACCCTAAAGAAACTCTTGCACAACTGTACACAAAGTACAAATGTATTCATTGCAACAGGTAAGAGCAAAATATTGGAAAGCCACCTAAGTTGTGTCTCCAGGAAGGAAACTGAGAAGCAAATAAGGCATGTTCAGCCAATGGACTGCTACTATATGACTATATATATTATATATATTAATGTCTGAATTAACTTTATGTGTATTAAAAGATTTCAAAAACAATATTTGGTTAAAAACTAAACTGAGAGTATATATTCTATTAATTTTGAAAATTGCTACTCTTAGTAATTTGTAAGGAGGGAAAAGTGAAAGTGTTAGTCGCTCAGTCATGTCCGATTCTTTGGGACCCCATGGACTGTAGCCCGCCAGGCTCCTCTGTCCACAGAATTCTCCAGGCAAGAGGCCTGGAGTGGGTTGCCATTCCCTTCTCCTGGGGATCTTCCTGACCCAGGGATCAAAGCCAGGTTTTCTGCATGGTAGGTGGATTCTTTACTATCTGAGCCACCAGGAAAGCCCTTGTAAGGAGGGAAACCCATGATCAAACATAACTTGGCCTCAGCATGGGGTGGAATTATAGCAGTGAGAGGAGTGTGCGGGCATTCCTTCCAGACAGGGCCAGCCATGCGCTGGAACAGTGCTCCTCAAACTGAAAATATCATACTGATCTTAAAAACCAAGGGTATAAAAATGTCTGTAGATGGTTTACAACACTATATATTCTAATGGGTATGTATAAACGTGGAAAACTACCGCAGTCCATTGATTTTAAGATGCACATTGGTTTTCACATTTTAGCAATCTGAAATTGGGATGTATCTTGCAATCTATGTGTGTACTTTAACTGTACTTTGTTAATATTACACCAAATATGAGTCTTTTTAAAGTTGATAGATTGAAGATAAAAGGGGAATGGAGTGGCAGAGGATGAGATGGTTAGATAGCATCACCGACTCAAGGGACATGAATTTGAGCAAACTCCGGGAGATAGTGGAGGACAGAGGAGTCTGGCGTGCTGCAGTCCATGGGGTCAAAAAGAACTGGACATGGATTAGTGACTGAACGATAACAACAACAAAGTTGATAGTATGCTAAATTTAGTAAACTATGATTTAACAACTGGAAGATGGGTTCATACAAATTCATCAAAGTCATTGTCTGGGAGAATGGGTGTGGGGAAGACCAAAAGAGAGACAAACTTGGGCATAAATGATGCTTTAGTGAAAGTGAAGTCGCTCAGTTGTGTCCGACTCTTCTCGACCCCATGGACTGCAGCCCACCAGGCTCCTCCGTCCATGGGATTTTCCAGGCTAGAGTACTGGAGTGGGGTGCCATTGCCTGATGCTTTAAACTGATCGATAATACTTTACTTTTACAAATTAAAAACATCTGAAATGACATTTTAGCATTTATTAAGATATAGCTTGAAATGTACATACCATCTTACTTAAACTTGAAGAAACTCAGGGTTGGTGATCGTTACGATCGTCCTCTTAGACCATGGCTAAAGCACCCTCAAAAATACAAGCTCACCTCACACGTACTTGGCAGCCTTGGAAGCTAGATGTGCCAGGGTCTTATTACTCTCACTTTCAGACATAACACAACAAACAGATCAGGGAAGTTGTCTGATTCTTCTACAGTCATACATCTAGAGACTGGCAGAGACAGATACTGAATCTAGATTTTTGGACCTCAAGTCTGCAGTCTTGAACTCCACCATATTTAACAGACCGCCCTCACTGACCTGTGTGTATGTGTGTGTGTGTGTGTGTGTGTGTGTGTGTGTTCGCGCTCAGTCATGTCCGGCTCTTTGTGACCCTATGGACTGCAGTCCACCAGGCTCCTCTGTCCACGGGATTCTCCAGGCAACAACATTGGAGCCAGTTGCCATGCCCTCCTCCAGGGCATCTTCCCAATCCAGGGATGGAATCTGTGTCTCCTGCACTGGCTGGCAGATTCTTTACCACTGTGCTACCTGCTAGACTTTTAAATTCTCAACTTTTTAGAGATTCGAAAAAATTATGAACAAAAGAACAAACACTTTCAATTTTCAGTTTTAAAATTTTTGAAAAATTACAATGAGTGTTTTGGGCAGACACTTAAATCCGTAGAATGAAGGCGTAGAATTAGATACAGGTTTTCAAGCTACGTTCTGTGGATTCCTAAAGGCTTCAGTGAATCTCAGGAGTCCCTGGAAGTCCTTCAGGGTTCCACAATCAAAGTCACGTTTTTGGCACAATAAGGAAAATTCAGACTGTACAAGAAATCTGTTACCAGATTTAATATTTTATTTCACTATATTAGTGATTCCTATAGAAATCCACTTGAAAAAATTTACTTTGCTAACTAATTTACTAGGCTAGATCATTTTTCTTCCTGCTTACATATTACTGTGTTAGACTCTGACTTAAGAATCAAATCTCTGCATGGCTGACAGCATGAGATTATATTGTTTTAACAGAATAACAATTAGATTATTCCCATACATAGATGATTTCAACCATCTATCCTGAATTTAACCAATGATCAATAGTCTTGAAGGTATTCCATAGTTTTAAAGGAACTTAAACACATTCGTGCATGCTAAGTTGCTTCAATCATGTCCGATTCTTTGCGACCCCATGGACAGGTAGTCCACCAGGCTCCTCTGTCCATGGGATTCTCCAGGTAAGAATACCGGAGTGGGTTGCCATTTCATCCTCCGGGGGATCTTCCCAGGGGGTTCTTTACCACTAGCGCCGCCTGGGAAACCCATTGAAACACACAGTAACTGCTTAACAGAAACTAGCTGAGTTTGTAAGTGAATGAATGAATAAATGAATGACACATGTCCCGAGAAGGAGGATGCAAAGGCCTCAGGGCCAAGGGTCTGCCAACACAGGTGCAGCCAGATTTGTCTCTAGAAGCCTGACATCCACTCCTACCACTCAGTGTTCTTTGTGCGTATGTGTGAGAGTATTTTTAAAGTCACCCCAAGTCAAAAAATGCCAGTATTATTTCTACGTGATTCCACTCTTTGAGCCCAGGACCTTTCTCCACATCACAATGAATCCTCATACACCTGTGGACGGACATGTCCGTGTTTTTGTTTGTTTGTTTTAAAGATTTTTTTTTGATGGGGACCATTTTTAAAGTCTTTATTGAATTTGTTACAATACTGCTTCTGCTTTATGTTTTTGGTATTTTGGCTCTAAGGCATGCAGGATCTTAGCTTTCCGACCAGGGATTGAACCCGAACCCTCTGCATTGGAAGACAAAATCTCTACCACCAGACCACCAGGGAAGTCCCCAGTCTTCGACTGGAAGGCCTTTGCATATAGCAAATGTGGTGTCTAGTTTAATGTATGTAGTTTGTCCAGCACTTACTTGATACATAGATTTTAGAATTGGAAGGGGCCTTAGGGATCGCTTGTATTTTGTTTTAGTGGCTCTTGGGCAGAGGTCTGATTTGCTGCAGACGTGTTCAGTGACAATGCCAAGTTTCATAATCTAGGGAAGAAGCAATAAATAGTTGCAAGATCATGGGCTTTGAGACCAGGCTGGCCTGGGAATGTTCTGGCTCCAGTGTTTATACTCTTTGAGACACTGGGCAAATTAACTCCTCAGTTTCATCATCTGTAAAGTGGGACTATTACGTAACCTGACTGTCCCAAATATGAGGAATAAAATTATTATAAAGCTTTTTGCCACTCAATAAAGAGTAGCAGTTATTTTTATTTCATATGTTCCTAATGAACGGTAACATTCTGTTTCTTTCCCTTGGAACTTTTAGCACAATATGAGAGCTTAAATTTGATTCTTAAATATATACAAATGTATTGTGTGGAGATGTATATCTGGCATTAGAAAGACCTAAGGATTATATCCTTTTAGGATGCAGGCCACATTTCATAATTTTTTTTCTTTTCTTTTTAATAGACATACATGGAAGAGAAAAATCTGCTTGTGTGACAGAGGAAAATTTTTCCTGAATTTTGGCATTTAGTTTTTATCATGCCGTTTACAATATTCACAGCCATGTGTTTTATTCTTCCCCATGTGTTTCTTTTAGTCACACAAAGCGCAGTAACACTGAGCTGGTTTCTAATTAACTGACTGCACCCTGAGGTCTCCAGCTTCTGTTTTCAGTTTAATTACAGCTGTGAAGAGGCTGCACCAAAACCAAAGAGAGTGTTTCTACATGATAAAGAAAAAATAATAATTTAGTTCTGGTTTGATTCTTAGATCACGGACGGTGTGGATGTTTAGAAATGGTTAAGTCAGTACACGGACTTGGGACTTCCATTTGTTTTGTCTCATTTTCCCTCATGCAAGCCACTTGACTTTGGTGGAGACAGCTTCTGACTTAAATCTGAAATCCAGTTCCTCAAGTAGTTCTTGGATTCATAGACAGTTAGAATGGAAGGGACTCTCCTCCAACGGGACTACTCTACCTCGGTTCTCTGGTTCTGAAACTGACAACAAACCAGGAACCTGTTGGTGCTCACCCCATCATGAATGGTCAGACAACTGAGAAGAAACCTGAAACTCACCAGAGTGGCGAAGAGGTGATAGAGGATAAAGTAGATGGCAACCACAGGCGCCCACATGTGTCCCACGGCATTTAGTGTTTGGTCCATGACATCAACCCATCCTTCCTGGGTAAGAATCTGGAACATGGACATGAACGCCTACAGAGGGAAAGAATGGAGGGATTAAACACCAGCTCTGCACTTGCACGCAACTTAAAATTAGGACTTTGACCTCAGTATTATTAATTCAGGAGGGAAAGAAGAGCCTTCATTCAACAGATGAGAAAGAACTAAGAACAACGATCTTAAAAGTCTGATATCTACCTATTCAATGTGGAAAACTAAAATAATTACCTTGAATTAAAATTAGCCTTGTTGGTAGTAAATACTGCTGAGCAAATTAGAAAAAAAATCAGGAAACTTAGCTTGTTGCCTCTATTGCTTTTACCTTTTAGCAAGCTGACTATTTCACGTTTCCAAGGGATTAGTGTAATTTATTTTATTTTTTGCTGTCAAGCACAACTTATTTTTATAGCAAATTACATTCGATTGTCTAAAGGCAAATAAGAATAATCTTAATTTTATTTTTATAGAATTCATCTATCAAATCATTTCAGTTATGTTAAAAACACAAGACTCTGAAAAAGAAATATTTCTAAAATGATATGATAATACTAAGCAACTTCATAAAAATGATCACATTTTTTCATAATTTAAAACTTTTTTTTTTCAAAGCAGAGTCAAGACCATGGAAGAAACCCCAAGACCAAAAATAAAGTAAAAGATAAAGTAAAATTGAATTAAATTAAAAAGAGCACTCAACAAAAGCCAACCAAGTTCAAAGACTCATTCTTTCTCTGCAAAGATCTTTGGTTAGGGTCATTCCTATACATTTTTTTCTTATTAAATATATGCTTTTATATCCACCTTTGGTTTATGTTCTCTGTACAATAAACAAGAACTTCTTGAGAACTTATGATGCCATCTGGGAAAGCTGACAATTGGAATTGAGTGGCTCTGAAAGAAACTGCTATAGACTTCAAGACAATGCAAGACATAAATCAAATTCTTAAGTATTGGGATTCTAAGAAATAAAGTCCAGGATAGTAGACAGATGGACAGAGCCCGATAAGAGTTCTGTTACACTGATAGTATCTTAGAGGCAAAATGGACTCGAAAGATAATATAACATGATTCATTCTTTTTGAAGATAAAGAAAGAGAGGCTTAAATCGGGCAATTAGCCCAAAGTCACTCTAGCAGTAACAAAAGTAGCACTAGGCATCACGATGTCAAAGCAAGTACTCTTTCCAAGTACTGCTTCCTGCCTTCAGTGAAGTCTTGAATCTACTACTTCCCAGACTTGATCACACAGTAAGCTCTTTTGGCAGTTTTCTTTATTAGGGATAATAAACTTTTTTGCAAGTGCAATGTTCAATGCCCAGCACATAGTGGGTCTGTATGAAGAAAGGAACAATTGTTCAATGAATCTCAAACTAGGAGACACGTTTTTCCTCTGAGCCTTAGTCCATGTGTGAAACATTTAACTTCTTCTTGACTTAATTTTTCTATAATCTCATCACCCTACAAAGTGTTCTGTTTATGAAAGCAAGAAGTATGTTGTTACTGGTACTTGAGCACAGCATCAACAAGGACAGTTTAATACTTTCCTTGCCAGGGGTGCTTAAGCGAGTATTAGCTTTAATTCATCTTAAAAATGCTTCAGAGAAGTTTTCAACATGTGGTTTAATGTCATAAGTGTGCCAGACCTATCACTGAGGGCAATTCTTTTTCCCCTGTATTTTTTTCTATTGAATATTTATTACATCTGAAGGTAAGGAAAACAAGTTCTGAAGATGATTCACATAAAAATATCAGATTGTAGACTTCTCTGGCAGTCCAGTGGTTAAGATGCCATGCTTCCACTGCAGGGGGCACAGCTTCAATCCCTGATTAGAGAACTAAGATCTCACACACAGGAAAAAAAAAAAAAACCAGATTGTTGTATCTTCTTCAACAGAGATGTCACCAGTGTGAAAGTCTGTGGACATCCAAACAGCTCAACAATGAAAGGGGGGAAAAGTCAAAACATCTACCAAGGCAAAAGGCATTTTCCTGGACATGGGTTTCTTTCCCTAAAAGTGACAGGGAAACTTGTGATTTAGTCCAGTAGATTCATCCTTGGTACCTAGAGGCCAGAAATTCAGGTGTACCTTTAAGTTTCTTGGGCAGAAACCTACCTAATTTGTTTTCATCTACAGCATGAGCTTTCATGGACACTCAGCCATCGTACATTCAGTGAAGGTTTGGGAACATGGAGCTATGGGTTTATAAACTGTTGCTGTGAGATAAGCAATGTGAGCAAGAACATTGGGTTACCCTCTAGTCTTTACAGAGTTCCAGAGGAAAAAGTCTCATTTCTGCACAGCTCAGCCACCTGCAAGTATGTATTGTGAGATGCTGTGAATTATTATTACTATACTCTGTTCAACCATATTTACATTTTGCTGTTCAGTCATCACTGGGTCTTCCATGCTTGTTGGTACACTGACAATCAATAGATGGAGAGTCAATGAGTTGCCTATGAAAATATTGCTAAGTAATAATGTTATCCTGGTAATGTCCTAGGGTAATACTTCCTTCTCCAGGGCTCCAAATATTATGACACATTTGGTATTAGAAGGTAGATGTTCAAGCATTAGGTGGAGGCCCCTTACTTTTCACTAAGGTTTCAGGATCTGGCCCAGTTTAATTCACTTTATTGGAATCGCGGTGTTCTTATACAATTTTTAGTTTAGTTTTGTTTTGGTTGAGAGTTTCTGATTGTTTTTCACAAGTTCCTTGGGGAAAGAAATATAGACTTTCTTCCTTCTACTTCAAATTGCTTCCAGACTCTCACAGATTTTTACAGATTGTCTGGCATAAATTCCACTTCTCTTCTCTTACAGATGTTCTTACTGGAGGCTTCGATTACCCAGAAACCTTTTTATTCTTTCCTTGGAGTTCTCTTACTACTGTTTTAATTTGGACTAATTACCTCCACAACTGTCAAAGCCTTCTTTTTTCATTTTATTTTATGGAAGTATAGTTGATTTGCAATGTGTGTTTAAGTTTTGCTGTACAGCAAAGTGATTGAGTTATACATGTATATATCCTTTCCCATTGTGGTTTATCACAGGATACTGAATATAGTTCCCTGTGCTCTACAGTAGGACCTTGTGTATCCATTCTGTATGTAAGAGTTTGCACCTGCTCATCCCAAGCTCCCAAGCTTCCCCTTGCCCTTCCCTCTACCCCATGCTTGGAAACTACACATCTATTCTTCATTTGTGAGTTGGCTTTTGTTTCATAGAAATGGTCATTTGTGTTGTATTTCAGATTCCGCCTAAGTGATATCATATGGTATTTGTCTTCCTCTTTCTGACTTACTTTGCTTAGTATGATTATCTCTAGGTCAATCCATGTTGCTGCAAATGCAAAGCCTTCATTTTAAACTTCCTCATCTAGATCGTTTATTCCCTCCAATACAATGTCAGAAAGGGATCCCAGAAGCTCATGCCCATCATTGGTGGTGGCTTAGGCTCTCAGTTGTGTTTGACTCTTGCAACCCCATGGACTGTAGCCTGCCAGGCTTCTCTGGCCATGAGATTTCCCAGGCAAGAATCCTAGAATCTTCGCAACCCAGAGGCTGGACTCACATCTGTGTCTCTTGCATTGGCAGGCGGGTTCTTTACTGCTGAGCCACTTGGGATTCCCATGTCCATCATTAGTATCCTGTTTCAATTTGTCGACTACATTTGTCTATGTTTTGTGGTCCCAGTACGAGGAGAATGGTTTGCAGGGAGAGAAGTATTGGCTGAGGCCATGGACAGTTAAGCTTGAAATATTAGGACTCAGACATTTCCCCACTGTGGGTAGATTCTGGAAATTTTTATTGCTGTCAAAGCCCATTGGCTTCCTTCCACATCACTTGCACCCCACTGACTCCAGGTGAGAACAAAGACAGGTTGATTCTGTTGGTCCTAGTCCTCTGGGTACCAGGAGAGGACAGCTGGTCTCCCCCACGGCTTTCTCCCCAGCTCCTGCTCCCTCCTGATTTCAATTTTCTTCTTTTCTCTTCTTCCTTTCACTCTGCTGAACTTTTGTTTATTATGGAAAAGCCTTAGTTTTTAGAAATTATGACTGTTTTGCTTTTACTCACAAGCCTTCTTCCCAACTGGGAAAAATGAAAAATAAAAACACTCCAGCATTTTATCTTGCCTTTGGTAAAATGGGGTGAATCAATCACTTCTACACTTGTGGGAGATTCTTGATGTCTTTTCCAGGGCTCCGAGCCTGGAGCCTGAGGCTCCTCAAATTGAGGGAGATGGGCACATATTTTAGGATTTGCTTTTCCAATTTAATTTCAACTTCTGGAAAACAGGCTTCAGGCATGAACCTAGAGTGCACTTTCTCTCTCTCTGATCCTTTCTCTCTTTCTCCCCCTCTCTTTCCTAGTAGCTGCTATTCAAAGATAATGGTATGAAATTGCAGTCTTTTCTTTGTGGGGTGACTGCTAGTATCATTTTTTTCCAGGCTGGTAATGAACTGTTTAATTCATTTCTGCAGGTTTTCGGGACAGAAGATCTGTGATTTTTGCTATTTTACCCCTCACGTCCAATCTTACAGATGTAAATAGGGGTAAGCACTTTGTTTACAAGTGCCTCTTCTTTTCTGTGTCTAATGACATAATCACATATTAAACCATCCCTGTGCAGGTCAGGCCCTGTTCACTCTGCAGGTGTCTGACTGCAGCTAATTGAATCAGAGATGAGCAGTTAACCTGAGAATGGGCCAGCTGCACAGGATGTGATCTGGAACAAACAACCCTGCTGGTCAGGGAAGAGCAAACTCAATCAAAAACATCTCTAATGAATTTCAAGTGGAAGTTACAGGGGAAACTCACACTGTTAGCAGTAGGATCTGGAGGCACATGAATGAAAGGGGATTGGCTCTGCAGTTCGGCAGGAGCAACTTAGGGGTCATGACAAAGTCAGTTGTTCAGTCCCTGAGTCGTGTCTGACTCTTTGCGACCGCATACAGGGTAGCACACCAGGCCTCCCTGTCCATCACCATCTCCTGGAGCTTACTCAAACTCATGTCCATTGAGTCAGTGATGCCATCCAGCCATCTCATCCTCTGTTGTCCCCTTCTCCTCCTGCCTTCAACCCTCCCAGCATCAGGGTCTTTTCCAATGAGTTGGCTCTTTCCATGAGGTGGCCAAAGGACCAGAGCTTCAGCTTCAGCATCAGTCTTTCCAATAAATATTCAGGGTTGATTTCCTTTAGGATTGACTGGTTTGAGGGACTAGGGAAGGTGCTAATACTCTTTTTTCAGACTCTTAAAAGTAATAGCTTTGCTGAGATATAGTTTAAATACCATAAAATTCACCTTTTGAAGTAGACAATTAAGGGGTTTCATTTCCTCACAACTAAGGCCAGACTCTTTTCATCATTCCCCCAAATCTATGTACTCATAACAGTCACTCCCCATCACTCAACTCCGCAGCCTTCACCAACCAGCAGTACCCTTTCTGCCCCCATGGATCTGCCTATTGTGAACCCTTGCTACAAATGGAATCATACAGTATGAGGTCAGGGTTCTGTATCAGCACTTCGTTACCTTTTATTGCCAAATGATGTTTCATTTGATGGACAGACCACATTTTATCTACTCATCAGTTGATGGGTATTTTGGTTGTTTTCACTTTTTGGCTACTATGTTGCTATGAACATTCATGTACAGATTTTTGCTGGACATAAAAATTACCTTATACCAATATAGTTTTACTGCATATTAAAATATATGCAAAACAGGTATTTACTTTAAAAAATCTTGACATTAAAAATTTTAAATGTGGTGTGGAATACAACTCAGGTTATTGACATTCAATTTTCCTTTTACAATATAATTTGCATGTATCTTATCTATCTTTAGCGGGTTTCCAGGACTCTTTCTTTGCAGAAGATGAGCCTTCAAAATGAAATCGGTTTGACAACTTATATAGTAGCGCAATCTTTTCTCGGAGGGTGTCCCTGCTGTGTCTTACTACCAGTCAGCCATAAAATAGAAGATCTGCCGTGACAGTATTCACGGAGTGTAAAAGTGACGCCTCCTTCGGTTTTAATTGCCTTCATTATTCACCTACTCAGTCTCCTTGTTTCTTTTTTCCCACTGAAATAAAATGCAGGGGAGTTGTATCTTCTGAAAAACCTACCAGTCAAGACGGAGGAGTGGGTGGGCTTGGATTTGGTGTCTCCTCACAACTAGGGCGTCTGCCGGACGTGGGGTGGGAGGACCTCAACGCCCAAGGGGACCCAAGGAACCCTCGAAGGACCAGCAATTGTTTAATTAATTAAATGAGAAGTCGTGTTTACAGTGAAAAAACCCACTGATTGCATGATTTAATATTTTGTTGTGTAGTTTCTTTCATTTAAAACTTCTCAACGATTCAAAGTTTCAACAGTATTTAAAACGACATCAATATACAGTACGTGTTGGACATACCTCATGCTGGAGTTAAATTTCCAAAACGTACACTGGTTGGAAAAATCATGACTAACAAGATCAAGATCTTACTGAGAGTTAAGGGTTGGGGAAAACCAAGAAAAATGACATTACATGTATTTAAAAGTTGCCCAATGGCTCAATGGTAAAGAATCCACCTGCCAATGCAGGAGACATAAGAGACATGCGTTTGATCCCTGACTCAGGAAGATCCCCTGGAGGAGGAAATAGCTATCCACTCCAGTATTCTTGCCTGAAATATCCATGGACAGAGGAGCTTTGTGGGCTCCAGTTCATGGGTTGCAAAGATTCAGACACAACTGGTAGACTGCTACAGCACAGTACAATATTTAAAAACCTACAGTAAATAAAAACTCTTTAATTAAGAGTCACCACTTACTGCAACTAAACTAAGTCATCCATAAACATAAATACTATGGATTTGAAATCTGGAGTAAAATCATAGTGGTGGTGGTGATTTAGTTGCTAAGGCATGTCCAACTCTTGCAACCCCATGGACTATAGCCTTCCAGGCTCCTCTCTCCATGGGATTCTCCAGGCAAGAATACTGGAGTGGGTTACCATTAATGCTAAAGCCATTGGCAGTAGCCATTTCTTTATTTCAATTTCACCCTGTCTCATTTAGATGGAACTTCATGGCCTATCAATTCAAATACACTTTTTCAGTCCTGCAAACTCCATCTCCCCTTTTGCCAAACTCTCAGGAAGCATGCTAACTCCTAGGTGAATCTAACTCTCCAGGTCTGCACCACTCCAGCTCCCACACTGGCTCCATATGGAAACAGGCTCCCTTCCACCTTGGCCTGCAAAGAGGCCCCCACACTGCCTAGCCTTGGGCTTTGCAAAACTTCTCATCTGAGCTAATCTTGTCCACCTCATCTCTGTCCTCACTTTCAAGAGACGCCCTCCCAAGAAGGGACAGTCAAATGAGAGCCATTTAAAACAGAGCCTGAAGAACTTTCCATGGTGGTAGTGGCTGAGAATCTGTCTTGCAAAATGTAGGGGACACAGGTTCGATTCCTGGTCGGGGAACTAAGTCCCCACCTGACGTAGGGCAACTAAGCCCTGGCACCACAACTACAGACAGGGTGCTCTGCAAGGAAAGACCGGACACAGGCACAGTTAAATAAATACGTATTTAAAAATAAAATATAAAATAGAGGCTGAATGGGCAGAGGATAAAGACCTTGGCCCTGCGTGAGTTTCAGGGTAGGGAGGCAAAGTACCAAGTGTTGAGCTCTGCCGTCACAGAGGCTGAGTTTGGATTATATTTTTAAGAAGATATTTCCTTTAGATCCATGGAAGTGTGACAGTGATACTGATAGCATCATGTTATTTCATCTCGGAACTAAGTGACTCCAAGATAACTTCTACCTGTAAGTGTCTACTATTCTGTGTGTGAGTGCATGTGTGTGTGTGTGCCTGTGTGTGTGTGTGCCTGTAAGTGTGTGCACTCAGTCGTGTCTGACTCTTTGCAACGCCATGGACTGTAGCCTACCAGGCTCCTCTGTCAATGGAATTTTCCAGGCAAGAATACTGGAGTGGGTTGCTATTTCCTTCTCCAGGTGGTCTTCCCAATCCAGGGATTGAACCGGCATCTCTTCCATCTCCTGCATTGGCAGGTGGATTCTTTACCACTAGGGCCATCTGGGAAGCCCATGTCTACTATTCTGCTTTGTCTTAGTTGGTACTGGCAGTCAACTGGAAAACTTTGATTGTATACAGTATGTTTTCTAGTCTATTTACTCAGACTATACCTTGACTATAAAACTATAGAAGAAGGTTACACTAAATGTTTTGACACTATATTTACTATAAGTTAACTTTTAGTGCTGTCGGGGACAAGAGAATTTATTGAATAAAAAGTAAAAATCACAGTGCTGGTAAGTGGACTGAAAGTAGGGAGCTAAATAAAATAAGAGCTGTGAGCTCTAAGCCACCACATATACTAGAATCTTAAATCGAATATTGGTTCAGTTTTGTTGTAGGGCTTGGAGTTTTGAAGAGTTATTAGTGACTTTCAGGTTATAAAACTTTTAAAGTTCTCTCTCTCTATGTACGGACTTCCCTGGTGGCTCAGATGGTAAAGAATCTTCCCCACGATGTGGGAGACCCGGGTTTGATCCCTGGGTCAGGAAGATCTCCTGGAGAAGGCAATGGCTACCCTCTCCAGTATTCCTGCCTGGAGAATTCCATGGACAGAGGAGCCTGGTGGGCTAACTGCACAAAGAACTGAATACAACCGAACGACTCACTTTCTCTATGTATGACTCTCTATGCATGAATTCTATTGGAATTTGAAATCTGTTGAGATCAACTACCCTTGCTGTTAATAGAAGCAAAACATTAAAAATGTTAATTTTTTTTGGTAAAATGATTACGCCTTATTGCTTGTGACTCAGAAGGAAATAAAGTTGAAACTGGTGGTTTCAATTAATTCTGACTCTCTTTTATGCTGGTAAGAAAGACCAAGCAGTTCTTTTCCTTTTATTTCAAAATGAACCCACATTATTTATTTGGCTTTTACTATTTCTAAAATATGCCTGTTGCTAGCATTCCATTTAAGTGAATTAAAATGGGGGTGGGGGAAGTCTGTTCATTGGTCAAATTTTAGACTACTATGGAAAAGTCTTGCTGAATCTAGACTAATGTAATTGGCTTTAAATGTCAAAATGAGCTTGAATGTAATTAGAAGCAAAGCAGAAATCAAAATGTTATGCTTATTCCAGCAGCAAATTACTCTAAGTAGAGTCTACACTTAAATATAATTTCAAGAGTGAAAGGAAAGATGGGAGAAACTCATTTGCAAAAACCAGAGCATCTTTTTCTAGTTATGAAAGTGGATGTGGGTATACCTGATCATCACTTTTCTTACAAATGTCCATGCTTGGGTTGACTTCTAATGTATAACAGTGTAACTGACCATGTGGACAAAACCATGCATTTGTACAGTAAGAACAAATTTTTTTCAGGGCAATATTTAAAAACATGAGAAGAGACACTGAACCATGACCAGCACTGATATGGTGCTTAGCAGCCCCCAAGGTCGTTCATTGTCCATTATTTAGAGTGATTTTAACAATGATCTTGTGTTACTCGCTGTACATTTTACAGATGAGGAACCGAAGTATGCAGGCCTTAAATGATTGACTCAGGCTTGCAGGCAGCAAGCGGTGTTGCTGGGTCTTTAGGCTGGAATCTGTGGATTTCAAATTCCTTCTGTGTTTTTGGACATTACAGGTAACAAGACACCTTTAAGATCTAGTCATTGCTGATCTCCTTTCCTTAACTAAATTGCTAAAACAAACAATATGCTAGACTAAATCATATTTAAAATTATTACCCCTTTGTCAAGTATAGTACTGAGTGTGTATCTGAAACTATATTATGCTCAGCTCATTAATGAAAATTAGACATCTCCAGTATTTTTTCTTTTTTGCTAAAATAAGCTTCACTCATTACTTTTTCCAAATGAAAAGGACACAACCTTTTCATTTTCATGAGGATCTAAAATTACAAACTGTCTTTTAATAATAAAAATATTTCAATAATTTCAGACTTAAATGTTAAAGTTTCTGTATTAGAAACATTCATCTTAAAGAAAAAAGATGGAAATGAACTGAATGAACTTATATTTTCCCCCTAACAATCTTTTTTGCAGAGTATGATATTTTTAGTTGAAAGGTATATATTTCCCAGCGATTATGTTAAAATAATTCTGAAATGCAACAATCTAGCTGTGAAACAAACAGCTGTGAAAATGAGACCTGGAGATTTATGCAAATAGGAAACTTCTGAATTAATTTCCTTCATAGAACACACTGTCAAGTTTCTTGGAGTATTTATGCCCTATTTCTTAATTAGTGATTTTGCTAATGTCAGTCATATTAAATTTTCATAATGTAAATGACGCATTTCAATGGCAAATACACGCTATAAAATTGCAGATGAAAGTTGATATTTTACTATGGGTGCAACAGGGATTTAGTAACATACAGAATATACAGTATTCCTAAGAACAGACGTATGTCTTATTGTGAAATAAAATTGAGAGTTTATTAAGAAAACTGTAACCATGATACCACTGAGTTTACACAGGTATTTCTCAGTGTTTTCCTACTATCTATTTGTATACCTATGCTCAAGAAGAAGGGTTTTCTATTTGGCTTCAAATAGAAAGCAGCATCAATCAGAAAGTGCTTATATTTTTGCATACTAAAAACCCCTACATTTTAGAAATGGAGTTTGTCTATTTTTTGCTCTGTTTTAATGGGCTTTGATTTCTTGTTTGTCTTTACTCCATATTCACAAATAGAAAGCTTTACTGCAAATTATATTGTCTGCTCTTTTCTATTGCAAACATAAATTTCAAAGTCTTGCTTCTTTTTTTTTTTTCCTTTTTATTTGGCCATTCCATGTACTATGTGGGATCTTAGTTCCCTGAGCAGGGATCAAACCCACGCCCCCTTCGTTGGAAGTGCAGAATCTTAACCACTGGATAACCAGAGAAATCCCTTTGCTTCTGTTTGGATAGTGCTTATTTAATACTCTTGGAGAAGGAAATGGCCACTCACTCCAATATTCTTGTCTGGAAAACCCCATGGACAGAGGATCCTGGCAGGTTCCAGTCTATGAGGTCACGAAGAGTCAGACACGACTGAGTGACTATTTAACACTCTAATGCCTTGAAAATAAAATTGATGGTTGCTTACCAATAAATATTTAATTGTAAGAAAAATATTTAATTGTAATGGCTTGACTTCAATAAAGCAGATTTTATAAGTCATAAACTAAAATTTGTCTTATTATGTAACTGAGTCTTATACAATTTGCATATCCCTTATATCTATATCCATATTTTTCTTCAGTTACAATTTACCAGCTAATGTTCTTGTCATTTAAAAAAATGAGATTTTTTTTTTTTACTGATGCATAATTATATGAGCACCGAAGAACTGAGGCTTTTGAACTGTGGTGTTGGAGAAGACTCTTGAGAGTCCCTTGGACTGCAAGGAGATCCAACCAGTCCATTCTAAAGGAGATCAGTCCTGGGTGTTCTTTGGAAGGAATGATGCTAAAGCTGAAACTCCAGTACTTTGGCCACCTCATGCGAAGAGCTGAGTCATTAGAAAAGACTCTGATGCTGGGAGGGATTGGGGGCAGGAGGAGAAGGGGACGACAGAGGATGAGATAGCTGGATGGCATCACCGACTCGATGGACATGGGTGTGGGTGGACTCTGGGAGTTGGTGATGGACAGGGAGGCCTGGCTTGCTGCGGTTCAAGGGGTTGCAAAGAGTTGGACACGACTGAGCGACTGAATTGAACCTGCCTCCATTGTTTTAAACCAAGAAACCATTCATTGTACAAGATTTGAAAATACCATAAGGTATGAAGAATAAAATAAATTACTTTCAATTCAAATAAAAGGTTGTATATATTTTTTAGAATTTGTTGTCAAACTTTAAAATTCTAACAGTTTTTTCCCCCAGGGATATATATACACTGGCAATAAAACTGAATCCAGCTGTAAATATAGAATTATATTAGGCTTCTTTACTTAATTTTTAGTTATCATCATTTATATCATGCATGACTAACCTCATTAATTATTCTGTAAAAATTGAGCTTTGATAACTATAATATGCCATTATTTCCAAAGTCTACTTAGACATTCTATTATGACATGACTTTAAATTTGCTTTAAAATTTTCACAATGGTGAATAATGCTACAAAGGGCTTTTTTTTTTTTTTTTACTTTATCTTATCATGTTTCCTGGACATTAACCTTTTAACACTGATGCATAGAGAAGATGTTGGGAAGGCTGGACAGAGTCCTCTGCAGAAGTAGGCAGTTATACCCAAGAGGTAGGCAATGGGGCAAGAACGAATCTACACATCATTCATTAAATGGTCCTGTGTTTAGTCCCAGATGTGGAATAGTGAATGGGAAACTATTACTATTTCAGATTCTGGCAGTAATCTTCTCTGTAATAGAATTTCTTACTTTTTGCATTTTTGTTGAAAGTTGCAAAGGACTGACTAAAAAGAACAGTATAAACCAGAATGGGAACTGATTTTCAAACTTTCAGTCTAAAATACAGAAAACTGAATATTTAGTGTCCAGCTAATGCTGCAACCTTTTACTGAGGGACCCTTTTATGTTGGGAGGAGAATGGGACAACAGAGGATGAGATGGTTGGATGGCATCACCAACTCAATGGACATGAGTTTGAGCAAACTCCAGGAGATACTGAAGGACAGGGGAGTCTGGTGGGCTGCAATCCATGGGGTCACAAAGGGTTGGATACGACTTAGTGACAGAACAACAACAACTGTGATTACTGCTAGGAATTTAGTATTTCATGCTAAGAAGTTAGAGTTCCATGCCACTTAAGAACACTAACTGCTATTGCTTGCTGATTCCCTTTTTCATTGTCAGTACGATGTAACTAGTCTGATACTATTATATCCTTTGACCTTCTCAATAATCCTCTAAAATACTTACTACTGTTCTTTTTTCATTGATGGGAAATTGTACATTTCCACAAGAGAATAGTTGAAGTGTCTGACTATAGATTGTATATTTTGTAGGCAAGACTCAACAAAGTATTAAAATATAATCAGCTTTTCATTAGTAAAAACATATGCCCACAGAAGCTCATCTTAACTGGAGGAGACACAGAATATTCCTCATTTATGATTCTCACTGATTTTTGAAGATGGTACAATGGAGTAGGCTGATTATTAAAATAATATTAATGGAACATAGCAACTATTAGAAAGGAAAACTGCAAATAAGACAATTGGTTGAAAACTACCAAAATATGATGAGGAGCAAAAAAAAAAAAAGTTCACCCCAGTGAGTATGCTTCTTGGATCGGGGTAGGAATTGTGGATGCTTTATCCAAGGAATGTAATAATTCCTTGTATTGCAGCTCTGCAGTCAGTGATACCAACACACAGCCCCAGGAAAAGGCCATGTCTGTGTGATTCACCCTTTATTAAAGTCGTCCTCCAAGAGGAAGAACACAGGATATTATTTTATCACTATGCCACTGATGAATTACCAGAAAATAAATTCAAATAGAAGCCAAAGAAGCTTGTATGCTACAGCAGTATGGAAATAGAGTTAATTTTTCAGTTTTTTTGAGCTATATATTGCATTCAGTTCAGTTCAGTTCAGTCGCTCAGTCCTGTCCGACTCTTCGAGACCCCATGAATCGCAGCACGCCAGGCCTCCCTGTCAATTTAAACCAAATTGCTAGTCTCTATTGCAGGGCCATGTCCAGACATGGATGACAATTTGGCTTAAAGCCTCAGAAGAGACTGACTTTATGAGATAGTGGAAGATTTGACACAATAATGACCACACAGATAAAATTAAAAAAAAAAAAATCACCTCCCTTACTGCCCTGAAGATGCCAGAAATTCCTCAAGTGATTGTAAATTTTTGTCTTTGGTCAATAAAAGTGAGTTTTGTTCAATGAAAAACCTCCTCAGAGAAACAACATTTCTTCCAGTGTAAACTCCCTCAAAATAGCTCTTCCACCATTCTCCAGGAAAAATAAAGAAAGAGTAAACATCTTCACTGGCTCCCCTGTGTCACCATCTGGACCTCAGAAGGCACCCAACGGTCTGGCTCCAGCCCAAACCTGTAGTTCCTTTCACCCGTCCCTCCCCGGCCCGTGATTCTCCACGCCTTGGACTGACTCACGCTGCTTTCCTTACATGGAAAACTTTCATCTAACACCATCACCCAAATCCTCTAGGGGAATCAGATTTACCCCTGATGACAACTCTTCACAAAGCTTTGCAGTCTTCCTTCCCTGGAAGCAATCTCTCCCTCTCTTATTAAAACAAAATGATATTTGGAAGCACGACCCATAGCCCATAATAAGGTTCCTAGGATTTTTAAATACACTCTAGGGTATCTCTGATATTACTTTACAGCCGACTCCATCTGCTTGGGCACATTTCACCTTCTGGCTTGAGTTCTTTCCTGTGTGTCTACTGTGGGGTGAGTTGAGTTCCTTCATAAATCTCAACTCTGCTGTAAGTGAAAGTTAGTACCTTTGGGCATGCGTGGGAAAGGCATAGCTCCATCCCATGGAGGATGCTGTCTGAATTATAAACCACAACAAAAGAGGCACACCATCTCTTTAGTCTTCATTGTGGGTGGGTGGATGCCTGCAATACTTGCGGGAAAGTTTTGGTATGCAGCAGATGAAAGTGAAAGTGTTAGTCACTCAGTCATGTCCGACTCTTTGCGACCCCACGGACTGTAGCCTGCCAGGCTCCTCAGTCCATGGAGTTGTCCAGGCAAGTATACTGGAGTGGGTTGCTATTTCCTTCTCCAGGGGATCTTCCTGACCCAGGGATCGAACCCAGGTGTCCTGCATTGTGGGCAGATTCTTCACCATCTGGGCCACTAGGGAAGCTGACGCAGCAGATGAGGGGAGTATAAATATGAGGATATAAGAATCAAAGTGGACATAATAGCTGTAATGCAAACAAATGCAAAGAGATGTACAAATAGGAGGATACAAGAATCAGATGGAGGTAATATCTGTAATGCAGACAAATGCAAAGACACGTGAGGCTGCAGATGGGAAAGACAGGCCTGAGGAAGCCTGGCCTCAGGCCGTGCCTAGAGAAAAAAAGTTACAGCTGTCTGTCGAAAGACAGTCCAAAAACTGGCTCTCTTTTTTTTCCTGGTCTCAAAAATTTATTACTGAAATTCCATCTCTGATCACACATGTGAAAAAGTGATTTAAAAACCACAGGGAATTCTAGATGACACACAGCAAACATCCTATAAAAGGCTTAGTTAGGACCCCAGGGGGACTTCCCTGGGGGTCCAGAGGCTGAGACTCCACATTCTCAATGCAGGGGGACTGGGTTCGATCCCCAGTAGGGGAACTAGATTCCACACGCTGCAACTAAAGATCTTGCTGTCTGCAACTAACACCCGACACAGTCAAATTAATTAATTTCAAAAAGCGCCTCCAGGAATATAATGGAAATCCCAGGACCAAGAATTAACAGGTAGCTGGAGTCTAGAAAAGGCACCTTCCCTATGGGATTTATAAGCTCTGCTAGGCTTTGGTTTTTAACATCATGTCAGGCACAAGGGGCAAAGTCACAGACTCCTGAAAGGTGAAGACTGCTGAGCTTAATATTTATTCGGCTTCACTGGAAGTTGACCAGAAGAAAATTCAATGCCAAAAGGAGGTGAAAAGGGAGCGTGTGTGACCTTGACCTGGGTGAGGAATTGTATGACGACACAGCTGGCACTGCAAACCACGGGGAATGGACAGACCAGCCAAGAAATGATCCTGTGACGATGGGTCAGACAAACAGAAATGAGATCGCTCCCTATCTCGCAGCAGCCACGCAAATCAATTCAGATTAAAGGAAGAGCTAAGTGTTTAAATGTCCTGAATAGTCATTGGAAGGACTGATGCTGAAGCTAAAGCTCCAATACTTTGGCCACCTGATGCAAAAAACTGACTCACTGGAAAAGACCCCGATGCTGGGAAAGATTGAGGGCAGGAGGAGAAGGGGACGACAGAGGATGAGATGTTTGGATGGTATCACCGACTTGATGGACATGAGTTTAAGCAAGTTCCAGGAGTTGGTGATGGACAGGGAAGCCGGGTGTGCTGCAGTCCATGGGGTCACAAAGAGTCAAACACGACTGATCGACTGAACTGACTGAAATGTTTAAAGCAAAACAAAGCCTGACAAGACCAACTGCTGCTGAACTGTGAAGTTGAGAACATTCCCAGATATTGCTGATGCCAGATAAATTGGTGAAAGTACTCTGGAATGCAAGTTTGCCACTATTAAAGTGGACGATACCTTTGTTCTAAGACCCAGAAATTCTATTCTTAGCTACTACTGCTGCTGCTTAGTCACTTCAGTTGTGTTCGATTCTGTGCAACCCTATGGATGGCAGCCTGCCAGGCTCCTCTGTCCATGCGGATTCTCTAGGCAAGAGTACTAGAGTGGGTTGCCATGCCCTCCTCCAGGGGAATCTTCATGACCCAGGGATCAAACCCAGGTGTCCTGCACTGCAGGCAGATTCTTTACTGCCGAGCCACCAGGGAAGCCCCATTCTTCGCTACATACCCTTAAAATATTTTCACATGTGCAGAGTTCACATGGGTATGAGCTAACATGCAACGTGCAGAACAGCAGCACTATTTGGAGTTGCAAAATACCAGAAACAAACATCTCAAACCTGCAAGCATGAGTTTTCTATTTCTCTGTAATAAATGACCACAAATTTAGTGGCTCACTCAACACTCACTGATTATCCCACAGTTTCTGTAGGTCAGAGGTGTGGTGCTGAGTAATGTAACGTGTGTGTGCTCAGTCGCATCTGAATCTTTGTGGCCCCATGGACTGTAGCCCACCAGGCTCCTCTGTCCATGGGATGCTCCAGGCAAGAATACTGGAGCAGGTTGCCATTGCCTGCTGTAGGGGATCTTCCTGATCCTGGGATTAAACCCGAGTCTCCTGCACTGGCAGGCAGGTTCTTTACTACTAGTGCTACCTGGGAAGCCCCTCGAGACTCTCTGGTTGTGGAACATGGGCTTAGTTGCTCTGCAGCATGTGGGATCTTAGTTCCCTTACCAGGGATTGAACCCACATCCCCTGAGTTGCAAGGCAGATTCTTAACCACTGGACCACCAGGGAAATCCCAAGAAGTATGGGCAGGATTTAATTGGGTTCTCTGCTCAGAGTCTCAGAGGCTGAAATCAGGGTGTAAGTTGGGCTGTGCTCATCTGGAACTTGGGAGTCTTCTGCCCTCGCTCAGGTTGTTATCAGAATTCCTTTCCTGTGGATGTAGGCTTGAGGATCCTGCTTTCTTGCTCAGAGCCTCTAGAAGCCACCCTCAGGTTCCGGCCACACGGCCCTTCACAACATGGAAGTTTACTTCTCCAAAGCCAGCTGGAGACCCTCTCCTGCTTTGAATCACCCTCTTCAGGAAGGACCCAGTGCCTGGGATGAGGTCAGGCCCACCCAAGATAACCTCCTTTTTGACTGACTTCAGTTCAGTCCCTAGTAACTTGTTCACAGGGGCGAAAGCCCGTCATATTCACAAGTCCTGCCCAAACCCAATGAGACGAGATTATGGAGAGAGTCAGGTCTCTTGATGGACCATTTTAGAATTCACCTGCCACACAAAAGAATGGGGAAATTAACTGTGCACAGCCTCTATGAATATTACACTATATATATATGTGTGTGTGTGTATACATGTGTCTATACATACATACATGTTTTTGTTGTTGTCATTGTTCAGTCATTAAGCCATCCGACTGTTGCCTGACTCTTTGTGAGCCCGTGAATTGCAGCATGCCAGTCCTCCTCTGTCCTTCATTATCTCCCAGAGTTTGCTCAATTTCACATCCATTGAGTCAGTGATGCTATCTAAACATCTCATCCTTTGGTATCCCCTTCTCCTTTTGCCTTCCATCTTTCCCAGCATCATATGATGCAATGTACAGTTGCATATTATACCCCAAGAGAAATACATAAAATATAGCTACATCATGTACTCATTCGTATTGGTAAATCTCACAGAGTGCTGAGCCAAAAAAGCAATTAGCAGGAGAAACAGTCCAGTATTAGGACACATAAGGTGAATTTAAATCACACGAAAAGGCAGGCGAGTCTCAGTTGATGCCTATACATGCATTAAAAGTGTACAGGGATGAACAAACATCAAGTTCAGAAAAGTGGTTCACTATGGGAAAGGGGGGAGAGAGATGAGGGGATGGGGCTCCAGGACTTCAGATCCATTGCTAACCTGCTTTTTTTTTTTTTAATAAGATGATTTATTGATTTACTTTTGTGGTCACTCCACGAAGCATGTGGGATCTTAGTTCCCCAACCAGGGATTGAACACACACGCCCTGGACTGGAAGCTTGGAGGTCTTACCCACTGGACCATCAGTGAAGTCCCATTAATCTGCTTTTTAAACTGCATATGGCCACAGAAGAATACATCTTATTATTCTCTATATACCTTTGCATGCCTCTAATAGATCGTGAAAAAAATGAAAAAATACATGGAAGACTGTAAAACAATAGAAACAAAAATTAATAAAGATTTCAGCAATATCAGTTGAACTAATTATCCCTTTGAACATAAACCCCGAATGTATGAAAAATGTAGTCAGATCCTACATCTTGCAAATGTTGAAAAAAAATAAAGGGACAAGTTGTTTCTTCAAATTCTCAGTAATTCTTTCAATGCAACTAAAAGCATGATTAGCCATTCTGGTGGTGAAAGGAAACAGGAAAATTAATTTGTAATTAAGTGTTTAATAGTATTTACTTCTTATATTATATAACCCCTTTGGACATGATTTTATAAGTGAAAATTCAATAGAGCAAGTAATTAGCATTTAGAGAATGCAAATTAAGAAAACTTATATCAAATAAATAATACTAAAATTCAAGTTCCTGGGGAGAATGGATATACACACACATATACATATATATGGCTAAGTCCCTTTGCTATTCATCTGAAACTATAACAACATTGTTAATCAGCTATACTCCAATACAAAATAAAAAGTTAAAAAAAAGAAAGCTGGATGATTATTCTCATTCAAATGTAATTTGCAATTGAATTAAATTTGGGGTCTGATTTAGAAAAAAATTCAATTACCTGTGTTATGGAGGGTAGTGTATTATTATTTATGAATAAAAACTAGGCCTACTTACTATTATTTTAGTAGGAAATTAAAAGGAATAAAGATATCGATCTGGTTAAAGATCTACAGTGGATGTTTATTCCAAGTATTTATTATTATTTTGATTTTGATTTTTTGTTCATCATGGGGTTTTTTTGCATCGATTTTGACTTTTACTTATTTTTTTGGCCACGCCCTGTAGCATTCGAGATCTTAGCTCCCCAACCAGGGATCGAACCCTTGCTTCCTACAGTGGAAGTGTGAGGTCTCTATTGCAAGTATTTTAGCAACATACTAAAGTTGCTTTGTATACTAAGTGGAAGGATAAACAGAACAAAACCGTAGTCACTCCACCGCTGCTCTGCAAATAGCTTCATCAGTACCATCTCTCTAGATTCCACATGTACACATTCATATACAGTAACTTGGCTTTTCTGTTTTTGAGTTATTTCACTTTGTATAATAGGCTCTCGACTGGCACAGGGCGGGAAGGAGAGGGTGGGCTGAATGAAGAGTGGCGTGGAAACATATACATTACCGTGTGTAAAAGAGGTAACCAGTGGGAGTTTGCTGTATGCCCCAGGGAGCTCAAGGGAGGGCTCTGTGGTGACCTAGAGGCATGGGATGGGGTGGGAGGTGGCAGGGAGGTTCAGGAGGGAGGGCACATATGTATATCTATGGTTGATTCATGTTGATGTACGGCAGAAACACAATATTGTAAAGCAATTATCTTCCAATTAAAAATAAATAAAATTTTTAAAAAAAGAAAAAAAAAACTGTAGTGAAACTGTGCACAGAAGCTTCGGTCAGGCAACCACAAGAAAATGCCAATTGTTTTTGTCTTTGCTACAGAAAGCTGGGTGGCAACCTGCCTAGAGCAAGCTGTCTCCTGACCTGTATGGGTTGTTCCTTCGCCAAAAGCTAATCTAATCGTTCTTATAATATAACCTATTAGTCCCAACAAAGGAGGAACAGCGGGATACTGCCTCACAGCAGGACTTAATCTTGTTATTTCTACTTAGCAAAGTGTCTGCTTGGTCCAAATTAGAAGAGAAAGTTATTGGCTTGAGATGACAAAGTTGTTTTATTAAATTGCATCAATATGTCATTCTCTCTTTTCTCACTGGAAACATTTAGGCTCCTCTCCATATCCAGGGTTTCTGCTAAGGCTCCACCGGCTGTTTCCCCTCTCTCTGCTTTCCAATGCTACACATCCCATGACACAGTGGTTTTTGTTTTTTAACGCTTCTCTATTTATTTGGCTGTGCCGAGTCTAAGTTGCAGCATGCGGGATCTTCAGTTGCGGCATGTGCAATTCTTAGTGGGGGCATGTGGGATTTAGTTCCCTGACCAGGGATCAAACCTGGGCCCTCTACTTGGGGAGCATGGAGTCTTAGCCACTGGACCACCAGGGAAGTCCCAACACAGTGTTAATAAGTGCTCTGGGAGGTGTCAGGAGGGGAGATCACAGTGCTGCCAACTTCAAGATACTTGTAATATAAGTAGAGGAGAAGAGACTTCGCATGCGTGTTGACAGCATGGGACAGAAGGAACCATAAAAAGAGGGAAAGCGAGAGTCCAGTATGTGCCAGGCCCTATGCTGGCTTCCTGGCAGGTCCCATTTGAGCATCTTGGAAAGAAGCTGGGGCCCAGCTGCTGCTAGGAGAGAAAATAGACACCAGACCCCATCCTTCCCTGCATCTATCTACATCCCCTATTTGCACAAGACATACAGGAGCTCTGGAGGCAGAGAGGAAAGAGAGAAATCTTCTTCAGGTTTTGGGGCTGAGTATTATCATAGTTTCTGTGGCTGTCCCCCAGTACCCATTTCTTCCCCCTATGATGAATCCAAGACAATCACTTAGACTCCAGCCATCGTGCAGTGATTTGTTCAGTAATGACCAAGTGACCCAATCCTGCTGATGAGAGATAAGAGCTTGTTTGTAGGGTGGGGCATGGAGGTTGTGGGGGAGAAGGTACTGGAAAAGGTGACCTTGCTTCTAAGGAGGAGACCTGGGTGGAGACGATGTCCTTCTTCTTAGAGATTTTATCATGAAGCCCAGAAATGGTGCATCCATTTTGTTCACACAAAGATATCACACAGAGAAGGAAACTACATTGGTTTGCTAGGATTGCTGGTACCTACAACTAGGTGGTTTCAAACAATGGGAATGTATTCTCATAGTTCTGGAGGCTATGGCAGTCAGAAATCAAGCTGTTGGCAAGACCACACTTCCTCTGAAGCCTCCCTCGGAAGGGTTTCCTTGACTCTTCTGCTTTGGGCTCTTGCTAGCAATCCTTGGGGCTCCCTGGCTTGTAGATGCCCTGCCAGTCACATGGCCACCTTCCCCATGTGTTTCTTCACATGGTCTTCTCTCCGTGTATGTCTGTGTGGGTGTCAAATGCTCCCTTTTGTATGGAATGTCGGCCATACTGGGTCAGAGTTCACTCTAAGGATCTTCTTTTAACCTGATCACTTCTATTTCCAGATAAGGCCACATTTTTGGGATCCTGCGGGGTTAGAACTTCAGCATGTCTTTAGGGGCACGTAAGTCAACTCATGACAACACCTGAGAGAATTTTCATGGAAGATTCAGAGTCCTGGCTTCCTAAAGTCTACCTAATCTCTTGAATTTTGTGACATGAATTTCCTAATTATTTAAGACAGTTGGAGTCAATTTTCTACTACTGGCAGCCAAAGCATTCTGACAGAATTACACTAACACTGCTGATGGGAGAAGGGTGAGGGGCATGATGGAGGCTAAGGGGGTTCCCAGAGCTGTGGACAACAGTGAAGAAGGAATCTGACCTGGTGAGCTAATAAGGCATGGGAGGATCAGAGAGGTTTGCTTTGGTCCAGCATCATTATTCATTCTTCATTCAAACATCTATTCACCAGCTATCCTGTGGCAATGGTTGTGCTGAACAGGGAGGATTTAAATGAGCAAGATGGACACCATCAGGATGGACTTCCCTGGTGGTCCACTGGTTAAAACTCTGAGCTTCCACCACAGGGACTATGGGTTCAATTTCTGGTTGGGGAAATAAGATTTCACATGCTTCACAGCATTAAAACAAACAAACAAAAAAAGACGGACACATCTCTGCCTTTGAAAGTGATGCTGGAGGAAATCCTGAAATCTGAGTCCAAAGAGGTAAGTGGGGCCAGAGATGAAAAGATACTGAAAACCCTATTAAAATGTTTGTTATCTTGAGTTGGAAAGGAGGATCTTGAAGCATTTTAAATGGGAGAATGGCATGAGACAATTCATACCTAAGAATGTGCAAATTTGCAGTTTTAATGCAAATGGAGAATGAGCTGCAGTGTTAGGCAAGGAGACCAATGGGGAACTGGTGGAATAATGCTAATTCCTTTGGCATCCTTTCAGTTCAGGAAGCACTGGGTTTTCCACGTGGGTGGAGCTGAATCAGAGGTTCAAGGCACTGGGCAGTCACTGAGTTTGCCCAGGTTGCTGTTGTCTCACTGTCCCTCTGTCCCTCCAGGGCTCTCTTCCTGGGATTTGGATGGGAAATCAGCTTTTGTGTCCATGTCAGCTCCTCCTAGAGGCATCTCACGGCAGGTTGCTGAGCCCAAGACACAATCAGGTCCAGCCAAATCAGGGTTTGGTTTTACATCTAGTCCTGTTTCCCTGGAGAGACTATACCTGCCCTGGATGGCTGCGTCAAGGTCAACTTCCAGAAAACAGCCCAAATAATGAGCTTTCAGGCACAAATGCTGGGCTTCCCTGGTAGCTTGGTCGGTAAAAAAACCGTCTGCAATGCAGAAGACTGGGGTTTGATCCCTGGATGGGGAAGGTCCCCTGGAGAAAGAAATGGCAACCCACTCCATTATTCTTGCCTGGAGAGTTCCATGGACAGAGGAACCTGGTGGGCTACAGTCCATGGGGTCGCCAAGAGTTGGACGCAACTGAAGTGACTTAGCACACACCTCAACACCCAACCATTGAGTACAGAGAGACACATCTCATGAGCAGGAAAGAAAGCAAGACCACAGAAATCAAGCATAGCTGGCTTGTGTTTATAACCATCTTTCTTGATCCCTTCCTATCAGGCAAGTGTCACCCGTGGATGGTGCTTTGACTTAGAATGATAATAACTGCTTTTTGTAATTGTAATACTGTTAACATTTCTTGTAAAATTTGATTATGTTTCGGGGATTTAATTCTTAACTGCATCCATATGCAAGGAGAAAGCCAGTCCCTTCCTGTTTCAACACTGTCAGCTGCTGGATAACCGATTAGGGGGCTCCCTAGTCACTGGCTGCTTTCATTAAGATGGTCACAGTAATCAGGCAGAGAAGCAGAAGCACAATTGAGTAATTGGGAGATCTGAAAATGCAATGTTCCTTGATTAGTATTATAGCTAGAGAAACAGAGCAAATCCCAAGGTATCTAAAGCAGCCTTGTCTTTAATATTGAGTAGCCTCTGTATTATGCCAATTTCAAATATATTATACAGGATGTCACTTTTTTTTCCTAATGCTTTCTAAGCCCAGGGTTGGATTGTTTATATATTATTCAACACATATAATATGATGTGGAAAATACCATTTTTGCCTGTATTTTAAGATTTTTTGATGTGGACCATTTTTAAAGTTATTGAATTTGGCACAATACTGCTTTTGTTTTAGTTTTTCACCATGTGGCATGTGGGATCTTAGCTGCCTGACCAAGGATCCAACCTATACCCTCTACATTGAAAGGCAAAGTCTTAGCCACTGGACCACCAGGGAAGTCCCATTTTTGCCTATATATTAGATGCAAAAAAAAAAGTTTAAAGTATAATTTGTTTGGTGTCTTATGGAAACCCACTCCAGTATTCTTCCCTGGAAAGTCCCATGGACATAGGAGCCTAGAGGGCTATAGTCCATGGGGTCACAAAGAGTTGGATACAACAGAGTGACTGATCGCAACTAAAAAGTAATGGAGTGGGAAGTATAGACTCTTATCCAGGATGATTTTGTATGCAGGCTCTTATTTTCAATTGCAACATTCAAAACACTTTGAAAATATCCAAAGGTGTTGTGTTGTGTTTTGCTGGTAGCTCATTTAGTGGCAAAAGTCTGACCTGACCTATGACTTATTTATTGTATTATTTATAAAAGATGCTTACTCCTTGGAAGGAAAGTTATGACCAACCTAGACAGCATATTAAAAAGCAGAGACATTACTTTGTCAACAAAGGTCCATCTAGTCAAGGCTATGGTTTTTCCAGTGGGCATGTATGGATGTGAGAGTTGGACTATAAAGAAAGCTGAGCACTGAACAATTGATACTTTTGAACTGTGGTGTTGGAGAAGACTCTTGAGAGTCCCTTGGACTGCAAGGAGATCCAACCAGTCCATCCTAAAGGCGATCAGTCCTGAGTGTTCATTGGAAGGACTGATGCTGAAGTTGAAACTCCAGTACTTTGGCCACCTGATGTGAAGGGCTGACTCATTGGAAAAGACCCTGATGCTGGGGAAGATTGAAGGCAGGAGGAGAAGGGGACGACAGAGGATGAGATGGCTGGATGGCATCCATTGAGCTGGATGGCTCAATGGACATGAGTTTGGGTAACCTCTGAGAGTTGGTGATGGACAGGGAGGCCTGGTGTGCTGCGGTTCATGGGGTTGCAAAGAGTTGGACACGATTGAGCAACTGAACTGAACTGATCCTTCTTTGTCTGAAGGTTGATGTTCTGCTATAGAAATATTAACACGCTGGTTACAGGGGGCTGATTCAGACAACTCTGGAATGAGATATCACCCTTAAAATATCTAGAATATTCTGCACTCCAAAAAGAGGTATGGGGTAAAGGATATAAAATCGGTTGTGTGAAATGGGAGGAAAGGGTGAAAAGTGAGGATAAATTATGAAATTAAGATAGGTCTGTACAATAAATAAATACAGGCTGTTTCCACTTAGTACCCCCTCGCCCAGAACAATGGCTGACCCTTAGTGAGGCCTGAGGGGTAGGCGGTGAAGACAGATAACAAATATGGCAGCCTGCTCTTTGTATTTACCCCATGAGGGGGCAGCGAGGGGGCAGCCTAGGACAAGCTGGCCTTGACGACACTGTCATCTTTGCTTGCATCTCTCTGTCCCTGGAGGAAGAGCAGGCCTTTCTGTAGGGAAGTCTGGTTTCAGGCCAATCCTAAGCGGCCCGGCCATGAACAACAACCAGGCTTTGCCTGGAAGGTCCCTGCGGGAGGGAAGCTGCCCTGCCCCTCGGTCTCGGGCACAGCCCTGCACCGCAGTCTCTGGAGCGAGTTTCAGGGAACGAGACAGGCCCGCAGGCTGCCTGCTCACGTCTCTGGCTTCCTGGCCTCTCCTCGGAGGGGCTTCTCATGGCGGCGTTCAGCACTTTTCGCCACCTTGACTCAGCACATTTTCACTTCCAGCCTTTCCTCTAGGCAAGCCCCCCACCCTCACCCTCACTCCCTGGCCCATAAGAGGGCAGGAGCTTTGTTTAGGACTCCCAGGGAATGCCCGGACCCCTCTCTCCCCTCCACACCAGGGGCCCATCCACCAGCCCCTCACCCTGCCTTGCTCAGCGGGCAGAAGGGGACCCGGGCAGCCATACCCGCTCCTACCTGCTGCCTGCACTGGGGCGGTAAGTGAACCAAGGCTCGCCGTGACTTTGGGCTCACCGTCCTACAAGACCACCTCGACACCTGACAGCTCAACTCCTGCCTACGGGCAGTCCCAGTGCCGGCCCTGCAGCTGCCTCTGGAAACCGCCTGCCGCCCTTCTCCTGACCTCGCGCCATCTTTGTTGCCCCCTCCTTGCACTTTCTTATCAACGTTTAATCACGATCATGCTTTCATCCACTTACAAGTTCCTTGGCTTTATGTCCTCCTGTTTGCCATCAACTGTTCTTTCTCCTTTATCCTTTTAACAAGATATGGCTCACTTCAGACCTTCAACACAAGACCCGGAAGGAACACTGCTCTCTGCACTTCATCCGGCTTCATCCTGCTCTTCTTCACTAACCTCCTGTTCCACAGAGTCTTTCTGGATTTTTCCACCCCTGGTTGTGCACCTTCCCTCTGGGTTCCCAGTGTTTGCCTTTATCAAAACCCGTCATGCTTGATATTTGCTTAGTGATTACCTGCCTCTCAACTGGAATTCCTTTAGACTGGGAACTGAATTGCATTTATATCTCAGGATCACCAAGACTGCCTGGTTCTTGATAGACACTCAATAGATGCTTGGCGATGAGTAACACATTTAGCACAAGATTAAAAAAAAAAAAAAACAATAACCCAGAGTTTATTAGCCTATCTGTTAAGATTAAAAAAAAAAAAAAAAACAGGCTATATTAGTCTATCCATTATGATACAGATAACTTTACCCTTAAAGCTTTTTTTTTTTTCCTTTGATGTATTATTTGTTGTTCTTACCCCAAGACAATTCTTCTTATATAACAGACCTTACTATTTCAGTTATGGTGATAAACTTTGTCTTGGTCATTATATTTTTTTCATATTTTTAAATCTTCATAGAGTTTAAACTTCAGGGTCCTTCTGATTAGGGATTGATTAGTTTTTTTATTGATTGATCGGTTTTTAACTTTCTTTTCAACCTAAGTGAACCTTAATAAGAATACAGAGATATGAAGTAGATGATGTTTTAAAGACAGTTCAAATCTGAAGAGTTTATGAAATTTATATATTGAAAATAAAAATTCTCTTCTAGATTATGCCTGACATAAAATATACATGAACTGTAAAACAGATTTAAAATGTTACCTCTCAGAAACACATAAAAGCAAACTTCAAACATTGTAAAATTAATAATTTTAAAATTCTGCTATATTTTCATTTATAGGTACTAAGAACCCTATCATCCATCTTTATTGGTTTCTGCATCTCATTCTATTAGATTGTTTCCAGAATTTTAGAATTGACACATAATCTGACAATGCTGAAAATGTGCTCAGACACCTGTATTCTGTAGAAGAGACCACTATGAATATTAACATCGAATTACTCCAAGTTATAAAAAAAAGTCAGTATTTTTTAAACCTCTGCTAAAGTGAAATGACTTTGACATTAAGCATTATTACTAAAATAAAAAATAACTGCATTACACTGACTGCATTTTTTGTTCTTACCCTTGGAAATGTCGTGAATCTATCCAGCTCTTCGACAAAGCAGAACATCTGCAGACTAATTGCCGACATAACAATCAAGAGGCTGGCAGTAAATACAACCAAACTCCCCAGCTTTTTTCCAGGACCAAAGATCTTGTACACAAAGTCTTCTAATGCAGGTGAGATTTTAATAAGCCGAACTACCCGAAGAACCTGTTGTAGGAGAGAAAAACACACACACTCGATCGTTAACATTGAATCTTAAATAAGTTCATACTAAAATCTCATTTTTTTGTAGCACTCTATAAAATCGCATTTTCCGTCTGAGTATTAGTGATGAAACACTTTAAGAGCTAAGATATTAGCCTAGTTCAGTGCCTGCTGTACAATAAGAACTCAACAAATCCCAAAGGAATGAAGGCAGGAAAATGGTGACAACTCTGTTTTAACATATGCTGTGATAATTCAAAGTGGCATTAATTAACACTATTGATGAAATAAAGTGGACAATTTTTCCTAATGTTCAAATATCAAAGAAAACATTAGTTCAATATTAGCTATATTCATTGTCATAAAACAGCCCTTCCTAGGGATTATTGTACATTCATAAAGCAATTTAAAAAATCTTTCCATCAGGGAGTCTTTATTCATGGCTAGACTGTTACCATAAGACCCATTCTATCCTTCCTTTAATTAATAGAACTTTCTGAATTTTAGCCTAGCAATTAGTTACCCAGGGGTATATGCTGCATTTTGTAGCCCCACTTACAAGTGTGGCTGGTAGACTAGGTTCAGACTTATGGAATGTGAAAGGAAGTAATTTTTACACCTTATTTTTTCTTTAATATTTCAAGTGTTTTTATTCTGAGCAGTTGGTACAAAATATAATGACATGTGTCTTATTCTGTATAGTTCACTCTGTACAAGCTCTCAACCTCTGATCTGTCTACTTTTATGGATTTAACATACTCTTACATTCACTTTACTCTCCTATATACTTCCTTCTTGCTCTCACTGGCAATTGAGTTTTGGCATGTGCATTTTTAGAACTCTTTGAGGAACTCCAGATTCAGACATGCTGGGATGTAGACTGAGTCCATGGTCAGACAAGGTGGATTAAATGGGAACAAAACAGGAACCATGAAATTAAATAAATTTGGCCTGGACATTTGTTATATCCTCCTCTAGCTGGGCAATGAGAACAACTGGAGTTGCCCATTTGGATCAGAAATAAAAGCTTCATATAAAAGGTGACAGCTTCAAACCAACCCAATAGGCTGGCTTTATGGATGACCACAGGGAACAGGGGGCTTCCCTGGGGGCTCAGATGGTAAATAATTCGCCTGCAATGTGGGAGACTTGGTTTTGATCCCCAGGTCAGAAAGATCCCCTCAGAGAAGGAAATGGTAGCCCATTCCATTATTCTTGCCTGGAGAATTCCATGGACAGAGGAGTTGAGTTGGGGGGGTGGTTTCAGTCCATGGGGTCACAAAGAGAAGGACACAACTGAATGACTTTCACTCACTCACCAAGTGGAGAAAACGTACATCAATCTTATCCAAGCCCTGATTTTTAGAACTTTGTTATTTTTTTTAGAACTTTTTAGAACCTTGTGCTTAGCTGGTTATCTAAACACACATGTTTACATGTTTTGAATATATATGCAAAAACTCCCACACATAAGTAATTTTCTCATTCACTTAAAAAATACTATTATGTGCCAAACGCAGTGTTGGACAAATAAGATCCAATGGCTATTCCTATTACACACTGAGTGTTAATATAATACAAAGGCACAGCTCTTAAGGGTATGTCTATAAGATTAAAAGCATAAAGTAGAATATAATTAAAAGTTGAAGTATAAAGTACAGAAAAGTAACATTTTTCAACAAGTCTAAGATGCCATTGATTTTTTTTATGTGCTGTTAAGAAGTTGAAAATGCTGCTGATTAAAGTATAACACATCACTGATTATAAGGCAGATCCCAGTTTGAAAGTGTTAGTCATTCAGTCATGTCTGACCCTTTGAGACCCCATGGACTGTAGCAGCCTGCCAGGCTCTTCTGTCCATGGAATTCTCCAGGCAACAATACTGGATTGGGTTACTGTTTCCTTCTCCAAGTGATCTTCCCTACCCGGGGATTGAACCGGGGTCTCCTGCGTTACAGGCAGAATCTTTACCGTCTGAGTCACCAGGGAAGACAGATTCCAGTTTAGAGATGTTAAAATAGAAAAATTGAGGTCTTGGCATAAATGAAAGATGATAATTGAAACAGTAGTTCAAGATGGTTCAGTATCAATAAGAACTTAAGGTATCTTTGAAGGCTTCTCAGGAGAAAACAGAATATGGTAAGGAAAAGGAAATGCTTTAAAAGCTTATATTAAAATTTTTACACAAATAAAAACATGAGTTTGGATTTTTTTCCCAGCAACCCTAGCTTGCTAATCCTTCTGATTTTCCTTTGGCAAATCATTTCTACTCTGCTCTTAATCTATGAGGCCCAGAAGGGACTCCCTGACTTCCACAATCCAGGCCTGGCCAGAGTATTCACAATGACCTCAGTCATCAGAACTTCTGTGGGGTCTAGAAGAAGTATCCTATATTTAGTCCCCAACTGGAATTACTATAAGAGCCACATAAGTTCCGAGCTTCTAGGGACCTTCTTTGCCACCACATGGAGAAAGACAGCTTAAGCATTATACCAACACAGAAGAAAGGTGAGTGGAGAAACGGACCGAGTCCCAGAGATACCATATTAACCTGTGAATTTGCCATCTCTGAAGTCACACGTATCTCCTACCACCAGATTCTGAATTAACAGGAACTACTGGTGGGCTATAGTCCATATGATATCAGAGAGTCAAACACAACTGAAGCCACTTACCCTGCACACATACTGATAGTGAATCTGATTCCTGTTGTCTGCAGAACATTGTAGCTACATGTCTAATCAACTAATGGATAAATGTTTGAAGAAGTTGAAAAAATGTAGATTTCATTCATGTTCATTTAACATACTTCCCAGGTGGCTTGGTGGTAAAGAATCTAACTCCTGCCAGTGCAGGGGACACAGGAGAAGTGGGTTCGGTCCCTAGGTTGGGAAGATTCCCCTGGAGAAGGAAATGGCAACCCACTCCACTATTCTTGCCTGGGAAGTCCCATGGACAGAGGAGCCTGGCGGGCTACAGTCTGTGGGGTCGCAAAGAGTCAGACTTGACTGAGCGACTGAACACCACCCACCACACAATACACACAAAAAGAAGAAAATTTATGTGAGAAATAATATTGTTCAAATTAAACATTTATACCACAGGCAAGTTTAAGCTACCAATTTTTCCCACTATAATTTTTAGCAAGGACTTTCAAACCAGAGCATATTACACTTGGGTCATTTTTGCAAATAACAAACAGCTTTATCATAAGAACTGTTAAAACAGTAACACTCATATTAACATCCAGAATAATAATATGAAAAGATTTTACATATTTATCAGACTTATTTATTCTCAGACATAAATGATTCACTATCTAATCGTTAAACAGCTGAGTCCAGGAAAGTTCACAGGAACAATTTAGCTGATCTATCGCTCACAGTACCCTGTGTTTTCTCCACTTGAATTAAAATCACATTTAAAAGACTGCCTAAGCAATTCTGAATCGTGTCCCAAATTCTAATGAAAACAGCCTATGTACATCTGTGCGATTTTGATAAATTAATATTTCACTAGCTGGAAGAAATAGAACTTAACACAATTCCCGCACTGGTGATTTGATCAGCGTTTTCAGAGGGGGTGAGCCTGCATCGTGGCAAGGCAGAATCCTTATCGGTGACTCTAATTACGCCTTTCGTTTATTTGAGGATAAGTGTGCTTTTCACTCTGTCTACCCAATAAAGCCTTTGGATTCTGTATTAAAACAGATACAAAATAAAGTACACCAGACATTCAAAGATAAGCATGGTAGGACATTCTGTGGTTGTTCTTAAAGCATATTTTCTTGGTCACATTTCTAAGTCTGTCACTAAAAGTCACTCTGCTGATTAATAGTGAGATACTGTAAAAGTTGGGCTTCCCAGGTGGCAAAGAATCCGCCTGCCAATGCAGCAGCCTGGCTGGCTACATCCCATGTGGTTGTACAGAGCCGGACATGACTGATGCACAGCCATGGCACGACTGTAAAAATTGCATGGTTAAGAACATGAACTACTGGGGGGAGTTCTCTGATGTTCCAGTGGTTAAAATTTCCCTTCCAATGTGGGTTTGATCCTTGGTCGGGGAGCAAAGATCCCATGAGCCCCACAGCCATAAAACAGAAACAATATAGTAACCAATTCAATAATAACTTTAAAAATGGTCCACTTCAAAGAAAAAAAAAAAGTCTTTAAAATAGAAGAATGTGAACTATGAGATTAAACTTCTTGGGAATGAGTTTCCACCATTTGCCGGTTATATGGTCTTTGGTGAGTTACTCAATCTCTAGGGACAGCAGTTTACACATATATTCTCTATCTACCAAGAAACAAATGGAACCATGAACTCGGCAGGGTGTCTGCACACCCTAGGTGTGCAAAAAATACCAGCCAGTGTCCTCACCCTGCTATGTTAGAACCAGAAATGAAAGTGAAAGTGTCAGTCGCTCAGTCGTGTCCGACTCTTTGCAACCCATGAACTACAGCCCGCTAGGCTCCTCTGTCCATGGAATTCTCCAGGCAAGAATGCTGGAGTGGGTTGCCATTCACTTCTCCAGAGGATCTGACCGACCCAAGGATCGAACATTCTGTGACTTTCAGTGGGACAGTGCTGCCTCTGTTCACTCCATCAAGCACACATTCCCCTCAAGACAGGGGTCACGTGGTTCTCTCTACCTGGAACGCATCCCCCACAGACCTTCTCAAGATTCGCTCTTTCTCTGCCCAAATGTCCCCTCTTCAAAGAGGGCTTCCCTGGACAAACTTAGCCAAAACAGCACCCTCACCCCACAGCTTCTCCTTTTCCCGCTGCTTGCTCCTTCTGAATCGCATTTCCAACACTCCTACTCCTTTCATGCACTTGTATGTGAAAGGCTTGCCGTCTAGAATGCAAGTTTCCCAAGGTAGGGATCTTCTCTGTCTTGTTCACCTCTCTCCCTCAAGGTCTGGAACTGTGCCTGACACATAGGAGGTGCTTCAGAAATACCCCTTGGATAAATAGATGGGTGATACCAACTCTCAGAGATAAGTGATATAAGGGAGACGTTTTTTGTACACAAATATTGAAGGCAGGAGGAGAAAGGGACGACAGAGGATGAGATGGCTGGATGGCATCACTGACTTGATGGACATGAGTTTGAGCAAGCTGCGGGAGTTGGTGATAGACAGGGAAGCCTGGCGTGCTGCAGTCCATGGGGTCATAAAGAGTCGGACACAACTGAGCAACTCAACTGAATATCAACTCTCAGAGATGACAGATAAAAAGGGAGACATTTTATACTCAAATGTTGACTTCGTTTAAATATGAAAAATGTGACATCCACTCCGGGAAGAACTGCTGCCAACATAATGAAGCAAGGTCAAGTGAGATGAGAAACAAGCATGCGGACCAAGCAGGGAGATCAAAGTCAGCCCATAAAGAGCCAATCTGTTCAGGACAGTGGGTTCCCCATCTGTGAATCTGCAAAAATCCTGAGGTATCTAAACTTCTTGAGAGACTTATCTCTTAGGCACAAAATAAACGAGGCAGGGTCTAATGATCTCATTAGAAAAATATAAACTTGGCCATGGACACAGAGAGAGGAATGAAAATCACTCAACTACTAACAAAAAATTAAACTATTACAAATTATATAGGCATTAACATTGTTAACTTTGGGAAGCTCCTGGCGGTCCACTGGTTAGGACTCTGTGCACTCACTGTTGTGGGCCTCGCTAGTTGGGGAACTAAGATCCCACAAGCTGCATGGTATGGCCAGAAAAAAAACGCAAACTTCACTGACCAGGCGTTATGTGACCATATCTATAGCTATATGTCTGTATATATATACAATGATTAGAGCCATGCATACCGATTTTAGATATTTTGTGTAAAATAGACTAGAAGAAAAGAACCTAGAGATGGTGACTATTAACGATTTGTAATAATTTGGGTTATTTCTTTCCAGCCATTTTTTCATTTATAGGTATTCTATAAACATATATAAACTACATACGTTATTTATAGGCTGGATTTGTAGCTATACCTGTTATATACTTTTATACTGTTTTCATGTAAATAAAACAATCATATCTTTAAGTTACTATGTGAGCTCAGTCGCTTTAGTCGTGTCCGACTCTTTGTGACCCCATGGACTGTAGCCCACCAGGCTCCTCTGTCAATGGGATTCTCCAGGCAAGAATACTGGAGTGGGTTGCCATGCTCTTTTCCAAGGGATCTTCCTGACTGAGGGATAGAACCCACGTCTCTTATGTCTCCTGCATTGGAAGGTGGGTTCTTTACCACTGTTCATCATAATCATTTTTATGGTCAAATTTCCATATGACTTACCAAGCTATTCCTCACATTTATCACTTAAACAGTTCCCATTTTTTCTCTCATCAATAATCCTAGACTAAATATCTTTGTTTGCAAAACTTTGACCTATGTGTAACTTTTCAATGAAAAATTATCTGAAAGAAATGCTAACAATTTTAAAGCAAGCCCTGAATATATTTTATCTGGTATCCTTGCTGAAAGAGGCATCAATGTCTTTCTTAATTTGGTTAATTTAATAGGTTTATAAAAAAGATATGTTGTAGCTTTAACTATGAGGTATATTTTCTGCAATTATGTACAATGATTCTCTAACATTAGGTACTAAATGTGCATGTTGATTCTGTGAATCTAGACAGCAGTGCCCAAGAGCATATAATGACATATGCTTGGAAAGCATATTTTGTATCAAGAGTTTTAAATGTGTATGTCTCCTGCCCCAGCCATCTCACTTATGATAACCAAGCCTGAGGATATAACCCAACAAGTGACAAGGGATTTTCGTTCAAAGATGTTGACAGTACTGAAAGCTCGAACCATGATGCCCTCTGTGAGTTCAATATGCTTGGCTGTGATTGCTGGAGACTCAGCTTTTTATGTGTGTTTGTGGGGTATGTTTTTCATTTTTGTGAACTGTATTTTCATGTCCTTTCTTCTAGGTATCAGAAGTATTCAGTTTCAAATTGCAATCTGGCAGTTGAAGTTAATATTGCTCTGAATATGACAGCTTCAGCACCAATAAATAAGTTCGTCAGTGAAGTTGGAATGTATTTTCTTTCATCTAAGGAATTAGAATCTTCTTTCGCTGCGTAGTTTTTAAAAATTCTACTGCCATTTAATTCTCCAAGTCTTTAAAATATCTATTAAGAAAACAATGCAACTTCTGACATTTACATGACAAATTATATAAATAACCAAATTTCGACTCAGAAAATGACTATGAGATTTTTAAAATTAGGATATCCCATATACATATATTTTGACCAAGTATTTAAAATATCACTCAGCACATGGCTATTGCTAACAAAGAACATAACATTAATACTCACTTTTGTTTACTTAACGATTATAAAGTAATATGATTCAATATAATGCACTTAAAACAATAGATACCCAGTTATTACAAAGTAAAAATTACAGATATTATAATTTAATCACCACAAAGAAATTTATAGGCATTTTTAAATAATAAAGTATGACTATATTCTGTAAAGGTAAGTTTAATTTTTTATTGTTTCAATTTTAAGTACTTTTGAGCAAACAAATTTAGGCTTATTAAGAAGGGAGATCTACTCTTGGAATTAAAGTCATATAAAAAGTCATATATCAATTTCAAAATTTAATATGAATGCTCAGATTACAATACCCATGTGAATATAAAATATGTATGTCTATTGTGCTGTGCTAACTTTTTGTGAACTGTATGAAAAACACCTCCATTTATTACTATAAATTTTTTGGAGTTTATAAACAGTAATTTTTTATCTTTTGCCATGCCATGAGACATGTAGGATCTTAGTTTCCTGACCAGGGATTGAACCTGTGCTCCCTGCAGTGGAAGTACAGAGTCCTAATCACTAGTCTGCAGGGAAGTCCATTATATCTGATTTACTTCATTTATTTTTGGTTATACCAGCACACGTGAGCTCTTAGTTCCCTGACCAGGAATTAAACCAGCGTCTCCTGTATTGGAAGCTCGAGTGTTAATCTCTGGGCCACCAAGGAAGTCCCTACGATTTATGAATGTGCTATTTTTGGTATTTAAGATGTCACTGAGCCCATCTCAAGTTTGTAGTTAGAAAGGTTGTTGCAATATCTAGTTGTTAGAATGCATGTATGTTCTCTGGAAAGAAAACAATTCTAAAGAAAAACAGGCATTATGTGTATTACCTGAAAGTATGTGAACTGGGAATGATAAAGGTCTGGATATGCATGAAGAGTGGTTCCAATTACGAGTAGCAGCTCGAATTTGTGGAGAGATGAGCTAATATATCCAGTGAATCCCAAACACCATATCTTCAGAAGTGCTTCCAAATCAAAAAGTACTGTAAAAGCCACCTAGAGGAAAAAAGAGTGAAATTAAAATCAACCCACAATTTATTTCAAAATATGTCATGTGTTTGTTAGTGCATGAATTTTCACCACTAGCATAAAAAAGAGAAGATATGTTATATAAAAATATAGAATGAAATTTTACTAAAAAGATGGTTTTAAAACACATCAACTAGAACATCACAGACCAAATGTATCTTCAGTGATCAGAGAAGCATGGAAAAGTATTAACTGTTTCTGAGAGGTATTATTTCATTAATTTTCTCTAAATTTTCAAGACCTGTACTTAGAGTACTTCTTTTTTTTTTCCCCCAGAAAAAACTCGTTGACCAGGCGACATGAGGTATCTTATAAATTTGCTGCTGCTGCTGCTGCGTCGCTTTAGACGTGTCTGACTCTGTGCGACCCCATAGACGGCAGCCCACCAGGCTTCCCGTCCCTGGGATTCTCCAGGCAAGAACACTGGAGTAGGTTGCCATTTCCTTCTCCAATGCATGAAAGTGAAAAGTGAAAGTGAAGTCGCTCAGTCGTGTCCGACCCTCAGCGACCCCATGGACTGCAGCCTACCAGGCTCCTCCGCCCATGGGGTTTTCTAGGCAAAAGTACTGGAGCAGAGTGCCATATTTGGTGCCCCTTTAAATCAACTTCTGGTGGACATTTCCCAGACCTGAAAGTAAAGTGATTCTGCCACATGGGCAGGCACGTGCTGTCTGATTTTCAGTAAAGTGTACTCTTTTTCTATTCTTCTGGAGTCAGGATCATGACTCACGATTTCCTTTTGAGGGAGGGACAGTTTCCTTCTCTCACAGAGGTAAAGACCTCATGTGTCCTGATTCTATACAGCCCCGCCTCCTGTCCAGGTTACAGCTCTTTGTAAGGCACCTTCTAGGTGATAAGAACATGCAAACACCCTCAGGGCAGCTACTGGCCCTGGTGCCCCCTGGGAGTTCTGCATTCGTGTCAAAACACTTTCTGGACTTTGAGACTGTTCTCTAATTTTTGCATGCTCTGCTAAGCATTTTAAATGTTTTACTATTCTAGGTGTCACTCTTAATAATTTCATAGACGATTTTCAGCCACTTCTGGGGACCATGTTCTATGTGTTTCCCAGAATCAATAAGCTATTTATTTTGTGTTTAAACATGATCATATTTTCTATGTTTTAAAAAAAAAATCTTGAACCTTCTTTGCCCCAGTCTGTAATCAACCACTTCTGTAAGGGCATATTTTCTATGATTTTTGATAGGAAAATTCAGCCTTCTTACATTTAGCGTGCCAAAGTTATACCTAGGCTTATGTTTTTAGTTCACTGTGTGTCATTGATGTTTATCTTTTAACTTTTTCTTGTCTTTTCTGGCTTGGGCAAATCGTTGTTAATGTCTTTTTTCTTCCTTCTTTATTTAGACTATATTTTTCTAATCTCCCGGCTTAAGGCTCAACTGTCATGTATTAATCTATATCTTTTTATTATTGCATCCAAATTAAATAATTGCAAACTCCTCTCCTGCTCACTCTTCCCTCACACCCTTACCAACCTATAAACTGCATAGTATTATCCATCTTTCACCCCCACTCCTAGTGATACCACACCTCTTCCTAAATTTTGCTTTTTCTGAGATCATCCACCAAAGTTTTTTTTTTTTTGGCCACAATGCGTGGCTTACATGACCTTAATTGTACAACCAGGGATTGAACTGTGCCCTCTGCAGTGGAAGCTCACAGTCTTAACCATTGGACTGCCAGGAAAGTCCCAATGCTAGCTTCTTGAATAGTAATTATTGCTTTTTTATCAAGCCCCAGGTGGAGCCAGTGGTAAAGAACATGCCTGTCAATATAGGAGATGCAGGAGACATGGATTCGATCAGTGGGTCAGGACCCTGGAGCATGGCAACCCACTCCAGTATTTTGCCTGGAGAATCCCATGGACAGAGGAGCCTCGCAGGCTACAGTCCATGGAATTGCAAAGAGTGGGACAGAAACGCCTCAGTTTAGGAACATTTTCTTCTCTCATTTATTATTACTTTTCCGTTCCCTTTGTCCTTCAGGGACTCCTATTATTCCAAAATCAAGTTTAGACTCTTGATTTTCCCTCTTGATTTCTACCATTTCTTTATTTTTACCCACTTGTTCTCTCATATAATTAGCTCTCATTAATGACCATGCCCTTTTCAGCTCATTTTTTTGAAAATGTTAGTCAAAGTTCAGAAGGTCTGTTTTTTGCCTTAATTAACTATCTTTGAGATACTGGGTGGAGTGGGGGGGGGACCCTCTTCTCTGGCCCATCCATTCTACCAGATTGGGAAATTTCTGTACATATTCATCTTGGATTTCAAGTTCCATCTTCAGTTTCTGAGTCCCTTTGTGTGTGAATATTTTTCTTTGCTTGCTCACTGCTGTATGTTTTGTTTATTTGTCTTTAATGCTCTCAACAGTGGTGAGATTATTTTTGGTGATAAATGACCTAAAACCCTACGGCCACTTGGCTGGGCAGCAGGGGGAAGGCAAAAGGAGAAGTGGGCCGCCAAGGATGAGATGGTTGGATAACATCACCTACTCAATGGACATGAACTTGAGCACACTCTGGGAGACAGTGAAGGACAGAGAAGCCTGGTGTGCTGCAGTCCATGGGGGTCGCAGAATTGGACATAACTTAGTGACTGAACAACAAGAAGAGGAAGGAAGAAACTGCTTTGTGTCAGGATTCCATCCCAGGCGGGTGGAATCCATTCCTGGGAGTAATTCAGCTCTTCGGGAGATTCTTTGCCTGGATCTCAGAGATCAACAGGATTCTTCTGGGTCTCCCAGGACCACAGTTTCTCTGCAGGGTCGGCCTCAGGTGCCCAGAGGACCCAGATCCTGGCCACAAGTCCCAACAAGAGGCAATTAATCTCCAGCCCTGGCTTCTCAGCCGGGGCCCTGCAGCACAGGAGGAAGTCCAGCAGCTGTCCCCCTTCCCCAGGCATCTTGGCAGAGTCTTGGAGAAATTGAAACTCCATGGGTCCATCTGAAGGCTTCCCTGCAGCCTGGCTCGGCAGCTGTATTACCAGAGGCAGCAGCGGCCAGTACCCAGGGTCCACCTCTCCCTCACCTGTATTTTCAGACTTTCATTCCAAGGGAAGGAATGTAATTCATATCAAAGTGGCCTTTTCTTTTTTCTTTTTTTAAATCAGGGAACTACCAATAAATGCCGGAAATACATTCGAATAGATTGCCTAATTACATATAAATATAATTAATCACTTTACTAACTTTACATTTGCTATCAAAAGACAGATGGAACAATCTGTTTAAATGATCATAATTTATAATAAATATGCAGTTGGATCCTTGTGCATTATTATTCGCCTGGTGGGAAAACCATGTGCTTTTCAAAGCCACTAAAAGGCACTAAAAATGATTTAGCAAAGTATTATGTGACTATGTATAAACACCGATATTCCTATTGATTTTCCTACTAGAATTCCTGATTCCAATTCTCCTGGGAGGAAATGCCTTGGTTACATTGTCTGTGATGTTAACAGGCACATGCTAACATGAACATTGTTAACACTGTCTGTGAATTGTTACAGGCCAACATTCCATTCTCCAAGAAATAGTATTAGTCCCAAAGTCCTAAAATTTCATGGAACAATATGATACATAAAAATATGTCTAACTTACTCATCAGTTCAGTTCAGTTGCTCAGCTGTGTCCAACTCTTTTCGACCCCATGAATTGCAGCACGCCAGGCCTCACTATCCATCACCAACTCCCAGAGTTCACTCAAACTCATGTCCAGTGAGTCAGTGATGCCAACCAGCCATCTCATCCTCTGTCATCCCCTTCTCCTGCCCCCAATCCCTCCCAGCATTAGTCTTTTCCAATGAGTCAACTCTTCGCATGAGGTGGCCAAAGTACTGGAGTTTCAGTTTAGCATCAGTCCTTCCAAAGAACACCCAGGACTGATCTCCTTTAGAATGGACTGGTCAGATGTCCTTGCAGTCCAAGGGACTCTCAAGAGTCTTCTCCAACACCACAGTTCAAAAGCATCAATTCTTTGGCACTCAGCTTTCTTCACCACATCAATTCTTCAGCGCTCAGCTTTCTTCACAGTCCAACTCTCACATCCATACATGACTACTGGAAAAACCATAGCCTTGACTAGACGGACCTTTGTTGGCAAAGTAATGTCTCTCTGCTTTTGAATATGCTATCTAGGTTGGTCATAACTTTCCTTCCAAGGAGTAAGCTCTTTTAATTTCATGGCTGCAATCACCATCTGCAGTGATTTTGGAGCCCAAAAAATAAAGTCTGACACTGTTTCCACTGTTTTCCCATCTATTTCCCATGAAGTGATAGGGCCAGATGCCATGATGTTAGTTTTCTGAATATTGAGCTTTAAGTCAACTTTTTCACTCTCAGCAAATTTGGAAAACTCAGCAGTGGCCACAGGACTGGAAAAGGTCAGTTTTCATTCCAATCCCAAAGAAAGGCAATGCCAAAGAATGCTCAAACTACTGCACAATTGCACTCATCTCACACGCTAGTAAAGTAATGCCAAAATTCTCCAAGCTAGGCTTCAGAAATACGTGAACTTACTCATAATTATGGGTTATTCTGGCAAAGGGGAGAACTATGTCAGGAATTACAGAAGGGATTTAGGGAAATTAAGTTGCCAGTGTCGGTTAGAGGGTTTAGCACAGGATTTCAATTCAGCAGAAGGTAATGGTTTGGAACAATCAGGGCAGAAGCAGTGAGGAGGCAATTTTAGTAAGCTCCTTTCAATGGATGGCTCTAGCCTGAGTCAATGAACTTAACATTGAAGGTTGCTGGACAGCATGGAACTTACCAGTCACAGTGCTGGCCATACAAAAGGAAGGAGGCTGGCAAGTTATCTGCAGAATCCAGTTATACAGAAGTGCTCCCCCAAAGCATCATCTAAGCATGTGCCCAGTTTAGAGGTTTACTGCAAATCTTTTTTGTTTTTAATTTATTGGAGTACGGTCGATTTACACTGTTGTGTTAGTTTCAGGTATACAGCAAAGGGAGTCAGTTTTACATATACATGTATCCATTCTTTTTAGATTCTTTTCCCATACAGCTCATTACAGAGTATCGAGTACAGTTCCCTGTGCTATACAGTAGGTCCTTATTAGCCATCTATTTTATATATAGTAATGTGCATATGTCAGTCTCAGTCTCCCAGTTTTTTTTTGTGTGTGCCGTGCCATGCAGCACGTGGGATCTCAGTTTTGCGACCAAGGATTGAATCCACGCCCTCTGCCATGGAAGTGTGGCGTCTTAACCACTGGACTGCCAGGGAAGTTCCCAATCTCCCAATTCATCCCTCCTTCACTTCCCCCTTGGCAACCATAAATTTGTTTTCTACATCTGTGATTCCATTTCTGTTTTGCACATATGCTCACTGTACCATTTTTTAGATTCCATGTATAAGTGATATCGTATGACATTTGTCTTTCTCTGACTCACTTCACTCAGTATGACACTCTCCAGGTCCTCTGCAAATTCTTAGCTGTCAGCATTGCAACCTTTGGGAGTCTCCTTTTCATTACCCCTAGTCTAGGAGCACCCATGACCTTTGCCCCTAACTCAGCAGGCCCCACCCTGAGAAGGTCACAGTAGGACCTTTCCTCTGTCTCGAATCCTCAGAGGACATTATACCATCAGTGGGTGCTTAAAGATGAAACTTGTCTTTTTAAGAGGGAAGGCAAGATTTGGGAGAGGAGGATACTAAAACTTTTCCTACACATTGTTGCCACGTTACTTGAAGAAACTTGAAAACAACACATGAAAACATCAAAATATTCTTTCTTCTTACAATTTTTCCTAAATCAGGGATTTGCAATCTTTTTTTAACCACCCCCAAGCCTTTTTAAGATATTTTGTTTCTAATCACTACATCATATGGAATTTTTATTAGCATATATATATGTTATAAATATAAACATATCTAACTCTGCTTTATATATGGGAAGAGTAGGGTTTTTTTTGCCTCTCCAAGTTTTTACCCCCTTAGGGGTTTTTCCCAACCCCTCTTGAGAATTTATGCTATACAGATAAATCAGGTTTGATATTACCATAGCAGAGTTTAACTAACATTTTCAGGAATGCAGGTTTTATGAGTTTTTAAAATACCACATTTTATTATTTATTTTCCAAATTTTCATCTTATACTAATAAATATGCTATCTAATATCTACTATAACAAGCCCTCTTGTCCTCAAGGAAATTATCAATAATGGAATGCAAATTTAATTAAAATTAAATAAAATGAAATAAATTTAATTAAACAAATAAAAGTGACAGGAGTTACTGTTCTAAGAAACATTATTATACTTTTCTTACGATGACAACACATAACTTGTGAAAAGATTTTTTTTTTATAATGAAGAATACAAGAAATTAGTTTAAAATGCTTGTTTTCTAAAAGACCTTGTAATTGGATTTGTGAGGCTGGCAGGTAAGACAACAAGTTGATGGCCAAGTTTCTGAAGCTCAGGAGAAAAATAACTGAATGGAAAATGACATGCTTAATATAAATGGAATAATGGAAACTGTTCTGTCCTTTTAACTCCATGAATAATGTATGAACATTGATCAGTGACAAATTATAAATGAGCTGATTGTGATACACAGGTCTGAGAAGATAAAAGAGCAGAAATACTGCCCATATGTGCAAAGATATTTGAAATATATTATCCAAGATTTGTGTTGCAAACTCTATTTCATAATTTCAGAGAAACATGATGGATATTCATTAGAAAATGTATGCACATTTATCACAAAAGAAGACTCTAGCATAAAACTCACAAGAAACACAACATAGGCACCTCTATTCTCCTAAATGAAATTCAAGTTAAATAACGCTCAAATAAATGATGACCCACATCATTTCTGAGGTGTCGGTAAATCACCTACTCTTAGTATATGGCGTACCTTCAATTCTCTAGACAGTTAAAGAGCAGACTTTGGAGATGGATCATTGAATAGTCAAAAATGTCATTATTGTATTATTTTTCGCCTAACAAGATACTGCTCAAATCTTTTAGAAACACATGAAGAAGCTATAGTCAAAAGAAACTTATTTAATTAAAGTTTCCCAGAAGATGAAATTAAATCCAATGATAATATGAAAGACTGCTGGTAGAATAAGATGAGTTATTTTCATAATTCAGTCATTTCTTATGATTAATGAGCTGAAACATGGGTGTCAGATTCTGTTGGAACTAAAATAAATGGCTCTTTCACGTAATTTCATTTTTAACAAATATCTTAAAGCCAAATGTCTTCAGAGGAACATAGAAACCACTTTGCTAGAAAAGATAACTTTCTATAAGATGGCAAAAAGAGTCCATGTTGATGAAAGGCCTTCTGCTTCAAAACACAGAACAATCAGAGAAAAATTGGAAACCGAAGAGACACCTTGGAGTTCAAAATGAGGTAAACCTGTCCCTTGACCAGAAATGAAACAGGGGCATGCTCTTAGAGCTTCACTGTTCTCGCTCGCTCTCAGCAATTGACAAGTTTCTTAAAAGAGGGACTAAGTTAAAAATTTTAATCTGTGCATAAGACTGTGCTGATAAACTTCTGTTAAATGTACAATCTGCTGGATATACAGATATATTTACATATTTTTATATAATGAAAAGTAAAAGTCTTAGTCACTCAATTGTGTCCAACTCTTCGAGATCCCATCAACCATAGCCCATCAGGCTCCTCTGTCCCTGGAATTCTGCAGGCAAGAATACTGGAGTCGGTTGCCATTTCATTCTCCAGGAGATCTTCCTGATTCAGGGACTGAACTTGGGTCTCCTGCACTGCAGGCAGATTCCTTACCAACTGAGCCTCCAGGCAAAAGCATTGTTTAAGTACTGTTCAAGTTTTATTATTTATTAATAAAGGTTAATAAATATAAATTATATTATTAAAGTGTATTAATAAATTTAATAAATACAAATATATTTATACATTGTAAAATATAACTATGTTCATTATGTTAATGTATAATAAAGTGATTTTATGTATAACAGTAATGATAATAGATTATTTTAGATCAAAATGAAAAATGAAAACTTCCAAAAGAAAGTAAATCTTTACATTGTTATGTTTATGCAGAGCCTCAAAAACAAAGAAAAGTTTTCCCTGTTTCTCAACTAATTCTAAATTTAGGTTAATTAAACCAAAATAACTAAACAAGGCCCCAGCCTTTCAACAGAAGCTAAGCAACTGAATTTATGCTTAAAGACTGTTTTCTAGACTGCAAGTTGACTCTTAATGATTTATTTTGGATTTTCAAAATAATTTATTCTGGAATATGTGGGAACTCAAGAAATTACTTCTCTGAAAGCTCATGGCCTCTGGTGATCTATTTTAAAAATAAACTTTATAAAATATTACATAATGCCATTTCCTTAAATACTGTATCATTATAGTCCATAAACTTGAATTGCTGTTGTTATAGCCATTTTGAGGATTAACAGACATAATAAATTCCTTTAAAGCACTTGGCAACATAATGCAACTTCTAAAAAAAAAAATAGCAGCTCTTATGTTGTTAGTCTTACTATATTTGAATTCAACACAAAGGGATGTTTGTTGACATGCTCTGTGTCTCTAGAGGCTTCCCTGGTGGATCAGATGGTGTTTCTATAGCTTAAACCAAGATCAAGCTCATTGCTTATTTTTGTAAAGAAAGTTTTGCTGGCACACAAGCACTCTGAGGCCACATTTCCTTCAGCATAACAACAGCAGAGTTGAGTAGCTGAAGCAGAGGACACATGGTCTGAAAAATCTGAAATATTTACTGTCTGGCTCTGCAAGAAAAAAGTCTGTTGACTCTTGGCTTAAGCCCAAACCACCTTTATCAATTTTTTTCAAAAGAGAATATTTTATAAAAAAAAATCCAGTGTGATTAAAACGACTTATCCACATTCATTTGAAACTCGCCACTTTGACTTGTGTAGAAGTTTCTGATACAAAGAAAAGAGATAATGTGATTGGAATAAAGATGAAGCACACTTTGGGAAACTCAGGTACACCTCATCAGTGAAGAGACGTGGAACGAATTCGGAATGTTTCAGTAGTTCAAGAATAAAGCGAAACCTGTTGTTTTTTAAGTGAACCAAATCTCTACTATGTTGTTGATGAAAATCAAATTTACTTTCAGTGGTTTTGGAAGTGGGCAACAATTAATAGAAAGATAGCATGTGCCATATTTTACCATGCAATCCCACCTGATGCAAAGAGCCGACTCACTGGGAAAGACCCTGCCTGATGCTGGAACAGACGGAAGTCAGGAGGAGAAGAAGATGACAGAGGATGAGATGGTTGAATGGCGTCACTGACTCAATGGACATGAGTTTGAGTAAACTCTGGGAGATGGTGGAAACAGGGAAGCCTGGTGTGCTGCAGTCATGGGGTTGCAAAGAGTCAGACACAACTTACTGACTGAACAACAACCTCTCTTGTTGATTTTTTAAATTAAAAAAATAGTACTATTGGAATTTCTTGGGGGCACAGTGGTTAAGAATCCATTTACCAATGCAGAGGACACAGGTTTGATCCCTGGTCTGGGAAGATCCCACATGCCTCGGGGCAACCAAGCTAGCGCGTCACAACTTCTGAGCTGCAACTACTGAAGCCTGTGTGCCTAGAGCCTGTTCTCTGCAACAAGAGAAGCCTCTGCAGTGGGAAGACCCACCTCGCCGCAACTAGAGAAAGCCTGCACCGAGCAATGAAAACCCAGTGCAGCCAAAATAAATAAAAAAATATATTTATTTTTAAAAATAGTACTATATACAAAAAAGAACAGCAAGGATTTTTCATCTACCATTGGATGCTACCTATACCCTTAAATAGTATCAGTGAACTCTACACTACTAGAACATTTGAAGTTTTGTTGGAATTTCTTATAGTATGATCATCTATTGGGTCATGTGTAGTGGATTTGAGGTGGATAAACCTAGAATCTGTCAAACAGAGTGAAGTAAGTCAGAGATAAGTCAGAAAGAGAAAAACAAATTTCATATATTAAGAAGAATAATAGGCAAGTTTGACCTCAAAGTACAAAATGAAGGAGGGCAAATACTAACAGAGTTTTGCCAAGAGAACGCACTGGCCATAGGAAACACCCTCTTCCAACAGCACAAGAGAAGACTCTACACGTGGACATCACCACATAGTCAATACTGAAATCAGATTGACTATATTCTTTGCAGCCAAAGATGGATAAGCTCTATACGGTCAGCAAAAACAAGATGGGGAGCTGACTGTGGCTCAGATCATGAAGTTATTGCAAATCAAATAAATTGAAGAAAGTAGGGAAAAACACTAGAACATTCAGGTATGACCTAAATCAAATCCCTTATGATTACACAGTGGAAGAGACAAATAGATTCGAGGGATTAGATTTGATTGACAGAGTGCCTGAAGAACTATGGATCGAGGTTCGTGACATTGTACAGGAGACAGGGATCAAGACCATCCCTAGGGAAAAGAAATGCAAAAAGACAAAATGGTTGTCTGAGGAGGCCTTAAAATGGCTGAGAAAAGAAGAGAAGCTAAAGGCAAGGAGAAAAGGAAAGATATACCCATTTGAATGCAGAGTTCCAAAGAATAGCAAGGGGAGATAAGAAAGCCTTCCTCAGGGATCAATGTAAAGAAATAGATGAAAACAATAGAATGGGAAAGACTAGAGATCTCTTCAAGAAAACTAGAGATACCAAGGAAACATTTCATGCAAAGATGGGCACAATAAAGGACAGAAATGGTATGGACCTAACAGAAGCAGAAGATATTAAGAAGAGGTGGCAAGAATACACAGAAGAACTTACAAAAAAGATCTTCATGACCCAGATAACCACGATGGTGTGATCACTCAGCTACTGTCAGATATCCTAGAGTCCGAAGTCAAGTGGGCCTTAGGAAGCATCACTATGAACAAAGCTGGTGGAGGTGACAGAATTCCAGCTAAGCTATTTCAAGTCCTAAAGGATGATGCTGTTAAAGTGATGCACTCAATTTGCCAGTAAATTGGGAAAACTCAGCAGTGGCCACAGGACTGGTAAAGGTCAGTTTTCATTTCAATCCCAAAGAAAGGCAATGCCAAAGAATGTTCAAACTACCTCACAATACCATTCATCTCACACTAGCAAAGTAATGCTCAAAATTCTCCAAGTGAGGCTTCAACATGAACCAAGGACTTCCAGATGGAGGTCAAGCTGGATTTAGAAAAGGTAGAGGAAGCAGAGATCAAATTGCCAAAGTCTGTTGAATCTGAAAAAGCAAGGGAGTTCCAGAAAAACATTTACTTCTGCTTTATTGACTATGCCAAAGCCTTTGACTGTGTGGATCACAACAAACTGAAAAATTCTTAAAGATATGGAAATACCAGACCACCTTACCTCCCTCCTGAGAAATCTGTATGCAGGTCAGGAAGCAAGTTAGAACTGGACATGGAATAATGGTGATTGGTTCCAAATTGGGAAAGGAGTACGTCAAGGCTGCATATTGTCACCCTGGTTATTTAACTTCTATGCAGAGTACATTATGAGAAACACTGGGCTGGATGAAGCACAAGATGGAATCAAGATTGCTGGGAGAAATATCAATAACCTCAGACATGCACATGACACCACCCTTATGGCAGAAAGTGAAGAACTAAAGAGCCTCTTGATGAAAGTGAAAGAGGAGAGTGAAAAAGCTGGTTTAAAATTCAACGTTCAAAAAATGAAAATCATGGCTTCCAGTTGCATCTCTTCATGGCAAATAGATGGGAAAACAATGGAAACAGTGACAGATTTAATTTTCTTGGGCTCCAAAATCACTGCAGATGGTGACTGCAGCCATGAAATTAAAAGTCGCTTGCTCTTTAGAAGAAATGTTATGACCAACCTAGACAACATATTAAAAAGCAGAGACATTACTTTGCTGACAAAGGTCCATCTAGTCAAAGCTATGGTTTTTCTAGTAGTCATGTATGGATTTAAGAGTTGGACCATAAAGAAGGCTGAGTGCCGAAGAATTGATGCTTTTGAACTGTGGTGTTGGAGAAGACTCTTGAGAGTCCCTTGGACTGCAAGGAGATCAAACCAGTCAATTCTAAAGGAAATCAGCCCTGAATATTCATTGCAAGGACTGATATTGAAGCTGAACCTCTAATACTTTGGCCACCTGATGTGAAGAACAGACTTTGGAACATTGGAAAAGACCCTGATGCTGGGAAAGATTGAAGGCAGGAGGAGAAGCGGACAACAGAGGATGAGATGGTTGGATGGCATGATGGACATGAGTTTGAGTAAGCTCTGGGAGTTGGTGATGGACAGGGAGGCCTGGCCTGGTACTTTCCATGGGATTGCAAAGAGTCAGACACAACTGACTGAGTGACTGAACTGAACTGATACATATAGAATCTAGAAAAACAGTACTGATGAATCTATTTTCAGGGCAGGAATAGAGAAGCAGACATAGAAAACAGACTTGTGGACACAGCAGGGGTAGGACAGGTTGGGACGATTTGAGAGAGTAGCATTGAAATATACACTTATCAGTGTAAGATAGATAGCTGGTGTCAAGCTTCTGTATGGCAAGGGAGCTCAGCTGGTGCTCTGTGATGACCTAGAGGGGCGGGATGGAGGAGCAGAAGGGAGGCTCAAGAGGGAGGGGACATATGTGTATTGATAGCTGGTTCATGCTGTTGTATAGCAGAAACTAACACAGCATTGTAAAGCAATTATCCCCCCTCTGCTTTTAATAACGATCCATACTTTCTGTGCTGGATTTGCAGCAAAATTATATCCATTTTTCAGGTGTTCGGTTGGACATAATTTCTTTGTGAGCCTATGTCATTGATTCTGCATAGCATAAAAACTTGTTACTATTTACTGTCTATATTTCTTGCTTAACTGTAAGCTCCATACACCACAATTCTAAATGGCTCAGTGGTAAAGAAGCAGCCTGCCAAGCAAGAGATTAGGTTCAATCCTTGATCCAGGAAGATCCCCTAGAGAAGGAAATGGCAACCCACTACAGTATTCTTGCCTGGGAAACCCCAAGGACAGAGGAGCCTGGCTGGCTACAGTCCATGAGGTCGAAAAGAGTCAGACATGACTTAGCAACTGAACAACAACAAAAAAAGTTCCATATATGACACATATATTAGGCAATGTCACGTCACAGAGACTATTTCAGAGAAAGTTTAATACTAATGATATTTTCTTACAGGAAACACATCTCCACCAAGGGAGGAATTCGTAAGTGACTCCTTAAAAGTTCCGCATACCCACATAGAAGTTTGTATTCAATAGCTGTATACCATCAATTCTTTTTCTGAAAAATTGATGTGTGGGTGGATTGACTTTTTGTTAACCAAATCCATTTTTAAATGCACTGGGAGAATTCCAGATATAGAAGAGAACCCAACTCTGAGGCAAATTGATTTTGTATGTGGAAAGTGCTTTTGTAATAAAAATAATCACATTGTGATGCTTCTGCTTTTTAAGTTTTATTTTTCATATTGGATTTCTCCAAGTGTAGCACAGCTAGATATGTATTCCTCACTTACATGATGAATGGGTTTCTAAAGAGTTGTCCGTCAATCAATTTTTCCATAAATACAGAACCCCTGAATTCTAAGGTCTATTATAGACATAATTCTTCACGATAAAAAAGGCAGGGGTCTCTGGAAATCATTAAGAAATATTTAGGCAACAAATGTTAACAAGATTATCCCAGCAGTAAGATGTGCTACTACAAAACTCTAGTATGGGCTGAAGGAAGCAAGAAGATTTGTTATTTTAATCACTTCAGTTCAGTTCAGTCGCTCAGTCGTGTCTGACTCTTTGTAACCCCATGAATCGCAGCACACCAGGCCTCCCTGCCCATCATAAACTCCTGGGGTTCACTCAAACTCATGTCCATCGAGTCGGTGATGCCATCCAGCCATCTCATCCTCTGTCATCCCCTTGTCCTCCTGCCCTCAATCCCTCCCAGCATCAGGCTCTTTTCCAATGAGTCAACTATATAAGGTGGCCAAAGTATTGGAGTTTCAGCTTTAGCATCAGTCCTTCCAATGAACACCCAGGACTGATCTCCTTTAGAAAGGACTGGCTGGATCTCCTTGAAGTCCAAGGGACTCTAAGAGTCTTCTCCAACACCACAGTTCAAAAGCATCAATTCTTCAGCGCTCAGCTTTCTTCACAGTCCAACTCTCACATCCATACGTGACTACTGGAAAAACCATAGCCTTGACTAGACAGACCTTTGTTGGCAAAGTAATGTCTCTGCTTTTGAATATGCTATATAGGTTGGACATAACTTTCCTTCCAAGGAGTAAGCATCTTTTCATTTCATGGCTGCAGTCACCATCTGCAGTGATTTTGGAGCCCCCCAAAATAAAGTCTGACACTGTTTACATTGTTTTCCCATTTATATCCCATAAGGTGATGGGACCAGATGCCATGATCTTTGTTTTCTGAATGTTGAGCTTTAAGCCAACTTTTTCACTCTCCTCCTTCACTTTCATCAAGAGGCTTTTTAGTTCTCTTCACTTTCTGCCATAAGGGTGCTGTCATCTGCATATCTGAGGTTATTGGTATTTCTCCTGGTAATCTTGATTCCAGCTTGTGCTTCTTTCAGCCCAGCATTTCTCATGATGTACTCTGCATAGAAGTTAAATAAGTAAGGTGACGATATACAGCCTTGAGGTACTCCTTTTCCTATTTGGAACCAGTCTGTTGTTCCATGTCCAGTTCTAACTACTGCTTCCTGACCTGCATATAGGTTTCTCAAGA
>NW_011495078.1:9689654-9699389 GCF_000754665.1 Bison bison bison | reverse complement strand
TTTGAGCATTACTTTACTAGCCTGTGAGATGAGTGCAATTGTGTGGTAGTTTGAGCATTCTTTGGCATTGCCTTTCTTTGGGATTGGAATGAAAACTGACCTTTTCCAGTCCTGTGGCCACTGCTGAGTTTTCCAAATTTGCTGGCATATTGAGTGCAGCACTTTCACAGCAGCATCTTTCAGGATTTGAAATAGTTCCACTGGAATTCCATCACCTCCACTAGCTTTGTTCATAGTGATGCTTTCTAAGGCCCACTTGACTTCACATTTCAGGATGTCTGGCTCTAGGTGAGTGATCACACCATCGTGATTATCTGGGTCGTGAAGATCTTTTTTGTACAGTTCTTCTGTGTATTCTTGCCACCTGTTCTTAATGTCTTCTGCTTCTGTTAGGTCCATACCATTTCTGTCCTTTATCGAGTCCATCTTTGCATGAAATGTTCCCTTGGTATCTCTAGTTTTCTTGAAGAGATCTCTAGTCTTTCCTATTCTGTTGTTTTCCTCTATTTCTTTGCACTGATCGCTGAAGAAGGCTTTCTTATCTCTCCTTGCTCTTCTTTGGAACTGTGCATTCAGATGCTTATATCTTTCCTTTTCTCCTTTGCTTTTCACTTCTCTTCTTTTCACAGCTATTTGTAAGGCCTCCCAGAGAGCCATTTTGCTTTTTGCATTTCTTTCCCACGGTGATGGTCTTGATCCCTGTCTCCTGTACAATGTCACGAACCTCAGTCCATAGTTCATCAGGCACTCTATCTATGAGGTCTAGGCCCTTAAATCTATTTCTCACTTCCACTGTATAATCATAAGGGATTTGATTTAGGTCATACCTGAATGGTCTAGTGGTTTTCCCCACTTTCTTCAATTTAAGTCTGAATTTGGCAATAAGGAGTTGTTCATGATCTGAGCCACAGTCAGCTCCTGGTCTTGTTTTTGTTGACTGTATAGAGCTTCTCCATCTTTGGCTGCAAAGAATATAATCAATCTGATTTCGGTGTTGACCATCTGGTGATGTCCATGTATAGAGTCTTCTCTTGTGTTGTTGGAAGAGGGTGTTTGCTATGACCAGTGTGTTCTCTTGGCAAAACCCTATTAGTCTTTGCCCTGCTTCATTCCGTATTCCAAGGCCAAATTTGCCTGTTACTTCAGGTGTTTCTTGACTTCCTACTTTTGCATTCCAGTCCCCTATAATGAAAAGGACATCTTTTTTGGGTGTTAGTTCTAAAACCTACCTATTTCTGACTACATCTTTAGCGCAGGCTGTCACACCTCAGATTTTTAGAAAAGAAATCTATTTTCCTCCAATCTCGTCCTTGGTACTGTTGAGCTGAGTTCATCTATGATATTCTGAGTCTGTGCTTGCCTACACTTTGGAGGAAACAGACACACAATATGACAATGGAGAGAAAACACAGAGGTGGGAATAGAAACACCTATAGATGGCCAGGGTGACAGCCGGGGCAAGTGTTGCCTTGGCAACGTGACTCGCGCACGTGACACACAACGTGGGGAAGATCACTCAGGCCTAGGGGCCAGGAAACAAATCAGGCAACACGGGACCAAGGGAAACACCTCGCAAGTAGACAGTGAATCAGCTCTGTGCATGCTCAGTCGCTTCAGTCGAGTCTGAGTCTTTGCAACCCCATGGACTGTAGCTCGCCAGACTCCTCTGTCCGTGGGATTCTCCAGGCAAGAATACAGGAGTGGGTTTCCATGTCCTCCTCCAGGAGATCTTCCCGACCCAGGGATCAAACCTGCATCTCCTGCACTGCAAGCAGATTCTATACCCACTGAGCTATCAGGGAAGCCCTGAATCAGCTTTGGTTGAAGTCAAATGATGACTGAGCTGAAATGAACTTTCACGTTTCTAAAAGCTGCTGCCATGAGCCGAGGTTCTTGGGTGCTTTGAAAAGTGACCTGTGCCCATGAGCTGCTTACCTCTGCCAGGTAGAACTCGTCATACTGTCTCTTGAAGCTTTCTCCTTTGTGATAGTTGCTGGCGGCCACGATCACGTCCACGGTCACCATGCTCAGGATGAACATGTGGAAGACAGATGACCGCATCATTTGCTGAGGAGGCAAAACAGAAGAACTCTTAATAAAGAGACAGACCCACGATTCAACATACCTAAGTGCTCAGACTTTGCTGGATCTGCAACATCTTTGTTATATGCTACTGTGAACAGTCTTTCTTTTTAAGAAAATTTTATTTTATTGACGCAAAGTTGATTTACAGTGTTGTGTAAATTTCAGCTGTCCAGCAAAGTGATTCAGTTACACATATTCACAATATACACAGGCCTTTTTCAGATTCTTTTCCATTGCAGTTTATCATGGGATATTGATTATTAGTTCCCTGTGCCATATAGGAATACCTTGCTGTTTATCCACTCTATATATAATAGTTTGCGTGTGCTTAACCCAAACCTCCAATACCTCTTTCCCCCAGAACCTCCCTCTGCTTGGCAAACACATGTCCAGAACAACTTTTCTAAGATAACTTGATGATTGTCACTACATATTGTGAGAAAAGCAATCTTTTATCTGCAGGCAGCTAAAAAGTACCTGGGGAGATAGTTTCAGAGACTTTTGGTTAAAAGCTGAAAATACATTTCACTGAACTTGTGTATAACCTATATCTTAATTTTCACTGGCCAGTTAGGAAGCTCTTATCCTTACTGCTGACTGTATAGAGAAATTATTTTTGGAAAGCTGATACCACATAACAAGTAGCGCTTTATTCTACCAAGAGAAAAAGCTACTGTTGATGAAAGCATTTTAGAGATAAACCGCAGAACTGGAAAAGCAGAAGAAACCTAAGATATATTTATTTTTTATTTTTTTAGTCTAACAAAAAAAAAATGGAAAATGGAAAATGGAAACCCTTATCACCTAACTGCACTTACTTAGAAACAGGTGAAAATGTAACAGAAAATGCTCACCAGAAAGTATACCCATTTATCAATAATTCACAGTAGATTTCTGCCAAAACAGTTCTCTAAATACATGTTCTATCTTGTGGTCCGTGATCTGTTATATTTATTTTTTAATGTATTGCTTCTGTGGATTATTCATTTCTTTAAATTACTGTTTTTAACAATTTATTTTCTATGTTTTAAACCACTTTATTAAAGTATGGTTGATATTTAAAAATGTGGTTCATATTGAACATGTATAACTCAATGAGATTGGAGATAAATATACACCCATGAAAGTATGACCATCAAAGCCATATACATATCCATCACCTCCCAAAGCTTCCTCTTGCCTTCTCTATTAATATTACTATTACTACTTGTGGTAAGAACACAACATAAGATCTATCCTCCTAGTAAATTTTAAATATACAGTAGAGTACATAGCTACAGGTACTATGCCATAGACGTTCATAATTTACTTACCTCATATAACCAGAACTTTATACTCTCTGCCTAAATGTTATTGAAAATTATACTACAATTAATAATAGCTGATGTCTATATTTATAATTATTATGTGCTCAAAGCCATCGTAAGTGCTTTACATAAACGAAGTCATTTAATGTCCTAACAGTTCTAGGAAGTTATGCTAATTTTATAGAGAAGGAAACTGAGGCTCAGAGAAGTTAAATAACTTTCTCACTGTCACACACATACTGAAGACGAAACCACAGTTTGGATCCATATCTGGTCCAAGTCTGCTGCCTACCTTGAGGTAAAATAATTAGGTATTTGAAAAATAATGGCTATTATTATATTAGCTATCATGTTTTGAATACTGTAAGTATGTTATTTCTTTCACTTCTTTCATCTCCACCATAACCTTACATAGTGGGATATATTACCCACTTCTTCCACAGAGTTCAGACAGGTTAAGTCACTTGTCCAAGGTCACACAGCAAGTACACAGCAGCGCCAGACTCTGAACCCACGTCTGCTTAAAGTCCATTTTAGGAGCTCCTGCCCACTGTGGGGCAGGAAATACATAAAAGGAAGGGGTAGAAGCTGAAGACCCTGGGCAGCAGAAGGAGGAGAGGGAAGCTGACCACACAACGAATCACTGAGTCACACCCCTTGGCACCAACTGCCCGGGGTACAGAGCCACGATGAGCCCCGTTTCGGGGCTTAACTGGTTCTTATAGACACATGTGGACACCACCTGATCTTGACCTGAGAGTTCTTCAATCTTTGCAACTGAAAGAACCTAACGAAAGCAGAACCCAAGAAGAGGAAAAGGGAGAAAAGGATACCTCTGAGCCTGCCGTCAGCTCTCTGCATCCAGATGGGTGCCTTCTTGTGGGTTCATGACCCTGCAGTCAGCATGGGCTCTGAGCCAAAGTGCGTGGACCTGAAACTCTACCATGCACGAGCTCTGTGGCCCTGAGCAAGGTTCTTCAACCTCTCTGTGCCTCAGTTTTCCATCGGGAAAATGGAAACAAGTATCACCTACTCCAAAAGTTGTTATCATAAACGTATAAATATCTGTCAGCTCTCACATCGGCGCTTGCATATTATAAATGTTCTATTAAGACGTGCAGTTAAAAAAAAATGTGACCGAGGTATTTTTCTGTTCAGCAATGAAAAATAAATTGCCCAAGGTCAAAAAATTAATTACACTGTATATTTGACTGAGTCCAGAACCAAGTGAGATAAATAAAAGCGATAAAGTCTAATAATGTGAGAGATGTCACAGCCACTGGAAAAGCAGGTATTTAGTGAGGTTGTGTGTCACCATGGCTACTGATGGGTTCTTACATCCATTTATTTGCCCTTGACTTTATTTCATGGATAATGCAAAATCAAATTCCAGGGCTGTCAGTCAACATATTTAAATGCACGTCAACTTGCTTGCAGGAACTACTGACCTTCATAACATTGATAAGCATATCAGCTGGCAAGTTTCTATCCTCATTAGAATTTTTATTTAGTCTTTCTTGCATTGAGAGAGTTAAAATTCCCTATTATTCCTTTGCTAGACTTTTTTCAAGGTAACGTTCTATTAAAAACATTTCAACTGCTTTCCACTTCATCTGCATGACAGAAAAGCCACAACTTTCTCTTTCTATTTTCCTTAGCTGTGGATTTATGTCTTAAGTAAACTGTTATTACCGAAAGGTCTAAACAAAGCTTTTAGCCATGGCTGTCAAAAAACTTTTAAATTGGTTTTGTAACTGTCACTGCTTCACTATGGTGCTGTCGTTATAATTAGGTTGTTTTTTGTCTGAATGTCTACGTTTCCCTGTTGGTACAGAGTCATTAAAATAATCACTTACAAAGGATTTTGATACGCTATAATCACCATCGTTCAGCTGACTTCTTCCACAGCAATAACTTTTAAATATTAAATAAGAATTAAGGTGATCAGTATGTATGGTAGCCAAATTTAAATAATAAAACCAGGAATTCTAGCTTCAAAGGTACAGCTAGTTTACATGGGCCACTTCAACTCGGTCCAACTCAACCAACGTCTGAACGTGGCTATGGGCTTCCTCAATGTAGAATGGCTGGCAACATTGCACTTAGACTCACACTTACATCTATAGGACAGTCCAAATTTATATCCGTCAATTTTTCACTTTGTTATAAAAATTTTAACGTAAAGGAAAATGTTAAAGTTGTCAGTGCCACAAAATATCATTTAACTTGGGATTTCACAGTTGTATGATTTAGTATGGATGCAGGATATATAGATGGATAGATATAAACATACACATACATATGGATGTATATATGTATGTGTGTATATATATTTATATATGTGTGTGTAGGAAATGACAACCCACAACAGAAGCGACTTAGCATGCATGCATATATATTCATGCTCAGTTGCTCAGTAGTGTCCAACTCTTTGCAATCCCTTGGACTGTAGTCTGCCAGGCTTCTCTGTCCATGAGATTCTCCAGGCAAGAATAGTGGAGTGGGTTGCCAGGCCCTCCTCCAGGGAATCTTTCCGACCCAGGACTGAACCTGCATCTCTTACCTCTCCTGCATTGGCAGGCAGGTTCTCTACCACTAGCACCACCTGGAAAGTACATATATATATATACACACATATATACATATATACATACACACACATATATATAAACATATATATAAAATCTCTCTCTATATATATAGAGAGAGAGATGCTTAATATAAGACTCTTCAGATCCTACATACACATCCTATTTTTTAAAATTCCCTTCAACTGCGATGTCATTTTGACTTATATTTTTAAAACATCAGAAAAGTTTTGCATCTATTTTGAGTCTGGCTTTGATCCAAGAACTTCTGATTTCGTATGTGACAGTTGGAATTACCAAAATATGAAGAAGAGACTATAACAGAATCATCCCCAAGGCAGCAATGTCAGGAATTCTCAGAAGCCTTGCTACTCAAAGTGTGGTCCCTGGACCAGCAGCTTCCTGGGAGTGTATTATAAATGCAGTGTCTCAGGCCCCATCCCAGATCTACTGAATCAGAATCTGCATCTTTAGCCATGATTACTGTAGATCCTAAAGTTTGAGAAGGTCTGTTGCAGAGGATACTCCTTGAGTTGCAGATGAAAACCTGGGTGACCTATACAATTTTTTACAAATTCACAATTTCATGATTCTTAAAAGTAATCATCCAATAAAATATATAGCAAATGCTGACTATAATATTGTGATCTCATTAATATTAATATATTACCTCATCACAAAAATGTATGCCTACTTCCCTTATCCCCTTCAATTCTAAGATCCAAATCAACTAAACCAGTTTGGCTTCATGAAGACAAAAGTGTGAGCCATGTTTTCAGCCATTGGAGAGGATTATGAAGAGTCAGACACGCTTAGTGACTAAACTACCACAGGAGAGAAGGAAATGGTAACCCGCTGGAAAATCCCATGGACAGAGGAGCCTGGCAGCCTACAGTCCACAGGGTCACAAAGAATCAGACACAGCGGAGAACTGCCACTTTTACTTTCATGAAGGCACCAGCACAGACTTACTGTAGGAATGCAGGTGGCTTCTGGAATCTGGAAAAGGCAAAGCAATAGTTGTTGTTTTTTCCCCCCTAAAATTTTTATAAGTACTAAGCCTTGTTCATACCCTGATCTTAGCCTAGGGAGACCATTTTGGACTTCAGACCTATAGAACCATAAATAATAAATCTATGTTGTTTGAATATCACTAAGTTTGTGGAAATTTGTCACAGTAAGAACTAGGAAACTAAACCAAGCCCTGTTTGTGATTCTGACACACACTGGCTCAGATCACCTCCTACGAAATAGGACTGCGGGCATCTGCCTGGTGCTCCAAAATTCTACCTGATCGAAGGATTTCACCCAAGGCCACTTGCCAGTCAAGGCCTCTGCAAAATGTATTACTGCAAATATAAACTCACGATGCCAAGCAAGGCTTTCATCCTGCTTTGTTTCAGGATGTGGAATGAGACGCTGGCTCTGAAACAATGACACTGAGTCCAGCCTCATCCAGGAGAAGAGGGAAGGTCGCTTTTCTTCATATTAGTTCTGAGTCCTACCGTGAAGGGAATGCTTTCAAATACAGAAGTCTATGCCAAACCTGGCGAGGTATCCTCTCTTAATTCAAACTGATGCTGACAAAACGGATTCTCAAAATAAGAGCTCATATTTGAGGGCTTGGTTTGTGCCAAGCCTCATTCCAAGCGTAACACGTGCTGGGGTGAAAATTTCATTTAATCCTCAACAACTCTGTGAAAAATGGTGCATTTGCTATCCCCTCATCTATGGAGAAACAGGTAAGGATGCGTCCATTTCCAAGTTCACAGAATCAGAAACTAGTCCCAGATGAGTCCACAGCCAACGCTCTCCTGGCCCCTATCAGGCAGTCAACACGCAGCGGACTCTGATTCACACATTAAAGAAGCGTGAGAAGTCACTCCCGTGACTAGTGTTCGTGATTTAATAGAGGACTTCAGCTTGTGAATCCTGTATCTGAAAGCCGAAGGAAAGCTGTTCCCCACTGGAGGGTCTAAGATCTCCATGAAGGAAAAGAATATCAAGTTTGAAGACAGTCTGAGCTGACTGTCTTCAAATCTTGATTCTGTGCTGATTTAACTTCTCTGTGACTCAGTTTTCTTACATGGGAAATGGGTGTGATAACATCTATATCTCTAGGTGGGAACGTGAATATAAATGAGGCTATTTAGCATTGAGTCTAAACAGGATGGAGTCTAAACTGTGTAGATGTCAGAGCAGGCATCTTACACTCCACAATGTTTATTATTATTGCTGTATTTGAAAACACTCTAGGTATTTAAAGGTAGAGATACAGTCAGTTGCTTATGGGGAAGGTGCATGTGAGCTTAGTCGCTCAGTCGTGTCTGACTCTTTGCGACCCCATGGACTGTAGCCTGTCAAGTTCCTCTGTCCATGAGATTCTCCAGACAAGAATACTGGAGTGGGTTGACAGGCCCTCCTCCAGGGGATCTTCCCGACCCAGGGATTGAACCTGAGTCTCTCATGTATTCTGCATTGGCAGGTGGGTACTCTACCATTAGCACCACTGGAGAAGACCTATGGGGAAGGTAAGAAGATATAAGAGGAGAAATCAAGTCAAAGAGATAACTGATCTTGAGAGGGATCAGGGAAATTTATAGATTTTCAAAAAGGTCTTAAGTTGTCTCATTTTTAGTGGCATGAATGCTTAAGGACTCCATAAGAGTTCTTCCTATTCATTTGTTCAGTAAGCTTTCCGATAGAATAGTGCCTTAGACTCTGTAGGCAGGCATCTAACAAATCCAAACAGTGGCCTAGGAGGTCACAATAGTACAGCTCAGAACTCAAATCTTTCTTTCATTTTTAAAGATTCCAAGTTTTTTAAAAACATAATTTTACTTATTTATTTATGGCTGTGCTGGGTCTTCACTGTTGCTTGGGCTTTTCTCTAGTTGCAGTGAGCAGGAGGTCCTCTCGAGCTGTGATGCTCCGGCTTCTCACTGCAGTGGGAGAAGTGCTCTTATTGTAGAGCACAGGCTCAATAATTGTGGAACACAGCCTTAGTTGCTCTATAGCATGTGGGATCTTCCCTGATCAGGGATTGAACCCGTGTCTCCTGCCTGACAGGAGGATTCTTTACCACTGAGCCACCAGGAAAGTCCTCAAATCTTTCTTTAAATTTCTGCTTGAATGAATAAAATATCCTACCCTGGTAAACAAATTTTATGCACAGAACACTGTCTCAGCCAGCTACTAAAAGTTGTGTTTTACAGCAAACATTATCCTCAATGGTGAAAAATTGAAAGCATTTCCTCTAAAGTCAGGAACAAGACAAGGGTGCCCACTTTCACCATTACTATTCAACATAGTTATGGAAGTTTTGGCCACAGCAATCAGAGCAGAAAAAGAAATAAAAGGAATCCAAATTGGAAAAGAAGAAGTAAAACTCTCACTGTTTGCAGATGACATGATCCTCTACATAGAAAACCCTAAAGATTCCACCAGAAAATTACTAGAACTAATCAATGACTATAGTAAAGTTGCAGGATATAAAATCAACACACAGAAATCCCTTGCATTCCTATACACTAATAATGAGAAAACAGAAAGAGAAATTAAGGAAACAATTCCATTCACCATTGCAACGGAAAGAATAAAATACTTAGGAATATATCTACCTAAAGAAACTAAAGACCTATATATAGAAAACCATAAAACACTGGTGAAAGAAATCAAAGAGGACACTAATAGATGGAGAAATATACCATGTTCATGGATTGGAAGAATCAATATAGTGAAAATGAGTATACTAC
>NW_011495078.1:9689092-9689554 GCF_000754665.1 Bison bison bison | reverse complement strand
CACTGTTGGTGGGAATGCAAACTAGTACAGCCACTATGGAGAACAGTCTGGAGATTCCTTAAAAAACTGTAAATAGAACTGCCTTATGATCCAGCAATCCCACTGCTGTGCATACACTCTGAGGAAACCAGAAGGGAAAGAGACACGTGTACCCCAATGTTCATCGCAGCACTGTTTATAATAGCCAGGACATGGAAGCAACCTAGATGTCCATCAGTAGATGAATGGATAAGCAAGCTATGGTACATATACACAATGGAGTATTACTCAGCCATTAAAAAGAATACATTTGAATCAGTTCTAATGAGGTGGATGAAACTGGAGCCTATTATACAGAGTGAAGTAAGCCAGAAGGAAAAACACCAATACAGTATACTAATGCATATATATGGAATTTAGAAAGAGGGTAACAATAACCCTGTGTACGAGACAGCAAAAGAGACAGTGATGTATAGAACAGTC
>NW_011495078.1:9685291-9688992 GCF_000754665.1 Bison bison bison | reverse complement strand
CAAAGACAGAAATATAGATCAATGGAACAAAATAGAAAGCCCAGAGATAAATCCACACACATATGGACACCTTATCTTTGACAAAGGAGGCAAGAATATACAATGGATTAAAGACAATCTCTTTAACAAGTGGTGCTGGGAAATCTGGTCAACCACTTGTAAAAGAATGAAACTAGACCACTTTCTAACACCATACACAAAAATAAACTCAAAATGGATTAAAGATCTCAACGTAAGACCAGAAACTACAAAGCTCCTAGAGGAGAACATAGGCAAAACACTCTCTGACATACATCACAGCAGGATCCTCTATGACCCATCTCCCAGAATATTGGAAATAAAAGCAAAAATAAACAAATGGGACCTAATTAAACTTAAAAGCTTCTGCACATCAAAGGAAACTATTAGCAAGGTGAAAAGACAGCTTTCAGAATGGGAGAAAATAATAGCAGATGAAGCAACTGACAAACAACTAATCTCAAACATATACAAGCAACTCCTACAGCTTAACTCCAGAAAAATAAATGACCCAACCAAAAAATGGGCCAAAGAACTAAATAGACATTTCTCCAAAGAAGACATACAGAGGGCTAACAAACACATGAAAAGATGCTCAACATCACTCATTATCAGAGAAATGCAAATCAAAGCCACTATGAGGTACCATCTCACACCAGTCAGAATGGCTGCGATCCAAAAGTCTACAAATAATAAATGCTGGAGAGGGTGTGGAGAAAAGGGAACCCTCTTACACTGTTGGTGGGAATGCAAACTAGTACAGCCACTATGGAGAACAGTCTGGAGATTCCTTAAAAAACTGTAAATAGAACTGCCTTATGATCCAGCAATCCCACTGCTGTGCATACACTCTGAGGAAACCAGAAGGGAAAGAGACACGTGTACCCCAATGTTCATCGCAGCACTGTTTATAATAGCCAGGACATGGAAGCAACCTAGATGTCCATCAGTAGATGAATGGATAAGCAAGCTGTGGTACATATACACAATGGAGTATTACTCAGCCATTAAAAAGAATACATTTGAATCAGTTCTAATGAGGTGGATGAAACTGGAGCTATTATACAGAGTGAAGTAAGCCAGAAGGAAAAACACCAATACAGTATACTAATGCATATATATGGAATTTAGAAAGAGGGTAACAATAACCCTGTGTACGAGACAGCAAAAGAGACAGTGATGTATAGAACAGTCTTATGGACTCTGTGGGAGAGGGAGAGGGTGGGAAGATTTGGGAGAATGGCATTGAAACATGTAAAATATCATGTATGAAACGAGATGCCAGTCCAGGTTCGATGCACGATACTGGATGCTTGGGGCTGGTGCACTGGGACAACCCAGAGGGATGGTATGGGGAGGGAGGAGGGGGGAGAGTTCAGGATGGGGAGCACACGTATGCCTGTGGTGGATTCATTTTGATGTTTGGCAAAACTAATACAATTATGTAAAGTTTAAAAATAAAATAAAATTAAAAAAAATAAAAGTTGTGTTTTAGTTAGATTTCAAAATAAACATATTTGGAGAACAATGAAATTACAAGGTGAAATTCTCAGAAACCATCCTGCATATGAGCCATGAGCCTAAGAACAAGATCATAATGCAAAAGAGCAAATGCAGAAAGCCTAAAATAATCTCCTGTTTGCAAGTGCTATTTCTTCCCCTCCTCTTAGAAGACATCTGGATAGTTGCTACTTTTATAATCAAGATACAGAATAATTCTGTCCAATACAAAGGATTTGTGTGAAACAGGAAATATCTTTATGTAATGGGCTTCCCGGGTGGCGCAGTGGTAAAGCATGCAGGAGACGCAAGTTCAATCCCTGGGTCAGGCAGATCCCCTGGAGAAGGGAATGGCAATCCATCCAGTATTCTTGCCTGGAGAGTTCCATGGGAAGAGGAGCCTGGTGGGCTATACAGTTCACGGGGTTGCAAAGAGTTGGATGCAACTGAGCATATACCCATTTTGTATAGCAATACTAGAAACAGAACCAATAGCTATCCTTAGAAACTCTGCCTTTCCCTTCTGCCTGCCCCGGCATGTCCTTGCAGAATGAGAGGGCAGAAGGAAATCCACAGGTGGCTCCCACGAAGGCAGCGAGCATCTCTGGGCCATGCGGGAGCACTCACAGCGCGGAAATGAGCCTCTGTCGGTATATTTATTACCTGAGCCTCCCTGCTTCAGGGCCCTCTGTTTCTGACTTGCAGTCAAGAAGTGCAATGCCAGAGTGCAGGCACTAACATTGTCTACGTTTCCCACTACAGCTCCACCAACCAAACAGTTACTGAATGGACTGTGACAAAAAGTGCTTAGTTCAGAATTATGGGGCGTTTCTGCTTGTCCTCATGAATACTTTAGTGAAAAGTTGAGGGTCTTAAACAGACACTAGATGGGACACTTAAAACCATGATGGTTTTAAGATCTTCAAAGACACTTTAGTTGACATTCTAGTTCAGTTCCAGTTCAGTCCCTCAGTCGTGTCCGACTCTGCGACCCCATGAATCACAGCACGCCAGGCCTCCCTGTCCATATTCAACTCCTGGAGTTCACTCAAACTCATGTCCATCGAGTCAGTGATGCCATCCAGCCATCTCATCCTCTGTCGTCCCCTTCTCCTCCTGCTCCCAATCCCTCCCAGCATCAGAGTCTTTTCCAATGAGTCAACTCTTCACATGAGGTGGCCAAAGTATTGGAGTTTCAGCTTCAACATCAGTCCTTCCAATGAACACCCAGGACTGATCTCCTTTAGAATGGACTGGTTGGGTCTCCTTGCAGTCCAAGGGACTCTCAAGAGTCTTATCCAACACCACAGTTCAAAAGCATCAATTCTTCAGTGCTCAGCTTTCTTCACAGTCCAACTCTCACATCATACATGACCACAGGAAAAACCATAGCCTTGACTAGACGGACCTTCGTTGCCAAAGTAATATCTCTGCTTTTCAATATGCTATCTAGGTTGGTCATAACTTTCCTTCCAAGGAGTAAGCGTCTTTTAATTTCATGGCTGTAATCACCATCTGCAGTGATTTTGGAGCCCCCAAAAATTAGGTCTGACACTGTTTCCACTGTTTCCCCATCTATTTGCCATGAAGTGATGGGACCGGATGCCATGATCTTCGTTTTCTGAATGTTGAGCTTTAAGCTCAACTTTTTCACTCTCCTCTTTCACTTTCATCAAGAGGCTTTTTAGTTCTTCTTCACTTTCTGCCATAAGGGTGCTGTCATCTGCATATCTGAGGTTACTGGTATTTCTCTCGGCAATCTTGATTCCAGCTTGTGCTTCTTCCAGCCCAGCGTTTCTCATAATGTACTCTGCATATAAGTGAAATAAGCAGGGTGACAATATACAGCCTTGACGTACTCCTTTTCCTATTTGGAACCAGTCTGTTGTTTCATGTCCAGTTCTAACTGTTGCTTCCTGACCTGCATACAGGTTTCTCAAGAGGCAGGTCAGGTGGTCTGGTATTCCCATCTCTTTCAGAATTTTCCATATTTTACTGTGATCCACACAGTCAAAGGCTTTGGCATAGTCAATAAAGCAGAAATAGATGTTTTTCTGGAACTCTCTTGCTTTTCCAATGCTCCACTGGATGTTGGCAATTTGATCTCTGGTTCCTCTGCCTTTTCTAAAACCAGCTTGAACATCAGGAAGTTCATGGTTCATGTATTGCTGAAGCCTGGCTTG
>NW_011495078.1:9684222-9684975 GCF_000754665.1 Bison bison bison | reverse complement strand
CTAGCGTGTGAGATGAGTGCAATTGTGCAGTAGTTTGAGCATTCTCTGGCATTGCCTTTCTTTGGGATTGGAATGAAAACTGACCTTTTCCAGTCCTGTGGCCACTGCTGAGTTTTCCAAATTTGCTGGCATATTGAGTGCAGCACTTTCACAGCATCATCTTTCAGGATTTGAAAGAGCTCAACTGCAGTTCCATCACCTCCACTAGCTTTGTTCGTAGTGATGCTTTCTAAGGCCCACTTGACTTCACATTCCAGGATGTCTGGCTCTAGGTGAGTGATCACACCATCATGATATTGGGTCGTGAAGCTCTTTTTTGTACAGTTCTTCTGTGTATTCTTGCCACCTGTTCTTAATGTCTTCTGCTTATGTTAGGTCCATACCATTTCTGTCCTTTATTGAGCCCATCTTTGCATGAAATGTTCACTTGGTATCTCTACCAATTGACATTCCAAAGCTAATTAAAATGTCTACATACAGAATCCCTTGAAATTTATTTATATATATATTTTTTAGTTTTAGTTTTCAATAGTGGGAAGGTGAACATAAAACCTTTATTTTAAATTCAAGAGGGAAATCATAAACTCAAAAATGAAGTTAATTAGGTGTTTTTCTCCAATAACTCTATCATATCAGATCAGATCAGTCGCTCAGTCATGTCTGACTCTTTGTGACCCCATGAACCGCAGCACGCCAGTCCTCCCTGTCCATCACCAACTCCCGGAGTTCACTCAGACTCACGTCCATCGAGTC
>NW_011495078.1:9665993-9684122 GCF_000754665.1 Bison bison bison | reverse complement strand
CAATTCTTCGGCACTCAGCCTTCTTCACAGTCCAACTCTCATATCCATACATGACCACTGGAAAAACCATAGCCTTGACTAGATGAACCTTTGTTGGCAAAGTAAGGTCTCTGCTTTTGAATATGCTGTCTAGGTTGGTCATAACTTTCCTTCCAAGGAGTAAGCGTCTTTTAATTTCATGGCTCTAGTCACCATCTGCAGTGATTCTGGAGCCCAGAAAAATAAAGTCTGACACTGTTTCCACTGTTTCCCCATCTATTTCCCATGAAGTGATGGGACCGGATGCCATGATCTTCGTTCTCTGAATGTTGGGCTTTAAGCCAACTTTTTCACTCTCGACTTTCACCTTCATCAAGAGGCTTTTTAGCTCCTCTTTACTTTCTGCCATAAGGGTAGTGCCCAATGTCATAAAAGACTTAGGTTGTTACATTTGATGAATGCAGAAATCAATAAAAAAATTTTAAGCTATATAGTATCTTGAAGTGGAAGACTCACTTTGAAAACCTTCAAGTATTTAAGAAATTTGCAGGTTTGGAAAAAACATACCAGAAATACTGCAAGTACAAAATGACTGCTTTTTACATTGTCCAAAGCTGTCATCAGCCTTAGGGCAGGGAGAGAGTCATGCTGCTTTTCCAGACTCTAGGATGGTAGCAATTGTGTTGAACACTGAGGAAATACATGGCAATTTCAAGCCCTGGATGACAGTTTAAAGAAGCTGCATATTTAACCCCAGAAATCAAGACCTGCAAGAACAAAGTACCCCTCATTTTTCCAAAGGCGACAATGCCACAGATATTTGATGGAAATTTGTCTTCCACGACTATCTGTTAGACATTCATATAGGACTTACTTGAACGAGAAGATGAACATATACAGTGATACAGGAATTTAGTTTGTGATCATCTGAAACAAATAATTTTAAGATGATCTGAATATTTCTTTCTTCCAATTAGCTCAAAAATCAAAGACAATAAAACCATTTAAACACAGTAAGATAGGAGAAGAAATAAAAAAATAGCACTAATAATTTCATTTTATTTTTTGTTCGTCTGCTGGTATCTATTCTGAGTATAACTACTATTTAAAATGCATATATATTGAGTATATAGAGAATGTAATATATATTTAAATATCTATGTATGGAATATTTACAACTGAGGTTGTACAGAGTAGAGCCCTCTCCTTAGTTTATTTGGCCACACTGGTTCCAAGACTACACAGGTGCCTACTCATGTAGGTCTTTTTGGATTAAACTCTTACATACCTTCTTGTTCTGTATTGCCTTTAGCTATTTTATTCTCCCTGTTCTTAATTCTCATTCTGTGCTTTTATAGAATAATTATTTTCTTCCATTCACCCCCCTACCCCGACAAGAGATTTCTCCAAGCCAGCTGTTTTATGCTCCGAAAGTGAAAATTGTTCAGTCACGTCTGACTCTTTGAGATGCCATGGACTATATAGTCCATGGACTTCTCCAGGCCAGAATACTGAAGCGGGTAGCCTTTCCCTTCTGCAGGGGATCTTCCCAACCCAGGGATCAAACCCAGGTCTCCCTCATTGCAGGCAGATTCTTCACCAGCTGAGCCACCAGGGAAGCTCGTTTTCTGTTCTACTGTTAGAGAAACGAGGAGGAGGGACTTCCTTGGTGGTCCAGTGATTAAGATTCACCTTCCAATGGACGGAGTGTAGGTTCGATCCCTGGTCGGGGAACTAAGCTCTGACATATAGAGTGGAGCAGACAGAAAATAAAACAATAATAATAAAAAAAGAAAATAAAGATGAGGGTGTGTGTGGGTGCATGTGTTTTGGGGAGGGATCGCTGACAGCTGCGTGAGGGGAGAGTAAGAATTTGTGTCCGCTGTGTGTGAGAGTGTGTGCTTTTCTACATGAAAGCACACTCATGGGCACATCCACATATAACCCCCCTCGCAATATTTGCTCACTGATTATCATGTGAAAGCTACAGTGGAAACAGCTGGAAGCAGAGAGAAACCAACCGAATATAATCAAGGAGTCAGAGGTCACTGTACCGAGGAAGCTATGATCTGATTTTCAGGGCAAGGACCTTAGCATGGGATGGAAGGAATGATTCGGAGAAATGCAAAAGACTGAATTAACGACAGACTTGCAAACCGGTCAGATTTGGGGAGGACCACGAGCAGTGCCTTACAGGTTGGTGTAGAGGTTTCTGGAGTTGCAGGAAAAGCCTGCTTTCCATATGGGGAGGGGTGGGCGGGGTGGGTGGTGATATGTCCATGAGAACACCTGGGCCCGTGTCTGCTGGACACTGAGATTTACACTTCTAACAGCTGGAGGGCAGGGCAAGCGAGAAGGGAAGGCTGTGACATCACGGACTACCAGGGTGCATGACAGCTGACTTCCTGGAACTAAATAGAACACTTGAAGTGAAAGAGTTAGGAGAGAACTGTATACTAAGGATAACGAGAGCTGACTTCCTGGAACTAAATAGAACACTTGAAGTGAAAGAGTTAGGAGAGAACTGTATACTAAGGATAACGAGAGCTGACTTCCTGGAACTAAATAGAACACTTGAAGTGAAAGAGTTAGGAGAGAACTGTATACTAAGGATAACGAGAGCTGACTTCCTGGAACTAAATAGAACACTTGAAGTGAAAGAGTTAGGAGAGAACTGTATACTAAGGATAACGAGAGCTGACTTCCTGGAACTAAATAGAACACTTGAAGTGAAAGAGTTAGGAGAGAACTGTATACTAAGGATAACGAGAGCTGACTTCCTGGAACTAAATAGAACACTTGAAGTGAAAGAGTTAGGAGAGAACTGTATACTAAGGATAACGAGAGCTGACTTCCTGGAACTAAATAGAACACTTGAAGTGAAAGAGTTAGGAGAGAACTGTATACTAAGGATAACGAGAGCTGACTTCCTGGAACTAAATAGAACACTTGAAGTGAAAGAGTTAGGAGAGAACTGTATACTAAGGATAACAACAACCATCTCTATGGACTGAGCGACCCGCTGCAACCCACACACCGTGGTAGGTATTTTATGTGCGTCAGTTTTCATTCTTATAAGCTGCTGAGAGACATCGCCCATTTTTTCAGGTGAGGAAGCTGAGTCTCTGGGAGATTTAGCCAACAGTCCGAGCTTCTCCTGGGCCATACTGTTGCGGCTGGACCATTCCATCTTCCCACATGGGACTGTAAGGTGGAAGAGGTCTGCTTGCAGATGGAACCTACATTCTCCTGGGCTCAGTCAGTTCTTGGAATTATCTACCAATTCATGGGAAGGTTCATTAAGAAGATAGATATTTAAGGAGCACCTAAGGGGTCTTCTAAGGGGATCAAACCTGTCCATCCTAAAGGAAATCAGTCCTGAATATTCACTGGAAGGATTGATGCTGAAGCTGAAGCTCCAATATTTTGGCCACATGATGTAAAGGGCCAACTCATTGGGTTGCCTGATGCTGGGCAACATTGAAGGCAGGAAGAGAAGGGGATGACAAAGGATGAGATGGTTGGATGGCATCACTGACTTGATGGACATGAGTTTGAGTAAGCTGTGGAAGTTGGTGATGGACAGGAAATCCTGGCATACTGCAGTCCATGGGGTCCTAAAGAATTGGACATGATTGAGTGATTGAACTGAACGGAAAGGGCCTTCCCTGGTGATCCAGTAGTTAGGACTCTGGGCTTCCACTGCCAGGGGCACAGGTTCGATCCCTGGCTGGGGAACTAAGATCCTGCATGCCGTGTGGCAAGGCCAAAAAAAGAAAAAGCAAAGTGTCTAGGATGTCTCTTTCTCTCTAAATACACATATCATACAATCTACCCCTCCTCCAATCTTCACCTTCAATGGAAATTTCCTCAAAAAGCATTAAAACATCATAGTAACAATTTTGCTGCAATTTGACCTACTTATGGTAAAAGCCTATCATTTCTGTTCTTTATAGAAGGAGGCACACGGGGGGGTGTTACCAGAGAGAAACTGAGCTGGGGCAGGCTAGGGCTCAGGCATACTTTCATTTTCTTGTCACTGACTTTCTTCAAGATAACAGATCACTGGGTATGTGTTGCAAGAAGACTCACAACGGTGCAGCCGCATCTGTCAAACTGTCAGGAGGTGAAAACTCCCACCTGAGAGGTGGGAGAAAAATGGCTAGTCACAGCAGCCGCCTAGGAACGAGGTTCCAATTTAGCCGTGTTCTATTTATCGTGCATGAGGGTTACCTCGTCAGGGCGGCCATCGCTGATGCTAAAATTGAGTTTAAACAGCTAAGTGACTGTTTGATATGCAAAGAGTCCATTATAACTTTTCACTTTTCTGAGACTCACACTGAAAGACACCCTTAAAGAAAATTTCTAAATGGTTTTGGCCACACCGCATAGAAGAATTACGTTATTGCCTAAATGCACGTAGGCATACTAAGTCACTTCTGTTGTGTCCGACTCTTTGTGACCCTATGGACTGCAGACTTCCAGGATCTTCTGTCCATGGGATTCTCCAGGCAAGAATACTAGAGTGGGTTGCCATGCCCTCCTCCAGGGGAGCTTCCGACCCAGGGACTGAACTCACGCCTACCACTGAGCCACCTAGGAAGCCCCAGGAAAGCCTTGTGCTTTGCTTAAATGAACCTGCTGCTTGCATTCAATTCCCATGACCTCCTACATCTGGCCAATCTCCCTGTTTGGATAAAATTCCTCCCAGCTTCCGACTCCCCTTTGGATGTTTTCTGGTGAGTCTCTATTGTTTTTTTTTTTTTTAAAGATTTATTATTTATTTGACTGCACCAGGTCTAAGCTGCGGCATGTTGGATCTAGTTCCCTGACCAGGGATTGAACCTGGGCCCCCGCATTGGAAGCACAGAGTTTCAGTCACTGGATCCCCTGGGAAGTCCCCAGGTGAGTCTTTGAAACCCTTAAACAGGAGGTTACTAAACTCAGTCATAATCTGCCATATTGGAGCAATAAACATAAAAAAAAAAAAAAAAGGAAGCTAGTCTTTGTGGTGAGAAAACAGAGACAAATGCACTGACAGAAACAAAGATGAGAAATCATGTAAGCGTAGTCCCCCGGCAGGCCTGGTTATACTCACAATAAATGCTCCCTGAGACCATATGGTCTGATCCTTGCAACCAAACAATTCTTGACTAGAACATACATACTCACCGAATTTTTCACCAGCCAAGGAGGACGTATTACCCCCCATGTAAAGAAATACGCTCAAGGTTATACGCTAAGTAGCATAGTTGAAATATCTCCACCTTCAAAACCTATTCCCCAAGAGGCTACAACGGGGTGGTTTGTTCGCCCTCAGGAAAGGTGCTGTCCTGAGTATTACATCATAGGAAAGATGCTGTCTTGGGTATTACATCATAGAACAAAGTAAGGACGTCTGCAGCTGGGAGGCAGGCTGAGAGGGTATGTGAGTGGTCCTGTGCTGGAGACCGTCGCAGCACAAGCAGAAACAGATTCACAAATATTTTCTCTCATCATTTGAGGGCTACTTTTTACTTTTTTGTTAGTGTCATGAGTTTTACAGTTTTATTCTTACATTTAGATCTGTGATCCACTCTGAATTAATTTTTGTGTATCAGACAGGGGTCCAAATTCATTCCTCTGCATGTGGATATTCAGTTGTCCTAATACTATTAGTTGAAAAAACTATTTTTTCCCCTCTTGAATAGTTTTGGTACCCTGTCAAAAATCAACTGACATATATATGGTTACACAACTCTTTGAATGTACTAAAGGTCACTGAATCATGCATTTTAAATTGGTGAATTTTATAGCTATCCAAATCATATCTCAATTTAAAAAAAAGGTCAGTTGTAAAAATAATTTCTATTCAACATTAATAAAAAGTAAAAGAGAAAAAAAATTAAAAATGAAAGGAAATCAGGAATGGGGTTTGGCTTATTCACATTCCCCATCACTTCCAGCCATCTTGTTCCCGTAACCAGGACCTAAGGCAGGAAAAGAAAACTTGACCCCAGACAACGAGCCTCTCAGCAGAGCACAGGGAAGTGGGGAAAGACAGACAGAAAGACATTCCAGGCACCATGGAGTGGGGGCGGGGCAGTGAGTGAGTTGGTGGTTCAGATGAAAAATTTCCTGTTTCCTAGTTTTAGACGACATTAATCATTAGTAAAAGCCGAGTGAGTACTTCACGACCATTGTACCTTCAATACTTATTCTTGACTTATTTTTCTTTCTCTTTAGTAAGTGAATTAAGAATTCATTCATTTTTCACCCAGAAGTAGAAGTGTGCTCTTTCTCTTTGGTCACAGTCTCGTCACGCCTGATACAAACAGGTGACCCCTGGGCCATCACGCTTTTCATCCATATTCTTTCAAACTGGCTCCTCCTGGACCAAACATGGGGCCTGCTCAGGACCCCACGTGGGATGCTGAGCTGAAGGCAGCCTCATCCCGAAGTGTCTGCCTTCTTTCTCTGTTGTCTCGACGTTGTCACACGCATCATCATTCATACAATTTACCAGGCGTGCCGCAACACCCACTCAGGGCTGTCTCCTGTCTCCCCGATGCCACACCCATGCCTGGCTAGTCTGAGGTCCGTCCCCTCCTCCACCGACCTTCCTGCTCAGTGCCGTAACCCCCACCACGCCTCCGCTAACTCTTGCCAGCTCAAATCTTCGCAGTGCAGAGGCTGGGCTTCCCGATTCCAGACGGCAGCCTTGAGGCATCCATTAGCACACACTGACTAGCTTTTAAGCAATGCCTCTGGGGCACAGAAGACGCTGATTTGGCACTCCCAGCAGGCTGATCGTTTATTTCTGCTACAAATTAGTGTTTTCCTTGGCACCTTTTTCTCAGCTGGAGAGAGCATGGGACAGGAAATGAGAAGGCCAGGCACGAGACCTGGTGTCTCCGCGTTGGTTGAGGTCAGGGGACTCAGGCACCCATCTGGGTCTCCACTTCCTTGTCTATGGAGGCCAGTAGGTGATGCCAATCTTTCCACAGCACAGGGCTGTACTGGCCTCACCATGAGTCATTACCTGCCCCATTCCCTTGGTCTTGGTTTAAATACTGCGGCATCCACTGAGTCCGAGGAGCAAGGACTGCAAATGACCTAGGCCCACAGCATGCCCTGCTACTTCTTTAGCACACCCATCCGTCCTGGGATTGCTAGTTCAATGCTGTGCCTTCCCAGCTGGTGCTAGTCGCAAAGGCTCTGTCAGTACAGGACATGAGAGATGCAAGTTCGATGCCCGGGTTGGGAAGACCCCTTGGAGAAAGGCATGGCTCCCCATTTTAGTATTCTTGCCTGGAAAATTCCATGGACAGAGAAGTCTGGAGGGCTAGAGTCCATGGGGCCCCAAAGAGTGGGACATGACTGAGCATAATTCAATGCTGGGTTTTCTCCTCACTCCCTATAGGACCCTGTAAGCTCCATGAAGAAAGGGGCTGTGCTTGTCTTGTTCAGGACTATCTTTGTGTCAGTAAATATCAGCTGGTGGATTAATGAATCTTGTAAGTGAAAGTACTCTTTAGGCAAGAAGCTGCTGTTACTAGAGTGGTTGTTATTATTGTTATTACTGTAGTAATAGCAGTAGTAGAGGTAGTTATGGTGGTTTAGAAGCTAAGTCGTGGCTGACTCTTGAGACCCCATGGACTGTAGCCCGCCAGGCTCCTCTGTCCATGGGATTTTCCAGGCAAGAGTACCAAAGTGGGTTGCCATTTCCTTCTCCAGGGGATCTTCCCGACCCAGGGATTGAACCCAGGTCTCCTGTGTTGCAGGCAGATTCTTTACCAACTGAGGTACAGAGGAATAGAAACTGAATTATTTGCAACATTGTCACCATCAAATATAGGACAGAAAGAGAAGTGCAGGATGGTATGTAATAGTATTGATATTCATCATAAACTCTTCCTCTTTTTCTGATCCATCCTGTAAATGGATCGAAACAAATAAATAATGATTAAACTGCCATATAAGTACAGCCTACAGTAATGGTTCAGAGGACAGTATTTTGCTTCTTAATTGCCAGTCCCTGAAATGTACCCCACCTGCAGAAAGACCCAGAGGAAAGACAGAAGGTGTGTTCTCATCATGGAGCAGGTAATAAACCCTTCCCAATATTATGGGTAAAAGCACGTTAGTCGCTCAGTCATGTCCAACTCTTTGTGACTCCATGGACTGTAGCCTGCCAGGCTCCTCTGTCCGTGAATTCTCCAAGCAAGAATACTGGAGTGGGTTGCCATGCCCTTCTCCAGGAGATCTTTCCGACCCACCCTTCTTATATCACGTTGCTTAGAAAGCCTAGAGGCAAAGAACAGCAGACTGTGTGTTACACACAGTTCCTTCCCAGGAACATGGCAAGGCACCCAAGTAAGCCAAGTATGATCTTGACTGCCCCTCCCCCCAGATAACTCAGGCCTTTGGAGAAGAGAAGTTTTATAAGATTCAATGAGACAACAAAATTCCTCATTGATTCAGTACCACTGGTCTATTACCTGTGTGCATTCGTTCACTGGAAAGTTACCAAATCCCTAGTGTGTATCTAAAGAGATGCTAGGTCCTGGGGATACAGGATGGAGCAAAATACTGCCCACACATTCGGGCAGATCTAGAGCTTGGAGCGCTATGGGTTTCCCTGTATAAAAGAAGTCAAAGACTTTTGTGGGGTGAGTTTTAGAAATGGCATTGTTCCGCACCTGGAGGCAGGCTGGGGCGCGTCCCTGGGGCTTGTTGACATCCACGGCTACCAGCTGCCACCCGCCAGCAGCATCTTCATGAAACATCTTCAAGACAAAGAGGGAGATGAGTCAGAAACACTTCCAAGGGAACACTGAGAGCTCTAACTTTGACTCCAGCTTTTTACATTTTTATGTTATCAAAGATTTGTCTTCTTACACTTTTATATTTACAGCATGAGTCATTCCAGTAATGTTCATTTTAACACTGCAAACTTAAGTGCATAATAATAATAAGGATAATGGCTTGCATTAATTGAGCACTTGCTATGTATCTGATCCTTTCTGCCTTGAATATGTTCTGCATAGAATTACTCAAATATTCTTCTTCGTAAGACTTTACAGTAGGTATCTTATTCCCATTATGTTGATTATTATATATTAGATCTCAGAGAAAATGATAATTAGAATACCAAAGCATGACATGCTTTAACAAAAAGTGGCAAATTTTTATCTTTATTTAATGGAGAGTTCTCACTGAACCAAAAGAAAAACATTCTCAGGATGAATAAGAAATGTGTGTGTAGCCTAGAGAAAGAGGGGAGTGCTGTTTTAATGGTAGGAGAATGACAAAGCACTTAAAAGTCTTTCTGAAATCAGTTTACATAGGCCACAATTAATCTGCTCAGCAAAAACTTTATGTACACATTTATGAAGGGAAGAAGTTTTTTTTTATCTTAAAATACATGCATGATGAAATTCAGGATTGTACAGGATACTAAAATCTGACAGTCATTGAACTGGACAACCAACTTGCTGGATGTGTAGGTTACCTATCTTACACTGCACTACCTCAAAATTTAGTTATCTATCAATAATGCACTAAGCTGGAAGGCATTTACCACTTATAAGTATTTTCCCACTAATATATATTTTCTTTTCAATTCCTTAGGTGTGCATGTATGAGTGTGGTGGAATAGGGTGGCTCTTTATTTTTTAAGAAAAGTCACAGCTACAAGCACTCACTGTTTTATTCCTGTCCGAGTTCACTATTTCACACATGTAAACACTTTCTTTGCCATCTTTATGTCTTCCTGTTACACTGACCCTGTGATCATTAGAGTAATTATTGATGGAAATATGAGATGATGCCAAGATCCCATTACCTAGGATTTATAACTTCAAACCCCTGGTAACAGAGGTAGTAGATCATTTTTCTTTTTTTTCCCATGAGGAAGGCAGGATTGTAGATCCCCCACCAGGGATCAAACCCAGGCCCCCTGCAGTGGAAGCACTGAGCCTTAACCACTGAACTGCCATGAAAGTCCTCATATATGTATTTTAAAAATGACAAAGTGGAGGTGCACCTTTACACAAAGGTTCTCTGATTCAACGTCCCAATTACAAATGATTTTTTTCAGCTGTCCATTTACAGGACTTTGATTCCTTTTAGAATGAATCTTAAAAGGTATGCTGAGTGGTAGAATCAAGCACAGGCATCACAAATAGGCTCATTCTCAGAATACGTACATTGGGTGACACGCAAACATGTATAAGAGCCTTTTAAAATACCTGTCAAATGTCTCGAAGTCTCCTTTTAAGGAGAAAAGACAAAAGCGATCCTGCCAGTCACTATTGCATTCATATGTTATTTGAATATTTCCATATCAATAAAGTTCAATCATGACTTAGTGGTGTTCATTTATTCTAATTTTATAATTTAAAATCAATAATTTATTGCTAGAGTTAATCTTCTTCCTCTCTGTCTCTCTCTCTTTTTTTTTTTTTTTACCAAAATGCTTCCATAAACATTCTCAAATGTATATCTTTGAGCATTGTCTAGAATTTTTTTAGGATAAATTACTAGAAGTGCAATCTCTTTGTCAAATACTTTATATGTTTTTAAGGCTTCTGATACATACTGCCAAACTGTTTTGTAAAAAGCATGCTCCAATTTACAGTCTTAGTAATAATGTATGAAAGTTGCCTTTTCTCCACCTTTCATCCAAAAAGAAAACTTTTTGTTTTTTAAGAGAAGAGATGCCAGAAAAAAAGATAGTTCATTGACAGCAGGGTCTGTAATGACTAAATTAAAAGGAGGTAGGATCTCAGTGGGCAAAACTGAGTGGGGGAAAAAAAAAAGACCCTTAAGGCCAAGGAAGCTGGTTTTGAGTGCCAGTTCCACCATTTGCCAGGTACATAATACTGGATCAAATAATTAACTTTCCAATTCTTATCTTTTTTAATCTGCAAAGCAGAGACAATAATGGTACCCACTTCACAACATAATCATGAAAATTAAATAAGATGGCTTCAATAGGGCAGACCATGCTGTGATTTGCTGTGACAGTGTATGAATTAATGGAATATTCCCAATGAGCACTCCGCTCTTGGTACAATCACATGGGGATCCACGGAGACTTCAGTCTTGAGAATCATCTCATGCTTATCTGTTTGCAACTGTTTGCTAGGGTCTTATAAAGCATCACTTGATTTAGCTAAGAAATTTGCTTTGAGGAGTGTTCTAGTTTAGGCAGAATATCATCATCAGCAACAACAATAACAGATTACTTAATGGTAGGTGGAAGAGAATGAATCTTGGTAACAGGAACAATCACCAGCAACGGAATTAAAATTCCAAACCCAAGACATATATACACATTTGTTAATGAAAAGAAAATTCAAAATTTATTTTGAAATTCACAGGCTCTTTGGGTTCTTTCAAAATCAATCATTTAAAAAAAAAGGGGGGGAATAGTCATTATCACACAAAATAATGAGGGTAGATAATTGACTTGATTTTGTTATTAAATAATATATTCCATGACTCAGGGTTACAAAACACAATTCTCATTTACGGCTTCCTGTGATGAATGTATTATTCCATTACTATAGTTTCTTATTAGAAGGAGCTCACTATTGTACCTCCTACAATAGCCCTTCCCAGAAACTGCTTTCACTAAATTGCTTTCTCACATATTTTAATGATGTATATTCATGTGGAAACCAATGGTCTTAGAATGCAGTAAACACATTTTTACTAAAGTGTTGTCTTGGAACATAATGTGGTACACAGTCTTTTTATAGAGGAGAAGTTCTTTTCATTCTTAATCACATGCCTTTTCATCTATGCCTTTCAGCCTTTTAATCTGAGCTACATATTTACACAGAAGTTGTTCAGGTATTGGAGGAACCCGTATTCTGAGAATGCTCATGGACCTACAAAGGAGGAAGAAGCCCTGTGTCCTTGAATCAACTCCACCCTTATCAGTCTTCCATCCTCTTCAGAAGACATGAACCAGCAAGTCAGAGACAGTGACAGACCCAGGAATGATTGCTGTCTTTAGACAATCAGAAGATTTATTTATGTGACCTTGGGGCTTCCCTGGTGGCTCAGACGGTAAAGTGTCTGCCTGCAATATGGGAAACCCGAGTTTGATCGCTGGGTCGGTAAGATACTCTGGAGAAGGAAATGGCAACCCACTCCAGTACCCTTGCCAGGAAAATCCCATGCACAGAGGAGACTGGTATGCTACAGTCCACGGGGTTACAAAGAGTCAGACATGACTGAGCGACTTTACTTTTCCAATATGCCCTTACTGGGCCATGCTTCGTATATACAAGTTGGGTGCGTTTTGATGGGCAGAGGCTGTCTTGTGTCTCTCATCTCATAAAACATAGCCTTTCGGGGCCCTACAGTTTGGTCGTTCTTTCAGTTCTAAGCTCATCCCTATCATGAACCAGCCTAGACCAGAGGACCCTGCGACTAGCCAGATATCCAAGGTGAAGTGTCTAAGGATGGGCATGCAACTCTAGACTGGGGATTTGTCCACAGTCCACTAGCACATCAGCCCATCCCAACATCCAATTCTGGGCCAATACCCGCTACGGACCTGTAGCATGGCATCAGACCCGCCTCTGTGGGCTGACACAGGGGACGATGGCATCCTGATGTATGAATCTCTAGCACTTTAACCCAACACATAACTGAGCAAGTAGCAACAGTGACCCGTGTCTAATAACTACAGGCACCAGAGACACCCTCCCCATCAGAGTTCAGGCAAACTACTGATTAGTAATCCGAAAATTTCCACATCATTTTCCCTATGTTTTCCCGCGTCCTGCTCTATTATGGTCTCCACAAGACCTTTGGCATTACTTTTTCTGTAATTTGTTTCTGTGCTTTGACTTGGAGGGAAGTTGCTTTACTATTTTAAAGAAAACATTCTCATCTCTGATTCTCATTTGCCTCTGAACAGCCTGTATGAGAGCCAATTCCTATCGAACCTCCTAAGATGTTGGAAAGCCCCTACTTTATCCTATTAATGTATATAATTTCCCTTTCTACAAACACAGACCTGGGAAAGTCCAGGGACTTAGAAGCATCACTGAGTCCACCAAGCCTGGGACCCTCTTCGGCTTTCTATGAGGATGCCTTACAGAGAACAACTGCAGACGACCTACATACTAGAGGAAGGTGAGAACTGGCTTCATTTCAGAAAGGCTGTGTGCTTCACAATACACAACCATTTGCATTTTATTTCCTGAAAGCCCATCTGCTTTATTAGAATTAGAAACTTCCTATTCAGTGTTTTAAACCAGCTAACGAGAGGTCCTTAGGCACAAAGTTGTGTCAGATTTTACAAATGTAACAGAATCATGGCAGATGACATCTCTCCCTTCCACACACAAAAAAGCATCTGGATCACTTGCTGAGGGGCTGGGGAGAGGCTGGGCGGAGCCTGCGGCCTGTTGCCAGGCACCCCAAGTGGTGGTTTACCAGAGAGGCTGCTGCAGGAGCTTTCGGTTGCCTAGCAACCGGGTCCTCAGCCACAGCGTTTTTCTTAATGAAGGTTTTTCACAATTCTCTGTGTGATTACCTCTGTCGAATACCTAGACGCATTACCTCTGAATTACTGGCTTATTCCTCCTGATTAAGGGCAATTTTGCATCCAAGCAATTTTGTACAACTGTGTTCACAGCCTCTCCACATTTCACTTCCTGGGAAAACTACTGGCTGATTTGGTGGCATTTCCAAACACCACTTTTCCAGCTGCGGTTTGACAAGTAAGAGTTACTTAATGAGCATTATGTGGTTTGAAGGACGTTTTAGGTCCTCTCTCGGGAATATCAAATGTGGATTCTGTGTGGAGTTCATAGCTGTATATTACACTTCATTCTCAATGTCTATTCTGGAAAACACACCTTCACGAGGGTGTCACTCTACTTAAAAGACAAGCCAACAATGCACTTGGTACTGTATAATTTCTCAGAGTTCATTTGAAAAAATGAGAGCAGAAATATGTGGTGAACTCACTGTAGGTTTTCCTACATGCCATCTGTGATATAACCTAGATGACACCTAAAAAAATCTTTCATGGAAGTTGAATAGCAGTTTGACAAAACTGAAAATATTAATACTATTTCATCTATAAGGAACTGGTTAGACTATTTGAACTTTCACAACATTACGAAGATGCTGCATAAGGCTTTTCCAAAGATGAGCATGTTTAATAGATTTTTGCTGTTAGCTGTTAAATATAATTATTATTTTTGTTACCTTTGCACTTCTCCTTAATTTTATTCCTCTTCTTCCCCATCTTTACCCCAGTGAGCCACTATCCTGAATTCTCTTCTTTAAAAAGTTAATACCTAGTCATAAATATAATTGTTTTTAAAAATAAAATATTATTTAAAGTAATAATTATATAATTATTAAAAGTTCAATTTGGAGATTTTCAAAGTAAAATTTTTACCTTGAATCCTTAAGAGAAATCTTTGTCTTAGTAGACCTGTATATATATTCACAAACTTAAATTTATCTTCAAATTTAACGTTAATAGTTATGAGGCATAAAAGCATTTCATTCTCAATTTAGGAATTTTTATTATCTTTCTTTTTTATAAAGATTCAAAAAAAGCCTCTTGATGAAAGTGAAAGAGGAGAGTGAAAAAGTTGGCTTAAAGCTCAACATTCAGAAAACTAAGATCATGACATCTGGTCCCCTCACTTCATGGCAGATAGATGGGGAAACAGTGGAAACAGTGTCAGACTTTATTTTTCTGGGCTCCAAAACCACTACAGATGGTGATTGCAGCCATGAAATTAAAAGACGCTTATTCCTTGGAAGGAAAGTTATGACCAACCTAGATAGCATATTCAAAAGCAGAGAGACATTACTTTGCCAACAAAGGTCCGTCTAGTCAAGGCTATGGTTTTTCCAGTAGTCATGTATGGATGTGAGAGTTGGACTGTAAAGAAAGCTGAGCACTGAAGAATTGATGCTTTTGAACTGTGGTGTTGGAGAAGACTCTTCAGAGTCCCTTGGACTGCAAAGAGATCCAACCAGTCCATTCTAAAGGAGATGAGTCCTGGGTGTTCTTTGGAAGGACTGATGCTCAAGCTGAAACTCCAGTACTTTGGCCACCTCATGCGAAGAGTTGACTCATTGGAAAAGTCTCTGATGCTGGGAGGGGTTGGGGGCAGGAGGAAAAGGGGACAGCAGAGGATGAGATGGCTGGATGGCATCACCAACTCCATGGACATGAGTTTGAGTGAACTCTGGGAGTTGGTGATGGACAGGGAGGCCTGGCATGCTACAACTCATGGGGTTGCAAAGAGTCGGACATGACTGAGCGACTAAACTGAACTGAACTGAATACCAGAAAAAGATATTTATAAATCTATTCTTCCTTTCTAATCAAATAAACAAATACGCAAAACAAAGCCAAAAAATAAAAACAAAGAATTTTATCTGAATTACCCTTTTATGTAATAAATGCCATGCTATTTTTATATAGCATGGTCACTTCCAATTTCTTAGAAGCATAGGGGAAACCTTCTGAACATTCAGTAATTCCTCAAAATTCACAGGAAAGCATTTGGAATTGAGGGGTCTTTTTCATAATTTATTCTATTATGATTGCTTTGTTCTGAATGAAATAAATTTTCTAGTGAACAATTCTAATCCTTTACATATGGGCCATTATATTGGTTTGCAAATATATGGGTATTTATAAAAATGGGAAATTCTACAGTTGCCACACTTAGATTTTTTTCTTTGGCTGGGCCAAGTCTTAGTTGCAGCATGCAAATTCTTAGATGCAACATGTTCTAGTTCTCTGACCAGGGAATAAACCTGGACCCCCTGCATTGGGAGTATTAAATCCTAGCCACTGGACCACCAGGGAAATCCGTCTAGTTGCTATATTTTATCTTCAAGCCCTTTGAGGACATGTGAAGGCAGAATCAAATCAAAAGTACCTAATAAATGTGATGATAAGCCTGGTTGTGTGTCAAACGTACCCCTGGAACTGTTAAAAAAAATAGGTGCCATCACCCCCAGGGTTTGATTTGGTTCTTCTGGGTGTGGGCCTTTGCATCTGTAAGTTTAAGCAGCTCCCTCAGTGAGTCTGGCCGCCAAAGCCCATGATAAGAGGCGTTTCTCAAGTTCCATCAGTTCCCAAGGGTGGTGCAGAGGGACACGCCCAGTTCGAGAGAATGACATCATCGTCTGCGGGTGACGCCATCACCCCCAGTAGGTACCTGCGTGGTGGCCGTGGAAGTAGTGTTGCTTCTTGACCCCCACATCTGTTGAAACTGCACCCTGATTTCTGCAAATGTTTCTATAATGACAGCGATGAACACGTTCTGCAAGAAAACGAGAGACCACACTTACCAAAGGCTGGGCAACAGGGAGGGAAGACCATCAAAACCAAAAGATCTGCAGAAACTGCCAGAAAACATAGACCTGATGAGGAGGAACTGCACGAGTACCTTAACAAGCCAGGCCAGGAAGAAGATCAGGGTGATGAAGTAGAAGTAGGAACGCCAGCGGGGAAAGCTGTCGATGGCTCGGTACATGAGGAACACCCAGCCTTCCTGGGAAGCGGCCTCGTACACAGTGAAGATGCTGGTTCCTGCCCAGACAGAGTGAGGGGGAGGCAGGCTGAGTTGGGGTGGACTTTTGAAATGAGAAGACATTTTTCAGAAAAACAATATTTATCCATGATCATTTTCTCAATGATAAAAGCACTTCTAAAGGGACTCAAATCACATGCAACGTTTATTGTTCTTGTTCCTCGGGATTTCTCTTTTTACTTGAAGTAACACTGCTTTACAATGTTGTGTTATTAACAGTTTCTACTGTTCAGCAAAGTGAATCAGCTATTCCTATACATATATCTCCTCTTTCTATTTGGATTTCCTTCCCAGGTAGGTCACCATAGAGTCTTGAATAGAGTTCCCTGTGCTACACAGGAGGTTCTCATTCAGTTCAGTTCAGTCACTCAGTCATGTCCGACTCTTTGCGACCCCATGAACCGCAGCATGCCAGGCCTCCCTGTCCATCACCAACTCCTGGAGTTTACTCAGACTCACATCCATCGAGTCAGTGATGCCATCCAGCCATCTCATCCTCTGTCATCCCCTTCTCCTCCTGCCCTCAATCTTTCCCAGCATCAGGGTCTTTTCCAATGAGTCAGCTCTTTGCATCAGGTGGCCAAAGTATTGGAGTTTCAGCTTCAACATCAGTCCTTCCAATGAACACCCAGGACTGATTTCCTTTAGGATGGACTGGTGGATCTCCTTGTAGTCCAAGGGACTCTCAAGAGTCTCCTCCAACACCACAGTTCAAAAGCATCAATTCTTCAGCACTCAGCTTTCTTTATAGTCCAACTCTCACATCCATACATGACTACTGGAAAAACCATAGCCTTGACTAGACGGACCTTTGTTGGCAAAGTAATGTCTCTGCTTTTTAATATGCTGTCTAAGTTGGTCATAACTTTCCTTCCAAGGAGTTAGCATCTTTTAATTTCATGGCTGCAATCACCATCTGCAGTGATTTTGAAGCCCAGAAAAATAAAGTCTGACACTGTTTCCACTGTTTCCCCATCTATCTGCCATGAAGTGATGGGACTGGATGCCACAAAGCTAGTGGAGGTGATGGAATTCCAGTTGAGCTATTTCAAATCCTGAAAGATGATGCTGTGAAAGTGCTGCACTCAATATGCCAGCAAATTTGGAGAACTCAGCAGTGGCCACAGGACTGGAAAAGGTCAATTTTCATTCCAATCCCAAAGAAAGGCAATGCCAAAGAATTCTTAAAGTGAAAAGTGAAGTCGCTCAGTCGTGTCCGACTCTTAGTGACCTCATGGACTGCAGCCCACCAGGCTCCTCCGTCTATGGGATTTTCCAGACAAGAGTACTGGAGTGGGTTGCCATTGCCTTCTCTAGAAAAACAGCTGTTGCTGCTGCTAAGCCGCTTCAATCGTTTCCGACTCTGTGTGACCCCATAGACAGCAGCCCACCAGGCTCTCCCGTCCCTGGGATTCTCCAGGCAAGAACACTGGAGTGGTTTGCCATTTCCTTCTCCAATGCGTGAAAGTGAAGTCGCTCAGTCACGTCCGACCCTCAGTGACCCGGTGGACTGCAGCCCTCCAGGCTCCTCCGTCCATGGGATTCTCCAGGCAAGAGTACTGGAGTGGGG
>NW_011495078.1:9658809-9665893 GCF_000754665.1 Bison bison bison | reverse complement strand
ATCTAAACTACCACACGATTGCACTCATCTCACACGCTAGTAAAATAATGCTTAACATTCTCCAAGCCAGGTTTCAGAAATATGTGAACTGTGAACTTTCAGATGTTCAAGTTGGTTTTAGAAAAGGCAGAGGAACCAGAGATCAAATTTCCAATATCTGATGGATCATGGAAAAAGCAAGAGAGTTCCAGAAAAACATCTATTTCTGCTTTATTGACTATGCCAAAGCCTTTGACTGTGCAGATCACAATAAACTGTGGAAAATTCTGAAAGAGACGGGCATACCAGACCACCTGATCTGCCTCTTGAGAAATTTGTATGCAGGTCAGGAAGCAACAGTTGGAACTGGACATGGAACAACAGACAGGTTCCAAATAGGAAAAGAAGTATGTCAAGGCTGTATAATGTCACTCTGCTTATTTAACTTATATGCAGAGTACATCATGAGAAACACTGGGCTGGAGGAAGCACAAGCTGGAATCAAGATTGCCGGGAGAAATATCAATAACCTCAGATATGCAGATGACACCACCCTTACGGCAGAAAGTGAAGAAGAACTAAAGAGCCTCTTGATGAAAGTGAAAGAGGAGAGTGAAAAAGTTGGCTTAAAACTCAACATTCAGAAAACTAAGGTTCTAATTAGTTATCTATTTTATATGTAGTACCAATAGTGTAATTCTTGGGATTTTGATAAAGTCGTTTCTGAGTTCAAGCCAGGGCAATTTTAATATCTTTAGCAATAAAATAATTTTAGGCTATAGCATTTGCTGTAACAATGTGGAAAATAAAACTAGCATTCAAGTCAAGTAAAGATATAATAAAGAAAGGACGTGTACCATATACACTTGGGGTTTAACACTTTTAGGTGCTATAGTTTTAACTGAAATGAAGTAAATTGGAGAACTGGGTTTCATTTGAAATCACGTTCTCATAGGACAAACTAAAGTAACCAAAAATTCATGTAATGGAGCCCATCTTTGGTTTCCATGGTGTTTACTGAACACCAAAACATAAGGTAGTAAATCACTAAATAGGGCTTTGTATTTTCAGGGAGAATTCTCTCATCGAAAATACTCCTAACAATGCAAAGAAGGGCAAGGGAACAATATGTGGGCAGATTTTTGGAGGTATGATTAAGAGGAAAGTCAGTATTTAACCTTCATGGCATTATGAGTGTGTGTCATTATGTCCCTCTTTTGAAAATGGGAGAGAGAAAGCACATCAAGTATAGGGAATCTGTCTAAGGCACAGAGAATAAGTAGGGGAACTAGAATTAACTCCGTCGTTCTGGAACAGGGACTTGAATGTTTGTGAGGCAATTAATTCTGTCTCCTGCTACCCTTCCTGTACCCTGGTTTCCCCATCTATAAAACCGAAAGATAGACAAATACAATATAGAGAAACATTTTCACCTCAACAAATTCCACTGCTATCAATGAATTAAATTATTAAAGGACATATAACCAATATCCGCCCATACATGGGCTCATCACCCAGAAATTGAAAACTAGAAGGCGCATACAACCAAATGTCCAAACTAAGACAGAGGTCACTAACGTTGGCTGACTCCTGACAGCCTCTCTGGGTCTGTGCGTGCAGGAAGAAGAATCAGAGCATCAGCGAATTCCAAAACACCCAGAACAGCAGAAAAGTGTAGCAGCAAACGGGGGCAAATGAGAAGTAACAAGGATTAAAAGAAAAAAAGTACTCATTTGGTACAACCTTGCCTCACCAGTAAAACCACTTTATCAGTTACCTCACCATTCGCAGCACTGAAGCTTTGAGATGAGATCCAAAGGCCATATAGAAAAAAAAAAAAAAAAGCATCTGTATATTTACATATATTTTCTAAGTTAAACTTTGTTATAACTCATAAAGATTCGTACTTGAAATGTATTTCTTCAGAGAGAGAATTTCTAAACGCCCAAGTGCTAAATATAGAATACTTCTAGAAAAGGGGAGTTGAAAGCTTTAACTACAGGATTCACAAATGGAAAAGAAGTGTTGACAAGACTGATGCTGACACGGGCAGGAAAGTTTAGGCGTTAGGAGAGCAGTTCCAAGGATGCTGAGCCCACAGGCCAACTAAAACACTCCCCACCTCTGGAGCTGGGCAATTTCCACGGAGGCTTGAGCTTAGAGCAGCAGAGCAGAGGTCACGACTGTCACGCCCTTGCCTTTGAAGAGCAGAGATTTTAGATCAAAAGAGCTCGGGGGAAATTTATTTTCCATTAGTTGATTAAAAAACAGAAGAAAAGTGTGCTGAGCCACAGTGAGCATGCAGCGACCTTCCTTAGCATTCAAATCGTCCGCTCTTCTAACCTGTGTCACCTTCCTGGGCCTCAGGCTCTGCCAGTGAAGATGTCTGTGGGTCACCACTAACACACAGAATAAATGTTACTTAGTAGCTTTTGCAATTTTCTCCAAAAGCAAGCAAAACATATCATGCGAGAAATGTGGTTTCTTCCAGAGTGTTTGAGCTTCATCACCCACTTTTGAAAGATCTATTGGAAAGTACATTCAAAAGAAATCAAGGCCAAAAGGGCAAGACTTCATGTAATTCTTAGGGAGTTGACAGTTATGACATTAGAATTTCACAACAGTCCAAAGTTAGAACCAAGTATTTGGAGGAAGTACTGAGGCTTTCTTGTCTTCGCATTTGGGGGCACTTATTGTTCACATTTCTGCATTATCATGCATAAGCAAGGGAAATAAGAATTAACTTTAAGGTAAGGTTGGTCCGTCTACCTCAGAAGAGCCACAATAGTTAGAATTTTTTTCTTTTTTTTTTAATTTAAAAAATATTATTTGTTTTATCTTTATTTTTTGGCCATGCCACGGAGCTTGCAAAATCTCAGTTCTCCAACCAGAGACTGAACCTGAGCCATAGCAGTGAGTATTCATTGGAAGGACTGATGCTGAAGCTCCAACACTTTGGCCACTTGTTGTGAAGAGCTGACCTACTGGAAAAGACCCCGATGCTGGGAAAGACTGAAGGCAGGAGGAGAAGGCAGTGGCAGAGGATGAGGCAGATGGCATCGCCGACTCAACTGACACGAATGTGAGCAAATTCTGGGATACAGTGGAGGACAGAGAGCCTGGCGTGCTGTAATCCATGGAGCTGCAGTCGGACACAACATAGCATCTGAACAACCACCACACAGCAGTCAAAGTGCTGAATCCTAACCACTAGACCACCAGGGAACTCCCTGTTTTATTTCTGAATAAAACCGAACTAGTAAATAAACACAAGTACAAAAGATCAACCAAGACTGGGATGAAATCATTCGACTTTCTTTTTTTTTTCAGTGGCATATTAAAATCTGATTCAGGTCTAAGTGGGATGGAAGAAAGATATCTGAGTGATATTGACCAAATATAATTTACAATACATGTGATAAATATAAATAACATACAATTTTCACTAAAAATAGTTATTTGTGTTATGATAAACATAAAGTTTCTATAACTTACAATGAAGGACTTAAGCAGGGTGAAAATAGACAGCCTTGATGTCCTGCTTTCCCAATTTCGAACCAATCTGTGGTGTAGATGATAGTAACTGAAGTAGGGAGGCCTTTAGTATCAGGCTTTACGATAACCTGGCAAGAATTTAGGCTGTGCTCTGTCAAAGCCTTCAATTTCCTTTAGTGTCTTGGTTTCTGTCTCTCCTGCTGTCTTTAGATTTCCCCCTAAATTTCTTCTAAACTGACTCTGTGTCTTGCAGCTAGGTTGTAACCCAGTTATTAATATTATTTTGACCCCTGTTACTGTGATGATACAGTGTTGGCGAGGGAAAACGTCCTATAATCTTATGATTAAATCTCAGGGGTTCTGACCTTCAGAAGAATTTCTTAGCCTTTTTGTTCTTGGTTTGTGTGATACAGAGAGGCTGAAGGGGGCTCTGGTCATCTGCCTGCCCTCCTCTGAGGACAGATGAGGCTCTGAGGAAGCAGACGTCCTCTAGGACATGACTTTCTCATGAAGAACAGAGGGCTGTAGGCTTGTTTCAAAATGGTCACTGTTCCTCTCCCCTGCAGGAACTATATGGGAATTTTTCTCTTATCATCACCTTAAGAACCAGGTATGTCTTCTGCAGGTAAAACTCACAAAAGCCTTGGGTCCCCATAAAATGGGGGGATTTTTCAACTCCTAATCTAGTCCATGTTCAGCCTCCAGCAATTACTCGATTTTAGTTTAAGTATCTCTGGCACCATGGCTTCTGCCCCTGGGAAGCAATGATTCTCCGTATTTGCTGTCTCTCCAGATTGCAAGGCATGAATGTGCCCTGCAAACTCAACTCTCTGGTAGATCTAAGAGCACAGCTGACTTTCAGAATTGCTGGTGTTCAGTTTGTTTAGCTTTTCTCTTCTTATGAGAGCAGGATTGATAACTGCTAAGCTCTTCACATGTTAAAGCAGAAACCAGAAGCCATTAAATAACTTCTTATTGGTTTAAGGTATGGGTCAGAAATAGTATGGACAAATGAGCATGTCTGGTTAAAATGAGAATTCTAAATTAATGCGCAAAGGAATGATTCTCTGTTGACATGTAGCCTGTTAGTCACTCAGTCATGTCCAATTCTTTGTGACCCCATGGACTGCAGCCCGCCAGGGTTCTCTGTCCATTGGATTTTCCAGCAAGAAAACTGGACTGGGTTGCTATTTTATTCTCCAGGGGATCTTCCTGACTCAGGGATCAAACCCAGGTCACCTACATTTCAGGCAAACACTTAACCATCTGAGCCACCGGGAAAATCCTAAGTGGAAGTGAAAATCCTAAGTCACCTCCAGGCCCACCAGGCTCCTCTGTCCATGGAATTCTCCAGGCAACAATACTGGAGTGGGTAGCCATTCCTTTCTCCTGCGGATCTTCCCGACCCAGGGATCGAACCCAGGTCTCCTGCACGGCAGGCGGATTCTTTACTGTCTGAGCCACCAGGAAAGCCCACATATAGCCTGCTTGGTCACAATTTGGCTTCTGCACTAGTAACAGCGTAGGGGTGAAAAGATGGTCCCACGCCATGTCAGAATATTTCTGCGCCATCTGTGCGTCTCCCCTGTTAACACCTTTTCCTCCTTACACCTTAATTGCTGCCTGTTCTTCTGCTTGATTTTAACAACACACTCTAAGGCACCATTCAACACAGACCACAGAGGGACAACAGGACAGTGGAGAAGGAGGAAGGAAAAAACAAAACAAAACAGTTCTTCATGGGATATGGTCCCAGTATCCATTATATAACAGCACAACAAACTTAACCAAAGCCAAGGAGCTCTGGGCAGCTGTGATCCAGGCGGCTCATGCCTGGAATGAAGTGGCTCTCCATGCTGGCCAGACTGCCGCACGGGCCAGAGCTCCTCTGGCCAGAGAGCTGACCTTTCGAGCAAGTACTGGACTCACTGACATAAGAGCAATCAGGCATTTGCAGTGTGGCAGATGGCGTGATGCTCACTTTTTCACCCCTGGTCAGGAGAACGACAAGAAAATCAGTCCTGGAAATACCACCTAGCCTCCAATGTACATAGAAATATGTCTGGAATATGGAGTGATTATTCAAAGCTTTACTAATCTTTTGTTTAATTATTATTCAGCAGGTATATACTCCTACTCATTCTTCCTCATCAATAATAAGAAAGATTATAATTACTTGATGATATAGTTATTACTGAAAGTGAAAGTGAAAAAGTGAAGGTGTTAGTTGCTGAGTTGTTTCCGACTCTTTGAGACTCCAAGGACTGTAGCCCGCCAGGCTCCTCTGTCCATGGAATTCTCCAGGCAATAATACTGGAGTGGGTTGCCGTGTCCTTCTCCAAGGGATGTTCCCAACCCAAGGATCAAACCCGGGTCTCCTGCACTGCAGGCAGATTCTTTACTGTCTGAGCCACCAGAGAGGCCCCATATTTATTATATTTATGATTATATTTATATAATTTAATTTATAATATAATAATTGTCATTAGCTGATGTACCTCAAAAATTATACTCTTGACAGAGGGTTTTCATGAACCTCCATAACAGGTTCACTCAACAATTCTGCAGATTAGGAATAAGAAGATAGGGCAGGAGTTGCCTCTTTTTGAGAGATGAGGAAGTAGAACTGAATGTCTTACTCAAATCTCTTATTTGATTGACACCACCACTCTTTGACTTCTCATCAATGGTGCTAACTTAGGAATCAGGAATAAGTACCCACTATATTAGCTGCGTTTTATAATTTTCTTCAACTTGAATAAACCTGCTATTACTTTGACAGACGTATATCACATTGCCAGCAGTAACTGCTGACGCTTAAAGGGGGCACCATCCACATAGCTACTTGAGTAAAAGGCTCTTTCCTTTGGCCCATTTAAGTTTGCCAGCCTTTTAATCCTTCTGTTTTGACCTCAGAGTCTTGGATCTCTCTCCTTTTAAAAAGAGACAAGAGACCATCAAGAGCCTGACCTTATTTGCATGACAGATTCTCAATGTCTCTTGCTTCCTTTTCTCCAAAAGCTTCATTTTAAGGGCTGCATGAATAGGACTAACACACCATTATGTATCTTATTCTATCAGCGGGGTGAAGCAGTTCAAAAAGTTTGTCCAAATTTTCAAGTGTACAGTTTCTTTCTTTTCCTCCCACCAAGATGGTCAACACCACAAGAACAGCCCAGCCTACCAACATAAAGAAAAGTTTATCGGGACAAAACGCAGCGAAGAAGCTGAAGGTGCCAGTGAAAGAAACAAAGCAGAGAGCAGGTCAGGGAGAGGGTCTGCCGGAAGTTTTCAGAGAGAAAACGCGTGTCAAAGGAAGGAAGGATGCCTCAGACAATGAGCTGAGAAGCCAACTCTGAAAGCTGGCCAGGCAGCTCCACTGCCTTCTTGGAGGAGCTCCAGACCTGGATTGTCTGCCTTGGTTTCTAAGAAGAGATGGTGGCTGGGGCCAGCTGGTCACCCACAGCAGCTGCCAGGGCTCCTGGTGCAGGGAGAGCAGGCCAGCTTTGCTTGCGAAAGGACGCTCCATAGCCCTCACTGGCAGTCAGAGATGCTGGCTGCCCTTTGCCAGCTCCCTCTCCAGGGATCACTCTACTTCCTTCCCAGCCAG
>NW_011495078.1:9637891-9658690 GCF_000754665.1 Bison bison bison | reverse complement strand
AGATACTGGAGTGGGTTGCCATTTCCTTCTCCAGGGGATCTTCCTGACCCAGGGATTGAACCCAGGTCTCCCGCAGTCTGGGCAGACGCTTTAACCTCTGAGCCACCAGGCAGTTTTATTCTCAACCGGCAGCACTGGGCGCTCACGGATCCTAATATCACTCTGCTTACTGAAGCAGCTGCCCTAGTGTTTTAAGCCCATTTACAGAGGAAGAAAGGGCTTCCCAGGTGGCCCTAGTAGTAAAGAATCCACCTGCCAGTGCAGGAGACGCTGGAGATGCGCGTTCGATCCCTGGGTGGGGAAGATCTCCTGGAGGAGGAAACGGCAATCTGTTCGAGTATTCTTGCCCGGGAAATTCCACGGACAGAGGAGCTTGGCGGGCTACAGTCCGTGGGGTGGCAAAGAGTCAGACATGACTGAGCGCAGCTCAGCGCAGAAGCAGCACAGAGGAAGAGACTGGGGTGGGGCAAGCGGAGTCTTTTGTCCAAGACGGGATTTGAACACACGTTCCTTGGCGCCCATTCTCCGCACCACTGCGCTGCTGTTTGGCTGCTCTTCTGGAAATCTCACGGGGCAATGAGCAGGCAAGAGCAGCAGATTCTGGGATGTCCCTGGCATGGACTCCTCAGCCAGAACAGGGCTTGTCACCATTACACAGGTCTCTGGGTGCTTGGGCTTCCCTGGCAGCTCAGCAGTAAAGAATCTGCCTACAGTGCAGGAGACACAGGTTTGATCCCTGGGTTGGGAAGCTTCCCTGGAGGAGGGAATGGCAACCCACTGCAGTATTCTTGAATGGAATATCCCATGGACAGAGGAGCCTGGTGGGCTGCAGTCCACGGGGGTCACAAAGAGTTGGACGTGACTTAGCAACCAACTAACAACTGGGCACTTAGCTCCCACTTCGTCTTGTGGATAAAAGCCTAGACCTAAGGACAGTCAGGCTCTGGGCAGAGTGACGGCAGCCTAGACTGTATTGGGGCAGCTCCTGCCGAGGGCAACTGCAGCCTCCGGGACATAGAGCCAGAGGAGCAACGAGACGGGCTCCCTGGAGCTGTCAGAGATCACACGGGTGGAGAGAACCACCCGGGGACCTGCAGGGCCCTTTTCAAAGGCTTTGGTTCTCTACTGACACCCTGGCAGGTTCATCCTTCTCTCTCTCATTTCCTAAATGAGGAGCCAGTGGCTCAGCAAGGCTGCGACGCTTACCTGAGGTCACCCAGCAGTGACCGTCTGGAGCCGTGTTCCCAGGCATCCATGCCTGCCTCCAAAAACTGTTCTTTCCACTCAGCCACGCACGCCTGAATTTTCTGAAACTTTTTTCTTGGCTTGGTTTGGAGGAATTTGAACAAATTCCTGTCTGGTGTACTTTGCGAAAGCAAAATTCTGCTTTTAAAATTAAAAGCCCCAAGGAAAGGGAGGGGGGAGGAGGGGGAAATTCCTCCAGTGTTTTTGGATTTGCAAAGGTTCTTCTGGGTTTCTGTTCACGGTGGGGAGAGGACAAGGATGGGCCTCCTCTCCACGCCCTCGGTATTCCTCAGATTATTGTCTCCCGTGACTAGATGGAGATAGTTTCAACTCCAGAGTATAAAACCTTAAAATATAGCAAAACTGTACTTACTTTCACTGATGAGGAGGATCTATGATGAAAATTAAAACCATCTAAAATTCAAAAGTGACTCTAGTTTTGGTGTGTACCTTCTGGTCATTCAGCGATATGATCTGAAATTCTATGACTTTGTTCCATGATACAAATATAACCATTTGAGAAGTAGAACATATCACTAACACAGAGAATTTTTATATAAAATACATTTGTTTTGACTTTAATGTAAGTGGGGATTCCCAGGTGGCTCAGTGGTAAAGAATCCTCCTGCCAATGCAGGAGATGCAAGAGATGAGGGTTCGATCCCTGAGTTGAGAAGACCCCCTGAAGTAGGAAATGGCAATCCACTCCAGTATTCTTGCCTGGACAATTCCATGGACAGGGGAGCCTGGCAGGCTACAGTCCACAGGGTCACAAAGAGTTGGACATGACTGAGCAACTGAACACACACACATACGTAAATGGCTACTTTTTAGAAGACAGCTATAATTGGCTGGGTGTTTTGTCCTTTGCTTATCGATACCGTGCAGGGCCCTGTGGGGCTCCTGGGTTCCAAGTCTTTCTTTGTCTCCCATTTCTTTGATTATAGGAAACAGCCACCTTTCCGCCTCCATGACCTTTCCTGAGCCCCAGTGGGCAGATTCAAGCAGTTGTTCATTAGGGAAGGGAGAGGATGCGAGACCAGGGAGAAACAAATAGTGGAGAGCAGCCTTGGACAAAGTTCTGCTTCCCCATCAATGGACACACACAACATCTTTGAGCTGTTTTTCAGAGACTGAAACCCCCTCCAGGTGAAAGAAGTTAATGATTAATAATGGTAGGTTGCCCACAAACATGTAGACCCCAGACCAGTTGGACTTGAGGGTTGATGATGCTGACGCCTCCTTACCCCACCACCACCCATCAGAAGAACAACCACAAGCTGCTCACACCCTCTTCGAACCGGTGCTATAAAACTACTCACCATCTTCTTTGGGGGAGGGAGTGTGCCGTGCTCAGTTGCTCAGTTGTGTCGGACTCTTTGTGACCCCATTGACTGTAGCCCACCAGGCTCCTCTGTCCATGGGATTTCGCAGGCAAAAATACTAGAGTGGGGTGCCATTTCCTTCTACAGGGCAAGGCAGGGTAGTAGAAACACAGTTTTTCCCTGTCCTCCCACAGAGCCTCCCTCTGTGGCTCCCTTTGCCTGGCGAAGTAATGAAACGATTAGGGCTGCCATATGCCTGTCCTTCAGGATGACTTCAAGGGACAGAGGTCACCCACCAGCCACACAGGAGGCTGATTTCAGGAAGAGAGAAACGCATACTTTGCTTGCACTGGCCCATTTTGGGGTTTTCTCTTATAAGCTTGTATGTGCTATGGCTGAGTCATTTCAGTCATGTCCAACTCTTTGTGACTCTTAGCCCACCAGGCTCCCTGGGATTTTTTAGGCAAAGAATACTGGAGTGGGTTGCCATGCCCTCCTCAAGGGTACCCGCCCAAGCCAGGGATTGAACCTGCGTCTCCTGCAGCTTCTGCATTGCAGGCGGATTCTTTACCACTGAGCCATCATGGAAGACCTCTCTTACAAGCATACTTTATCTTGATTATTACATTGACGAATAGTAGCTTCTGTTCCATGGGCACTGTTCTCAGAAATGGCTGGCATCCAGGGAAATGTCAGTCTGAAAAAATATACTATTAAAAAATTTTTGTTTAAACATGTTAGAGTTTCCTACAAATACCTGAGGCAGATTTGGGTAATTCAGGAAAACAAAATAAGGCAAAGTTCAAAAAGGCTCCCTATAAAACAGCTCTTTTTTCCTCACAAAGATCCCACTCTACTAACCTTGCCCTGAATTACTGGCATGCTGAACCACAGGAATTCATACTCTACACATACTCTAAGCTGAAAGAATGAGGTCTAACCATAGATCTAAAATAACAAGGTAAAATTAAGAATTTAACATCCCATAAAGACTTAAGATTCTTGGAAATGTTCAAAGGAGATGTTTTAAACATGAGATTGTTACTTTTTAAATATAGGGTTTGGATTTCATGACTAAATCATTATGATTTAACAATATGAATCACTGAATTATTTCTGAAGAATAAAAAAAAGTATAGCTCTTAAAAATAGGTATACTTTATCTCATTTCAATGCTCTTAAAAACTTGCCAAAGGAGTGTTATTGCTGAAAAACGTTAACACATAGGTAAAATCCTAAGCATAACAGACACATACTCACACATACATATTTCTAAACTCAGCCACACCCATAGAAAGTCACATACTAGAAAGGACTATCAGTCTAAAACCTGTTTTTCTAGGCAAAGAAATATGAGAAATTTTTAGTGCTGGAACAGGAAATATTTTGGCAAACCACCAAAACTACTTTGAACTCACAATGATGTTACTGATGATCGTAACAATGGCCATCTCAGGGGAATATAAATCTAACCCTATAGAGTTTGGCGAAATGTAGGGTGTATTTTTCCTTAACTGTCCATCAAACCATACTCATTGGAAGCTTCAGCACATCATTTATCTATTAGCAGAGAGTTCCTGAAGCAGGGTGTTTGATGATTTTTGGCAAGATTCTAGAATAATGTCACATGGCTTCAGTGAAATTGACACTGTGTAATTCTACAAATCTGATCATTTTATTTTATAGAGAATATGCTCATCTGAGCCACTGCTGACTTTGCCTTTTTGACCAAAACTACACAAGTCTCACTGATCCATTGTAGAGTCAAGAATGCAAGTGTTCTTAATTTAATCACGTACACTTTTCATTAGTCAATCTGGTTTTCGATTTTAAAAGAAAAAGGTAAGAGGTTCCATTAGCTGTAGCATTTTCAGTCTAATTGAATCCCTTAAACTTAACCTGTGATAAAGCTGAGTTGTTCATCTTCTTGCCCTTCCCCAAACATGCCCTTCCCCAAACATGCTTCCCCAAACATAACTCTTCTGGAAGTTAACAATGACTCCATTTAATCAGTTATGACTCAAGTCAAAAACCTTGGAGTGATCTTTCTCTTTTAATACTCAGCAAATCTATCGGGAAGCCCGTTAACTTAGAAGCACTGTGTATCTAGAATCTTCTCCCATCTCCACCGCTACCACCCTGGTCCAGGGCACCAGCAACTCTCTCATGGCTTATTACAGCCTAATGGTTCCCGCTCCTCTGTTGCTGCTTCTCCTCAGTCTGTTCCCAAGCCAGCAAGCACAGAGTTTCCGGTCAGTCTTGTTTATCCACATCAAATGCCCCCCAGTCTCCCATCTCACTTAAGAGTAAAAGCCAGAGTCATTGTATTGCCACATAAGGCTCTCCACGATCTATCTGTCCCTGGTTGTCTTTCTGCCTATGTCCCCTTCTGCTCTCAAGATGAGCGCTTCCACGTATCAAGGGAGAGGGTATTGAGCACGCTATCCCCCAGGGCCTTTGCACCAGGTGATCTCTTTGCTTTGCACACACTTACCCTGAGAGCCACAGGGCTCACTCCCTCACAGTAATCATATTTTTATTTAAAGGAAGATTTCACAGCCACCCTACCCCAGATCACAATTCCTGCTCACACATCCCTGCTCTCCCTCACCTGTTTTCCTTCTTAACATTTATCACCACATTACACACGGTGTGCATGCTCACTCAGTCATGTGTGACTGACTGTTTGCAACCCCATGGACCCTCTGTCCATGGGGATTCTCCAGGTGAGAATACTGGAATGGGTTGCCGTTTCCTTCTCCAGGGGATCTTCCCGACCCAGCAATTGAACCTGTGTGTCTTACATCTCCTGCATTAGCAGGTGGGTTCTTTACCAACTGCACCACCCAGGAAGCCCACACTCAGTTTATTTTACTTGTTTATCCAGATTATCTCCTATCTCCTCCAATAGAATGTGGAAGCCTCAGGAAGGCAAGGACTTTTTGTCTGTTTGGCTCACTATATCCTAGTAGGTCCTCGATAAACAATTGTTAAATTAATAAAAATATGTTCTCAAAATAACTGATTGTCCAGGAAAGGAACTGAGAGGAAAACAGTCAAGGAACACATACATATACACTAGAAAGAAAAGAAAATCAAACCTGAGTCAGATAATAGGATATGCATGTTTGGAATGTATAAAAATCCCATTAGTCATTTGCTAGCTACATGACTTGGAGAAAGAGCAAATAAAACACAAGAGGACATGTGAAATTTTGAGACCAGGGCCAGACTAATGTAGGAACAGGTGGCATTTTCCTAATGTGTTCCCTCTACGGCAGATGGTGTCTGTAATTTACAGCCTGCACAGTTCCATTGCTCTGATTTCTCGAGTTTCTAGTAAAATACAACCATGCCCAGGGGGCACCTTCCCTATGGCACATCCCACACAAACCCAGGAACCATTCAGCTCTCTCTTCTCTCTATTTGAACAAATGGAGAGAAGAATTTCTCAACTGAATACAGATCACAAATTATACCGGTCGAATGAATTTCCTAAGTCACAGGTCCACTTAATATGCACGAACCCATCACTGTTTAAGTTCCATGAACAGCCAGCAGCAGCTGGGTCCCGAGCAAAGGCGGGTGAGTAGACTTTGCCTCTAATGTGTCATCTGGAAGCCGTAAGACGTGTTAAACTGTGTGCACTTGATTTCTCACCCGAAGGTTACTGCCTATTAGTCACTCACATTTCTTGCTGGTGGGTGGAGGACAATGCTGGGAAATGTAAGGGCATTGCTCCCTAGAAACTAACTGCCTCCAATGAAAACCTAAGGAAGAACTTTCCAAATGGAAAGAAAAGCTTTTCAAATAAGAACAGCACTGGGTGGAAGCTTGGAGAGGCCTCAAGGAGGAACACTTAGTCAATACAAAAATAAATAATCCGATAAAGACAAAGAAGAAATTCCTAGAGAAACCAAGATGCCTGCCTAGGGACTCTGTACATGTGTGCTCAGTCGCTTAGTCGTGTCCAACTCTTTGTGACCTCAGGGACTGTAGTCCGCCAGGCTCCTCTGTCCATGGGATTCTCCAGGCAAGAATGCTGGAGTGGGTTGACATTTCGTACTCCAGGGGATCTTCCTGACCCAGGGATAGAACCCATGTCTCTTGCGTCTCCTGCACTGGCAGGCGGATGCTTTACCACTGCGCCACCTGCGAAGTCTACAGGCTCTCTTTGGAGCTCAAATTTCATAAAATGACATTAAAAAAAGGCAAAAGGTTGGATGTGTAACTCCAAATAAATAAATACATCAGGTTGGCCGATCTTCATATATAATGTGTCCAGAAGGTCAGGGTTAAAAACGAGGTTGAAGTTTGCAAAATAATAATGATTCCTGGCAATGTGGAGCATGAGGATAAACAACAGAGGGATCTAATACCTTGAGGAAGAGAATCATTAAACTGGATAGGCCATGATCAAGAGTTTAACAAGGAAAGGCATGTTCAGGGATGTGAGGGAAAGAAAAGGTGGGTGAGGTACCCTTAGCACACTACCTAGCAGGCATCAGATAAACTGTTAGTAAGTCAATAAGCTGTCATCCCTGAGAAAAACTGGTAAAAATGATAACAATTATAAAACCAGAAAAAAGTCAATGTAACCTTGACTTTGAGAAAGAAAATTTGTCAATAATATAAATGCGCTTAGTCACTCAGTCATGCCCAACTCTTTGCAACCCTGTGGACTGTAGCCCGAAAGGCTCCTCTGTCCATGGGGATTCTCCAGGCAAGAATACTGGAGTGGGTTGCCATGCCCTCCTCCAGGGGATCTTCCCAAGCCAGGGATTGAATCCAGGTTTTCAGTATTGCTGGCAGATTCTTTACCATCTGAGCCACCAGGGAAGCCCCAATAATACAAAAAACAACCATTAATTTTAGAAAGTCTAGATCCTCTGAAGACCTTTAGGAAAGAAAGTGGAAACCACCAAGAGTCAGCATAGCTCACTATGAAGGCACTGGTTCCAATCTGGCTTAGTTTCCTTTTTAAAAATTTTATTTAGATATTGCTTGCTTGCTTGATTGATAGGATAACTAGAAAAGTAGATGTGGTTGTATTAAATCTCAAGACATTTCACATTCTACCCTTCAGAAAACTTGGGGCAATCTTCCTAACTGATACTAGGGTGAGATGAATTCGCAGCTGAGTGAACATCTTTTCTATACTAAGTTTCTATGTAGAAATTAAAGGGAAAATTCTATGCTAATTTAAGATATAACCAAAGAAAACTGTCCTCTTAAGGATCTGCATGTGCTGTGTTATGCTTAGTTGCTCAGTCGTGTCTGACTCTTTGCTCACTGTAGCCCGCCAGGCTCCTCTGTCCATGGGATTCTCTAGGCAAGAATACTGGAGTGGGTTGCCATTTCCTTCTCCAGGGGATCTTCCCAACTCAGGGATCGAACCCAGGTCTCCTGCATTGCAGGCGAATTCTTTACCATCTGAGCCACCAGGGAAGCCTTAAGAATCTGCATACCACCCCATAAACATATAATCTCTCAAAAAAAGTCATTAAGAAAATTAATTCACTGATTTATAATGGTGAATCAATTATCATGATTAATATCAAGTAATCACTACTATTCATTCATCTGATGAATATGTTTCTTAAATGTAATTAGGGGCTTCCCTGGTGGCCTGTCCTGGGACAGGCCATATCTGGGTTTATACACAGACTGTCCCCAAGAGTGCTTAAGAAAGTATCTGGGCATTTCCTGTGAATCACTCAGAGAGACACTTGGGTTAGAGGCCTCCAAGGAGCCTAGATTTTGTTCTCCATCCACACAAAATTCAGGCATTGCCAACCATCTAATTGAACCAATACATCTTGGTGATTTCTCAAAATTACCTATTTATGTCATGTTTTCAAGAAATATCTTATTTCCACATTTGTCTTTCCTGACTTGCAGTAGGCACTGAAAATATTATGTGGTCCAGCAAAGAAATTTTCCATTTCCTTAAGTTCAAACACTAGATTTTTCTTGGATGAAAATTTTAGCCATCTGTCAGCACTGTGCTTTCTTGTAAAGAATACACCCTTTTATACCTGTACCCTGGAAAATTCTTGCTTTAATTTCTTGCCTCTATTGCAAGAGAAAAAATAAACAACACTGAGTTTATATGTTTCCTTTCTAAATGCCTCACAGGACTGGGATTACTATAGCTCTAATTTTTAAATTTACTTATTTTCATTCTGTAGATGACCACAGAATAGATTTATGATAAAAACTGCTTCACTGACTGATGCAAATAAATAATTTTAGGATGCTAAGTATAAATATTTTTAGATTGCTAAATGCTTTTTCATCTTAAAAATAAATTGTTATAACTGCCAAGCATAATTAACCTAAATGTTTCTAGTTTTTCTTAAACATTTAATTGAAATGCATAATATTCAATGTATTTTCCTCTTTTTATCCTCACTTTAGGGCTGTCTATAAATTATCATTCCCTTCTCCAGGGGATCTTCCTAACCCAGGGATCGAAACTGGGTCTCCTGCATTGTATTGCAGGCAGATTCTTTACCATCTGAGCCACCAGGGAAGCCCCACAAATTAATCAAAGTGAAATGCAATTTAGCAGAACTTAAAGAGCTTTCCATTCTGAAGGAGATCAGCCCTGGGATTTCTTTGGAGGGAATGATGCTGAAGCTGAAACTCCAGTACTTTGGCCACCTCATGCGAAGAGTTGACTCATGCTGGGAGGGACTGGGGGCAGGAGGAGAAGGGGACGACAGAGGATGAGATGGCTGGATGGCATCACTGACTCGATGGACGTGAGTCTGAGTGAACTCCGGGAGTTGGTGATGGACAGGGAGGCCTGGCGTGCTGCGATTCATGGGGTCACAAAGAGTCAGACACGACTGAGCGACTGAACTGAACTGAAAGAACTTTCTATTACCTCCTGAAACTATTCAGTCGAATAATCAGAAAGGTTGTTCCAGTCTTATAAATTTGTTCCCACTTATCTTTGTTGTTCAGTCACTAAGTTGTGTCCAACTCTTTGTGACCTCATGGACTGCAGCAAGCCAGGCTTCTTTGTTCTTCACTACCTCCCGGAGTTTGCTCAAATTCACGTCCATTGAGCCAGTGGCACTATCTAACCATCTCACCCTCTGCCACCCCCTTCTCCTTTTGCCTTCAATCTTTCCCAGCATCAGTGTCTTTTCCAATGAGCTGGCTCTTCACATGAGATGGCCGAAGTATTGGACTTACATAGCATCCATTAAAGAATGTGTAATTACTGATACAAACAACTTGCTTGATATAGAACATCTTTATAATAAGGATGCACTAGGGATGATTTTATGAGATGATGGAAAGAAATTTTGGTCACAAACTAGATATTCTCTGGAGATGTTACTGAACCACTAACGTTAAGAATTTTGATCGGATTCATTTTTGTTAGGTATTGGCTCTCAAACATCTACATGTGAAAACTGAACACCACAGATCTCTACTGTCCAGAGAATCTGACTTCTCCTCTGTGAATGTCATCAAATGAAACCCACACAACATGGTCTAGTTAGCTCCAGGAACCAGTGACTGCTCCCTGATTAAATTTCTACATCACTATTCAGCCTGACCCTCCACATCTGCCTCAGCCCATTTATTACACGCTCCTGTGTCACTCGGGCTTCCCTGAGATAAAATCAATCAAATGAATCATCTAGGGAGTCCTGTATTGGAGAAGGAAATGGCAACCCACTCCAGTGTTCTTGCTGGAGAATCTCAGGGACGGGGGAGCCTGGTGGGCTGCCGTCTATGGGGTCACACAGAGTCGGACACGACTGAAGCAACTTAGCGGCAGCAGCAGCAGCAGGGAGTCCTGTATTTTGTTTTTTACTTTGGTTGTGTGATTCCTAATACCTAAAGATGGCTTTCTTACCTGTCTTTCACACCCTTTTCTGGAGTGGTTATCTCTACAGGGCTCATAGACCACACTGAGAGCCTCAGGTTTTAGGAGGGTTGAGTTTTAAGTGGATTGGCGGGCTAACCAGAGTTCATTTTGTTATTGTTATGCTTACATAACTCACAGAAATATTATTCATGTGTGTATATATAGATGTGTGTGTGTGCTCAGTCGTGTCCCACTCTTTGCGACCCCAAGGACTGTAGCCCACTAGGCTCCTCTGTCCATGGACTTTTCTAAACAGGAATACTGGAGTGCATTGCCATTCTCTTTTCAAGGGGATATTCCTGACTCACAGATCGAACCCAAATCTCTTATATCCACTACACTGGCAGGGGGGGTTTTTTATCATCACACCACCTGGGAACCCCATGTGTGTGTGGACAGGGAAGCCTGGAGTGCTGTGCCGTCCACAGGGTCACAAATAGTTGGACACGATTGAGTGACTGAACTAAACTGATGTATGTGTGTATATATATATATATGTATATGTATATGAAGTATCCCATTATTTTTTTGAAAAGCTAAAAAATTCCACACTCTCTTTTTTGGCATTCATCGAAATGTCAATTCTTCTGGAATGACCCACTGAAAATTGAGGGGGGAAAATGCTCCTTTTTTTGTACTTTGTGGTATACTACTTTTGTATATATACTGTAGTATACTTTTGAAGTATACATGAAAAGCAAAATGAGTTTATGTTGGCATCAACAATAGAAAATGGTAACACTATTTCCGTACACTACTTCTGAAAAAGCTCAGGACTCCCCAAGCATGAGCATTGTTGGAACACAGTGAAGATGGTACATTTGGCATTTTCCAGTGTCACCAGAAAATAATGCTTCCGATTAGCAGAATTTAGCTATATGCACAAGCATCTAGGACTTTAGCTAGTGGGATCTACCTGACATCAATTTTTTTAAAAGCCTTGGCTCTTGAGCAGAAAATGCAACTAAATTCAAGCTGTGTGCTTCATGTCCCTTTTATCCTTAGTCAGATAAAGAGACAAGAATTATGCACAACCAAGTCCATGCTAGAGAAGTCTTCAATAAAACACCACGGTTTAAATAAGTCACCAAGAAGAGATCCCTAAAATCCCAAACAATGCTTACATTTTAGAAAAGCTTCATGGATACAATTACACATAATGCATTTGGAGAGTGACCATGGCACCAGGCAAGACTGTTTTCACATGTAGAGGATTCATCAAAGCTGACAAATGACCCACAGAGACAGAATCCCTGACTACCCTACAAACTTAATAAACACGGACCAAAGGAAAGGGAAACAAGCCCATCAGAGCCTTGTTGTTGGTCAGTCCCTCAGTCGTGTCCGACTCTTTGTGGCCCCATGGACTGCAGCACACAAGGCTTCCCTGTCCTTCACTATCTCCTGGAGTCTATTCAAATTCGTGTCCATTAAGTCAATGATGCCATCCAACTGTCTCAACCGTTGTCGCCCCCTTCTCTTCCCGCCCTCAGTCTTTCCCAGCATCAGGGTCTTTTCTAATGAGTCGGCTCTTTCCATCAGGTGGCCTAAGTATTGGAGCTTCAGATTCAGCATCAGTCCTTCCAATGAATATTCAGGGTTGATTGCTTTTAGGATTGAGGGGTTTGGTCTTCTTGCAGTCAAGAGTCTTCTCTACTTCCTTTGATACTCAAACGGGCACCTCTTGCATTTCCTGCCTTGGCAGGCAAATTCTTTACCACTAGCACCACTGGGAAGCCCAAGTACATAATCCCTAAAATCAAATTCTGTTCCTCATGATAGACATGACTGCTGTTCTCTCTGTCTGGCATCCCCATGATTCTGTTTTCCATCTCTTTCTGCCTGGTAGTACTGAGAGTGCCCTAAGTTATTCAGCATTCTAAATCTACCTTCAACTCTTCAACTTAAAACAACAAAGCAAGTCTTACAGATATGCGTGACAACGTCTCAGCTATGAAGAATTAACTGTACAAGATTTTCTTAATTTCCTCAGATTATAACAAACTAACATTAATAAAAAGTGAGGACATTATGAATTTTGCAATACTCTTAAATAAAATACATGTTAGAGAAGCTCTGGTTACCATTTTAGGTTTGATTACAGATTAAGGTTTTTTCCACCACCTGACTTTCTGTTTTAAAAGTAAAATCACACATTCTGGGACATTTTGCACGCTGAAGTCATTTGGGTTTTAGCTTTGTACCTTTTAGACACTCGAGACGCTCAATGAAGCCACAAAGTATGGTTCTTGCTGTGTACTATTATTTCCAGTGGCATATAAATTTTTTTTTTTCAGGAGAATGTTAGGATGTGGAAGGAAAAAGTCTCCATTTTGTATCCCATTAGACAGTTTTCTGCCTTTTAAGACGTTGATCATACGGAATGGCCCATTATCCATCTTTAATGTTCTTAGAATCTGTCTCAGAGGCTTTTTGTTAACAACTGCAGTCAGCCTTAAGAGCTGTATCCTTGCTCCTGACACATGTCCACGATGACTCACCCACTATTATTTTTATTTTTATATTCTTGGAGTGGAGGCAGCGATTAAATCTGCCTTCTTGCTATATCTATACCTCCTTATATTTAATTCTAATACCCTCTTACTACAGTCCCTTGGCACCCATCTTTTTCCACTCTAGAAAAACTTCCCCAGGGTTAGAAGAAAGGGTCATGAGATTTGCCAGGCTACAGAGCAGCCCTGTGAATTTCTCCATCATGATACAGGTGACAATATCTTTTCTATGGTGCCCATACTGTGACCAAGACATTCCTGATTCTGCACTTCCCATTCGTGCAAAGTCCTTCATCCATGATTCACCACTCTTTTCTCTCTTCCCACAAGCCAAATCCTTACTTAGAACACAGCTTCTGTCCCCTTGCACATTTCTTGAGTGTTAGGCGTCCGGCATACATACTTTCATTCACTGTGAAATACTACAGGCTGAAAACAAATATCAGGCAAAAGTTAAGTGTCCAGAACATATATAAGAATAAGGTAGACAAGCCAAGAGAAAAATGGGCATAATATATAAAACAGTAACTTACAGAAGAAAAGAAATCTGACCAATAAACACTTGTTGTTTACTCACTAAGTCAAGTCCGACTGTTTGCGACCCCACGGACTGTAGCCCGCCAGGCTCCTCTGTCCACAGGATTTCCAAGGCAAGAATACTGGAGTAGGCTGCAATTTCCTTCTCCATGGGATCTTCCTGACTCAGGGATTGAGCCCACATCTCCTGCCCTGGCAGGTGGATTCCTCACCATTGAGCCACCAAGGAAGTCTAATGAGCATGTGAGAAGACACCTAACTTGACTAAAAGCTCACTAATTATTAATACCAGAAGCACACAGAAACACCTTTTCACACCCATTTGGTTGGCTAAAATTTAAAAGTTTGATAGTATCGAATACTGCCATGATGAATGGAAAACAGATATACTCAACTCACAATGCTAGTTTATAGGAGCAATTTGGAAGTGTCTGTTTATTAAATCAAAAATATGCATACCCAGCACTTCTATTTACAGGTATCTGTTATAGAGAACTCTGCCCACTGCGCATCAAGACACTCACACAAGGATATTTAATACTTCACTGAGAGCAATTACACACAAAGAGGAAAAAGTGTCCATCAGTTGCAGAACGAACATATAAAATATTTGACAGTCATAGACTTGAAGATTACCTAGCTGCTAAACTAAGTGTAGCTGATGCATATATATTCATGAGAATAATATGAAAACATTGCTACACATATTTTATATACACATACATATGCAGAGCCATAGGCTGGTAGGTTTAAAGTCTGAAAGGATACAGACTGAACTCAGAATAGTGTTATCTTAGAGATACTAGAGAGGAGGCCAAAATCGGACGTAGTCATCAAAAAAGACTGCTATTTTAACAGTTTTAAAAGAATAAAATTATTTCTGATGTAACTGAAATTTTCTAAGTTCAAGAAACATTCAGATCGTGAGTCAGACGATCTTTATTACTAAAGTTTTATAGAAGCCCCTCACTTTACAAGTAAAACACATAGAAAAATTTTCAACATCTAGTTATAGATGATAATTCACTATCAGGGCATGTTACATGCTTATAGGATTTTTTCCAATTAATTTCTCTTTTACGTGACCTTACTTTTGTATTCATTCACTGGTTCTAGTTTCATGGGGTATGGATGGATGTCTATCCACGGATGTCTATGAGTGCACGTGGAATACAAGGAATCCATACAAATAGATTTTAAGTCTGTACTTTGAAACTCTCTAATATGCAAATCAATCAGCAATGCACAAATATGATTATACAAGTTAAAATGTGGCAAGTGATAAAAATGTGCGAACTGCAGAGTATAAATTATTTGTACAATGTGCACGTTATAGTATGTAATATATTTACAAATGTTAGGCTAGATAGAATATGATTTCATCAGTATCAGTATGAGATTCCTCATTTTTTAAAGTATGGTTTTATATCATCCCAAAAGAATAGTAATTTAAAAAATATTTTCAGTCCATTAATTCAGTATCTTTAAATAGACTGTCAAAGAAATCATCTGTTTAATGTTTGATGTGCCTTTTATTTGAAGTCTAATGTCTTGGCAAAAGGATAGAATTGATGATCTAATAAATTTAGTTTCATCCTTAATTTCTATCATTTATGATTTGTGTAGGAACCATTTGCTTATACTACTATATGATTATTGAGAACAATTTAGCTAAGCTCTCTAAGTGTACATATTTTAAAAGATAAGTCTGTTCTGTTAATAAAACTTTAAGTATACATATTTTAAAAGATAAGTCTGTTCTGTTAATAAAACTTTAAGTATACATATTTTAAAAGATAAGTCTGTTCTGTTAATAAAACTTTAAGTATACATATTTTAAAAGATAAGTCTGTTCTGTTAATAAAACTTTAAGTATACATATTTTAAAAGATAAGTCTGTTCTGTTAATAAAACTTTAAGTATACATATTTTAAAAGATAAGTCTGTTCTGTTAATAAAACTTTAAGTATACATATTTTAAAAGATAAGTCTGTTCTGTTAATAAAACTTAAAAAATTCTAAAAATGTATTCCAAACAAAATAGCAATCATGATTCACCACCTTTATTAACAGTTTCTTATAATTCAATAATATTGTGATTTCATTTCATATATATTTACTTAACATAAAACAGCCTACAACTAACTGTATCAGTATACCAAACATCAGTCAACTACTAATTAATTGGGGATAATACATCAAGAATTATAAATAATGAACTTGCCAAATTTCTTAGCAGATGACAAGGCTTAAACAACTCATAATTACAGACCTCAGCCATTTGTCTTAACTAGGATAAATGTCTCTGCACTAAGATTTGCCAAATTTCAAATTTAATGGAGTAATCTGTTAATATCACCAACTAATCGGTTCTTAACAATGTGAACAATGCAATGTAACTTTACTAATTCAGCAAAAGTACATGTCCTTGGATTCTGTTGCCATAAGCCCCCATTGTTATGTCATCTTTTTAAAAATTTATTTTTAAGACTGCTCTTCCTTAATGCTTGATGGCATTTTAAAGCTTGATGGCATTTTAAAGTCAATAATTAAAAAAAATAACACCCATAACTAACCTTGGGTGGTAATCATTTCACAATATACGCAAGTAACAAATCATCACATTGTAAACTTAGATTTAAACAATGTTCTTTGTCAATTATCTCTCAATAAACCTGAAGGAAAAAGTAAAAAACAGCACCTAAAAATACTGGCTTACTTCAGGGCTAGAACATAAAAATCCCACATGTAAATCCTCTGCCTACACCCTGCCCTCTCAATAATTCTCAGTCCAGTTATTAGTGAGAATTCACATTACATAAAAACAGAGCATTTATGATGGGAAGGAAAAATATGTCCCATGATTTTCCATGAGCTCAGTGAGTGAAAGTCACTCAGTCATGTCCAACTGTTTGCGACCCCATGAACTGTAGCCCACCAGGTTCCTCTGTCCATGGGATTCTCCAGGCAAGAATATTGGAGTGGGTTGCCATTTCCTTCTCCAGGGGATCTTCCATACCCAGGGAGCAAGCCTGGGTCTTCTGCTCTGCAGGCAGATTCTTTACAGTCTGAGCCATCAGGGAAGCCCTCCATGAGCTCAGGGGGATACAATAGAGTAATAGTCCCATGTACTAATGTGCAAATAATATATCTGTTTTCTCATAACTCCTTTTCCTAGGATGCTGACTTTGCCGATGTCTATCTATAAACTGTCTGAAGACTTGTGTTTGGTGAAATACTGTGTTTCCCCAAATCCCTAAGTGTGTGCTCTGCCATTTCACTGTAGGTGGTGAAGGAGTTCCTGAGATGGGCTCCCTCGTCATAGGGAGGCATTCATCTGCACCAAATAAATAGGACAAGGGTCGAGTTCATCAAAATGCATATCACCCAGTAAACCAAGAGGAGTGAAACTTAGCTTCTTAAAACTTCATATGATATTAACATTCAGGAAACATACATTATCAATATGACTGTATTCAATTGGGCAACCAGAGGGTCAAAATTTTACTACCAGGGATAAGATGGCTTACGTACATCATCCCTCTATAACTTTTGGTCACCATCCAGTTAAATAATTTGAGAACTCATAGTACCTCTCAAGCAGTTCGTAGAGGAGCATATAATAAATACAGAACTCATATGCCTGCACGACAAATATTCAACTCTGATGAAAGTAAACAAAAAGAATGTCAATGGGTAATATTTTAGCAGGCTTCTCTTTTGTAAAAAGAGAGAAAGAACCATTGAAACTAACACCAGACTTTAAAATATCAAAGTGAAAGGGAAAGTTGCTCAGTCATGTCCAACTCTTTGGGACCCCATGGACTATACCATGGAATTAGTCCATGGAATTCTCCAAGCCAGAATACTGGAGTGGGTAGCCTTTCCCTTCTCCAGAGAATATTCCCAACCCAGAGATCAAACCCAGGTCTCCCACATTGCAGGTGGATTCTTTACCAGCTGAGCCACAAGGGAAGCCCAAAAATACTGGAGTGGGTAGCCTATCCCTTCTTCAGTGGATCTTTGCAATCCAGGAATCAAACCGGGGTCTCCTGCATTGCAGGTGGATTCTTTATCAACTGAGCTATCAGGGAAGCCCTTAAAATATCAAGCTATGCAGTAAATACATTTAAAATATATTTCGTTCTCTAGCAGCATTTTTCTCTTTTGATTTGGTTCTTTTGTTTATTTGTTTTGGACAACTGCCATTGGGTTTGCTATCCTTTTCCTCAAAGGATTAAACCTCTGCACAAGCCAGTCCCTGCCGATATCACTATCTCACCCGTCTGTCCACAGCTTCACAGAGACTGAAATCTATACAGTATTGATCAATTTGGAATACGATCGAAAGGCATGCGTCTTCCACATGAAACAGTATAGACTACAGATAAGAAATGAACAAGTAGGTTGATTTCAGGAAATCTCATAAACATATGTATAAATAGAGATGACCATTGGCGCTTACACTTGCCAAACTACACATGACCTGTAGGGTAACTGTTACGCTGAAGAGGTGCCCTGGATGTTAGGCTAGCTGACGTGGGTGAAAAGTACCACTCACAGTGCTTGGCCCAATGCAGGTACTACCTAAATGCTAAGTTCTCTTTCCTTACTCACAAGCCTAACAGTCCCTGTTCAACAACACAACAATTCATAAGTCCTCTTGAATCATGACCTTGCTCTGTTTTGAGCTGTTTTGCCATCTGCTGCCTTTGATTCCAGGCTGTCTGCATTCAAGACTTTCTCCAGGTTCTGTTTCCAGTGGCCCAGGACCCCCTTGACCCCTGCGTAGATGTCTCAGCGGAATATGCTTTTCCCCACCAGCTGCCCCTCTCCTTTGTCCGTTTTCCAGGCCACTGCCGGCTGCTTTCTGGGGCTGACTTTCTTTTAAGCCATTGCAAACTAATCTCAGACAGCTGCGAGCTAATGAACCCTGAGCCTTCAGGACTCTCCCCTTAGGTTAAAAGGGGGTGTGGTCAGAACAAGAGCCTAAGAAGATGTCAGATGTGTTATCCATTATTTTGACTCAACTTCTGTTCACTCCGCTTCATTTTACAGAGCTTGTAAAATTCAGTTCACCACCAACAAAAACGAGCGCAAGGCCCTCCTATTAAACTGATGAAGAGAAGTAAACACCTTTGTTTTAGAAACTTCTTTGAAATTTGAGCATTTGATCAAAATCTGTTGATGTTTAAATGATTTTTTCTTATGAGTTAACATAGTTTATGCTGAATTTTGGTCTACACGTTTCCTTTTTAAAAAACTCAATGGAAAATCCTGTTTGGCAATCTATTTCTTGAAATATAGGACTACTATATGCATAGGCTAACCAAAAATAATTAAGTACAGAATTGGGAGTTCTAGCACCTAAAACAAGTCAGCTCTTATTAAGGAAATCAATTTATAAGCAAAAGTGAATTTTCAAAAAATACAATGCTATCCATCTCTGGTTCTGTGTTAGCACACTCCTAGTGCCTGTCGATGCTAACACAATGCCTAATGCGTTTTGTTTTGTTTTAGGAATAGATTTGTTTTTTATTGCAGAACACACGTATCAGTGCAAGGTGCTGCACATACAACAACAAATCATTTTGAGGGGAAAAGCTATTAAAAAAAAAACAAAACTGTAACTGTTTTAGCTACACATTCCCAACTTGAGGCATGCTGGCAAAGGATAGTAGGTACTTGATAAATATTTGCTGAATCCATAACTGAGTGAATAAATGCATGCCAGATCTTTTCACCTTCTCTCACTCATTTTTAGTGTTTTCTGGCTAAAACAAGTCACTGCAGAATAGCTGTTAGTGTTTTGATTCTGATTTTCTAAGCAATTTCTTTATCCTTGAAACTCTTACCCCCATACTAAGGAACTGACATTTAATTAAATCTAATCAAGATTCATTTGATTCTATATCTAGCCTGTCACCCTTCTCCAAAAATTTTTTTTTTAAATTTTATTTTTTAACTTTACAATATTGTATTGGTTTAGTCATATATCAACATGAATCCGCCACAGGTATACTTGTGCTCCCCATCCTGAACCCTCAAAGTCAATGACAGTTTCAAGAAACAATCTGTGTGCTTAAGAGATCACAGAAAGGGGGTGGCTTTCGGGGGCATATACATCCAGGATAACTTGTCTTTGCAAATTTCATGTTCAGAGTTTAAGGGGCTTTGACTCAGAGAAGGAGAGTCTAGATTTTATTACAAATCTACATAAAACTAAAAGATGCCCTGTATTCTTTGTGTTTCCCAAGTCCAAGGGATGTAAGAAGAAGTGAGTACAAGGATTGTCAAGCACTCCAGGCAGCTGTGGGAAGACCTAGTAAGAAAAGAAGCATCGGCTGAGTAGTTGTTCCTACTGTTAGTCTAGGGTGAGTGCTAAGTCTCTTCAGTTGTGTCCAAGTTTTTGCGACCCTATGGACTGTAGCCCACCAGGCTTCTCTGTCCATGGGATTCTCTAGGCAAGAACACTGGAGTGGGCTTCCATCTTCCCCACCCAGGGATAGAACCTGGGTCTCCTGCTTTGCTGGCAGATTCTTTACCGTCTGAGCCACCAGGGAAGCCTTAGTGTGGCGGTTGGCAAACTTTCTATGTCAAAAATCAGGTGGCATGTTTTGTCTCTATGGAGCATGGTGTCTCCGCTGGAACTATAGAAATTCTGCTGTATTGTCAGTGAGCAGACACAGACTATAGGTAAACAAATGGACGTAGAGTGCAATAAAACTTTATTTGCAAAAATAGGCAGGAAGCAGGATGTGGCTGCGAAGCAGGATGTGGCTCACAGGCCAGAGGTTTACTGAGCCTTGCTCTGGTCAACTCAGCACTTCTTTAACTCTTTAGAAGGCCTGAGAGCATAAAGCATCTCAGCTTAAGATGGGTTTGCTGGCAACATCTAGACGCAGTGCAGAGAACTGGAAAATATTTTTCAAAATTGCATTTCCAATTCAAGTGTACGTGGAGGAGACAAAACAGAAGTAAACAGAACATACACTAGCATAGCAAAATATGAGGATATTGTTAGATTATGTCATATGATCATGAATGTTTTGCCAGGACTCAAAGGAGGTAAGCTGACACACAGTTACTTTCTAACTTTGTGATTTAAAAATAGTTTGCTCTATAATTCATTCATTCATTTAACTGATGACTATATATCTGGTAAAAGTGATAATTATAATCATAGTTAAATTCTATTGAGAACTCATTAGGCATGAGAATGAGAATAATTTAATCTTCCTACTACCCTCTGAGATATATATATAGATATATATATATATATATATAT
>NW_011495078.1:9613907-9637791 GCF_000754665.1 Bison bison bison | reverse complement strand
CCCAAAAGCTGCAACTACAGATTCCACAGGCCTGCTGCAACTAAGACCTGGTACTGCCAAATAAATAAGACAAAATAAATAAATATTAAAGAAAAAAGCACAGAGAGGTAAGTAAATGTCCTATGTCACCCACTAAGGAGATGCAGACTCCAACTTGAAACAGAGTCCTTCCCTTATCTGGACTTGAACGCTCATAGAATCCTCAAAAAATGCATAAGAAGTGGAAGCATTGCACCAAGAAAAAAAAAACAAAAGGTATCACACTTAATCTGCATCACTATATGCTTTATTTAACAAAAGCTACAGTAAAAATATAACTCTTAAGACCGCATTTTCTATGATCAGATCTTATCCCCTGTCCCCCTATTCTTCTCCCTGGCAACCATATTTTTGTTTCAACAGTGGCAGCCAACATTTATAGGCATTTATAACTTATTTTAGTATATTTAAGTTCATTTAGTATATTTATCTGAGTATCTTTAGTATGCTTTAGCATCTTTAGTACATTTTGCTCTTATGATTCCTGCATCCCAAGCCCTAAGGGTTTTGGAGCTAAGGGGTTGGGGAGAAAAAGGGAGTGAGCAGGAAGGGAGGATTTGTCTCCAAGTCCAGGGCCCACTAAGTGGGGATGCATTTTCCTTCCCACAGTACAGCGTGGCTCAGGCTAGCGACAAGTCTTCAAGGGCCAGAGAGCTTTCTCCTGGAGGAGGATACCTTAGCCCCACCTGCCTGGCACCGTTTTAATAAGCAGGGCTCCTGCTATTAAATCTTGCAGCCCCAGGAGAGGTGAGAGTCAGCCCTTTCCTGGCCCATTGGTCTTGAGGGAAGAGCAGTGTTAGGGCTTTCCTAGGTACATGGTTCTTTTCTGCACCAACTGATTAGCTGGTGGAATTAACTGAATTGCAGAGAGAGTCAAGGGAATGATGCTCCATGGCTGCCATCGCCAGCAGGGAACATCTCCTTGACTGTTGACACAAGGCTCCTCTCACGGTCTGTTCATTTCTGCTTTACAGGGATATGTAGTTTCACGTGGAAGTAACTTCATTTCAATGAACCTGTACTTAAAGGCTAGAGCCATATTTGCATCATATTTCCATTTTCAATCACAAAGTTTCCATGGAATGTTGGTTGAAAAAGGCAATGTGTCTAATACAAAATTGTGAATGTGATCGACCCGTCTTCAAAGGCTATGATGAGCTTACAGAGAGTTAGACAGGGCATCACAGGAAGAGGAAGCTTTGCTTTCGCTGGAGGCGCTTAGGGTCTCATGAGCTAGCTAATTGGGAAGACAAGAGTCACACACACACACACACACACACCCTAGTAAGAAACAGTTCAAAGTAAGCACTGATTTCATGCACAAACCTTTGTGTCACAGTTCAGACAGAAGGGAGAGGAATGCTGCTGGGGCAGCAGAGAAGTTACTGGAAAGGAGGGCAGGAGGGTGACTCTTAGACTGACAGGACCCTAGGAAGGAGGCATTCCAAGGAGAGTGGAATGAAGAATTCAAAGAAAAGAGAATGAACTGCTGGTGTTCAGAAGAGTACAGGATACAATATGGCCTATGCTATTTTTTTTTTTAACTTTTGCAACTATGCATATCAGAAAGGAATACCTTATAATTTTAAAAACTTACTCTTGCACAATAAAGGCAGAACTATTATGTTAAAACTGTGCATACCCTTTGACCCAGAAATTGTTTCAGGAATCTGTTTTAAGAATACTAACATATGCACAAAACATGTGTGTGTGTTTGTGCATAACTGTGTGTGTATTCAACACAGACTTACTGTAGTGAAACACTGAAAATCACTTAGATGTCTACTGGTAGGAAAATGGTTGAAAGCATTTTATTAAATATCATGAAACATGAAGATGAAAGAGGAAAAAAGACAGGAAAGAGAGGAAGGAAGGGAATTACATATAGAAGAATTTATTGCTTTTGTTAAATCTCATGCTTTTTTCAGCATTATTTTTATAATCTACAAATACTTAAAATGTATCTATAAACATGCCAATTTCTTGGAAACCACTAGATATTTCCGATGGGTACTGTTTTGTATTAGTATGTATAATATGAACAAAATCATCATTTCAATGCTCCCAGAAATTCACTTTCAAAATTCCTTCTTTCATTGTCCAATGAAAAATAACGTAAGCAGCAGCCTTTCCTAATACATTAAACAAGAACTTATCTGAACACCTATCTTCTAGATACTAGAAGATGTATCTATATATCTTCCAAAAAAATTATTGGAGTATATTTACTTCACAATGCTATGCCAGTTTCTGCTGTACATCAAAGTGAATCACCTAGACATATACATATATCCCCTCTTTTTTGGATTTCCTTCCCATTTAGGTCACCATGGAGCACTGAGTAGGTTCCCTGCGCTGCACAGTAGGTTCTCATTAGTTATCTATTCTGTACATAGAGTCAATAGTGTATATTACTACATTTCAATCAAATCTCCCAATTCATCCATTTCCCCACTCAGTGTCTGTATGTTTGTTCTCCATGTCTGTCTCTCTATTTTTTCCTTTGTAAATAGGTTCCTCTGTACCAATCATGGCTGCAATTCTATCTTTGAACCCCCTTTCTTACTAATATTCTGAATAGTACCTGCATATCTAATTTGAGCTTAAATGAGCCTGTAACCCTATCAGCATCTAATGATACCCTAAGACCTTGTTCCCTTAGAAAACATCAAGCACACAATGTACAACCTCAGGACGTTTTTGTAACCTGAGGGCACTTACCATGCCTGAACCCAGGGATAGCCCTGGTATCTGACCAAAGACTCTCAGAACTATTCCTCTATTGAAGCTTCTTGACTTTATCCTCTATTTAACAAAAATATGTCAAGTTTTCCTTATCCCATAATAAAGGAATACCTTCAGGGAGCAAGTACAGAACTATCACAGATCAAAGTAAACATTTTCGGTTGAATTCCATCACCCTAATTTTCTCTTCTACATGTGTTTTCATAAAAACCAATAAGTAATTCCAGTAGTACCACTAAACATAAAGATTAATGCAGGGCAAACAACCCTTTGGTGCTTTTTCACAAACTATTATAAATCTCAATTGCATATTTTATAGATTAATCTTTACTGTGTCTTTTCTGCAGCTGTGATAAAAATGCACATTCTGTAATAAATCATAGTTATAGATACATTATAATTTCTATTTTCTATTCATTTGTAAAGTTTTCATCTAATATCACATAGGGCCACATGAAATGTGGTTTAACAACATTTAAATCTGATGAATCAATTTTTAGCAGCAGCATTAAAAAAGTTCAATTTACATTCTATTATGATCTGAATAAAAGTAATCTCCCTTCACTACATTTTATGACCCTATTTAACATCAGATGTAATAAGAGACAAATTATAAAAATAAGAGCTGGCCAGTAGAGAAAAACATAGGAAGGAATTTTAAAGTAAAGCAAATTCTGAATTAAAACTGGAATACTGGACTGTGTAGGTGGGTTCAATTCACTGTCAATCCTCTTGCAGCACAATATGGCGTAGTTCCAGGCACAGACCCCTACCAGGGATGAAAATAACCACTGATGTTGTTTCTCATCAATTCTGAATAAAATTGATTTATGACTCACATTAAGAGCTAAGTCTGTATCTCATAGCCAATGCTACCCAAAGTCAAATGAGGAAGAAAATGCCACAAAAGTTAGTAACAGCTAAAATATATCTCCCCTTGGAGAAAATCACCAATCCCAATTTTCAATGAATGGCCGTAATAGCTTTCTTCAGAAGTGACTTAGGGGCATCTGTATGAGAATCTGGTAGGCTGCAGTTCACTCTCATTGCTTCATTTTCTTGAAAGGCTCAATTAATTTATCATTGCCAGAAAAAAAATTTACAAAGATTATAAATCATTACTTTAATTCTTTACTCGAATCCAAGACTCACATTTGACTTCTGTGATGCTAGTGATCTGTGGTTTTTCTACCTAATATTTTAAGGAGGGCTTTTTTATTTGAGGAAAATCTTTACAGCTTTATTTTTTTTTATGAAGAGGATGAATAAATTAAACATTCTTTATGTCATATCTCTAATAAAGAAATTAACTAATACGCATTTTCAAAATCAAGTTAAATAAAACTGTTGGTTAATTTGTGGTATTTAGAAAACAAACTTATGAAACGTACAGCGTGGGGAATATAGTCCATGTGCTAAGTTGCTCGGTCGTGTCGACTCTTTGCGACCCCATGGTCTGTAGCCCACCAGCTCCTCTGTCCATGGGATTCTCTAGGCAGGAATATTGGAGTGGGTTGCCATGCCCTCCTCTAGAGGATCTTCCCAGCCCTGGGATTGAACTTAGGTCTCCCACATCGCAGGCAGATTCTTTACCATCTGAGCCACCAGGGAAGCCCAATAGTCAATAACTATGTGATATCTTTGTATGGTGACAAACCATACCCCCTGGTAACCATAAGCTCTCTAGGTCTGTAAGTCTATTTCTGTTTTGTAAGTTCATTTGTAGCATTTTTTTTTTTTAGATTCCTCATAGGATATTTGCCTTTCTCTTCTGACTCACTTCACTTGGTACATAATCTCTAGGCATATTCTTCTTTTGCTTAGATTTGTACACACAGTGAACACAGATCAGGAACCAAGTCCCTTACAAGAGGCTGGATTCAAAGGCAGAGACCAGCCCCGAGAGGCCCTCAGTTTGCAGTGGACATTATCCTTCTTCAGAGTCACCCCTCTGTCCTCAAGACTTCAGGATGAGAGAAGGCAGGATGTCTGGTGGATTATTACGGTGTAGGACACACCTCCTTTTCCATCACCATGAGACTCTACAATGGACCAGCTGTCCTGACAAGCCACAGGGAACCCCGGTCACTCGTGGCCAACCTCAGAGATAAGGCAGCCGGAAAACACAGGCTTTGACCTTGGCTCACGGGGCACCAGGGCCTGGCTCCCAACTGTGGCCTGTGTGTGACTCTGGAGAAATCAATTCTTTCTCATATCATTCTTGTCACTTATCAATTGGAGATAATGACAGCCTATGGGTTTATTTTGAGAATGAAAAACACAACGGATGGAAAAACCTTTCACCCCATGCCAGATACATAATAAGCAATCAATAAATGGTAGCAGTAGTTGTCAAAGGTAATGACAGTAATTATAATAATGAAGACCGTCTGGTGGACAATTAGACGCCATAAGAACATGGAGTTTGTTATTTCCTGGCTTTATCTTTGTATACAAAGAGTAAGAAAAATAGTCCACTATATATACAGTCCATGTAGCATTAAAAGCATGTATAATTTAAATGCCTTTTCTATTAGCTATTTTCCAAATGCCTTGTTTATAGGTTGACCTCACTTATGGGCTTCCTTTATAAATTGTTAGAATCATGGTTTCATTCATTCTGAATTTTTAAAAATTGAACTTTTCTCTTTTGTTCTCATGAGTCTAAGATGAATAACCAAAAAATGCCTGAGAGCTACTTATTTCCTAAGTGACGTCCTAGGGTGAATTTTTATCATTAAGTGACATTCATTGTTCCATCAAAGGAAAGGTGTTTTGTTTTGTTTTTTACCTGGCTTGCACAATGAACTGAGAGTTAAACACCACCGGCTGAATAGCTTTGTATTCATCTCCTGTACCCACTTTCTTACTTTCTTTTGAACGATCATGACAAGTAAATTGCCGGTTTCATGGCTTTGGCTGTGATTTCCTTCCCACATGCTATGGATCTGTTGTTGGTTTTTGCTCTAACTGGTTTACTGCATCTATAAATGGAGATGTCCTCTCCACCAGCACCTTACTGAAGGTAAATGATGCTAAGCTCCTACCACAAAATTAAAAATACAACTAAGCTTTACAAGATACTTTTTGAGTTTCCTTCTGAATGAAACACTGGTCTCTGAAGTGTAGAAAGGTCTAGGGGAGACTAAGTTATAAGGCGAGTCTGTGAATCATGACAAGGGAGCTGGCCTTGCCCGGCGTGGAATTCTCTGGAACTCTTACGCTCTGGCTCTGAGGCTCTGTCTCAGCACCTGGAAACTGTGTCAGTGAACCACAGGGCTGCCTCCTCTCTTTCCAACTCAAAACTCCTCTAATTTCACGTTCAGTGCTATTATGGAAAATTGCACTGTCTCGGGTTGTATGCCCTGCATGTTGATGAGAGTGAGGAAGGGCGAAGTTGAAAGGCGGGTAAGTACTCAGCAAATGGAAGTAGACACATTTTCTAAATAGACTAAATGGATGTGACCGATCCATTTCACCTCTATAGTGTGGGGGTGTTTGGGTGTGTTCTGTTCCCAGACTTCTACACTGTGTGCCTACACCCACTTCTGCACACACTGACTTCAATCATGGAATCTGAGCGTCTGCTAAATAGATTTTGTGATCTTCAAACAAGTCCTTTCAATAACGTCTGCTCCTAGACTGTGGGGGCACTGGATGTCTCAGATGCAGAGGCTAACGTCTTAGACAGGATGTGTGTTGGAGTCCTTAAGAATGAGCCGCAGGAAAGGTCCCTTGAACCAATGATGCAGCAGTCTGTAAATGAAGAGCAGGATGGAGGAGCAGCTAGCGTGTCAGCCACCATCGACGTGGTGATTTAGGGGAGGAGAGATAACAAGCGTCTGTGTGTGGGAGGTGGGGCCGGAAGCAGCGTGGCCGTGGCTTCTGCTCAGGGCCCTTACCCCAGTGGGGACTCTGCTTAGTGCTGTGGAAGGCGCACCTGCTGAAAGGCTGCTGAAGACACAGGTGGCTGGAATCCGGGGCCACAAGTTCAAATGCATAGGTTAAATAAAACTCTATGTGTGAGGCTTACTGAAACTGAAAAGTCAATGGCACAGGTGAAAGAAAATTCTAAAGAGACAGTTAAGCCCAAGTGAGGACACTTTTGAGAGTGGTAAGAGAGGGAAAATTGATTAATGAAGACTAAGCACCACCAGGCTTCCCTCATAGCTCAGTCGGTAAAGACTCTGCCTGCAATGCAGGAGACCCAGGTTCGATTCTTGAGTTGGGAAGATCCCCTGGAAAAGGGATAGGCTACCCACTCCAGTGTTCTTGCCTGGAAAATCCCATGGACAGAGGAGCCTGGTGAGCTACATTCTGTGCAGTCGCAAGAGTTGGACACGACTTAGCGACTAAACCACCGCCACCAGGCACCACCAGAATGTAAACTGGCGCAGCCGCTATGGAGAACAGCACGGAGGCTCCTCAAAAACTAAAAACAGAGTTGCCATATGACCCAGCAATCCTACTCCTGGACATATATTCAGAGAAAACCCTAATTTGAAAAGATACGGGCACCCTAATGTTCACTGCAGCGTTATTTACAATAGCCAAGACATGGAAGCAACCTAACTGTCCATCAACAGATGAACAGACAAAGAAGATGTGGTGTGTATATACATACAAACACAATGGAATATTACTTGGCCATAAAAAAGAATGAAGTAACGCTATTTGCAGCAGACGGATGGGCCTAGAGATTATCATACTAAGTGAAGTGAGGCAGAGAGAGACAAATACTGTATGGTCTCACTTATGTGGACTCTAAACTATGACACAAATGAGCCTATCTACAAAACAGAAACAGACTCACAGATATAGAGAACAGACTCGCAGTTGTCAAGGGGGAGGGGGCGTGGGGGAGGGATGGACTGGGAGTTTGGGGTTAGCAGATGCCAACTATTATACACAGAATGGATAAACAACAAGGTCCCACTGTAGAGCACAGAGACCTCTATTCAGTGTCCTGGGCTAAACCATAATGGAAGAGAATTTTGAAAAGAGTGTGTGTGTGTGTGTGTGTATATATATGCACATATGACTGAGTCATTTTGCTGTACAACATAGATTAGCACAACATTGCAAATCAACTATACTCCAACAAAGTAAATTAAAATAAAAAGACTACTCCCTACCAAAAATTGGCCCTCTGCACACCGATTAGAAATGAAGTGAAATTTGAGATATTAGTTAATAGGGGCATAATACAAGGTTAAGGAGACCTTGTCCATGTACACGCTACTTCCCTCTTTTGTTGTAAAATCCTGAACAAGCTGAGGGGAAAACTGGTGCAGAGAAAAGGGAATAACATCAGATACCGAGGTGCTAATCTGAAAGCATCGACATCTCACCCTTCTTTGTTAAACTGGTTACTTATTCTTAAGTAACAGTGATACATTCTTATTTTGCCACCATACCTCTAATTTCTAGCTCTTCATGTGTCTTCATGGTGCCAGATACTATCCTAAGTGTAGCTTGCTACCCACTTCTCACAACAACCCTATAAGTCATGTCAATCACTCACCCATTTCACGGATGAGGAAATGGAAGCAAGAGAGGTTGATTTCTGTCCAGAGGTCACCATACTACTATATACAACATCCACAACCCAAACCCCAAAGCCACTGAGTTCTGAATTTTTTTCTAAAGTCATTTTAACTTCGCAGTGCATTTTCAAGGCGAGTATCCACCTGCCTCCATTACTGGATTCACATATTGTAATAAAATGATACTTGCTTTTCACTGCTATGTATAAATATCCACACCATCGCCCCACCGCCCCCACCAGTCTTGTCCTCTCTTCTACACAATCACAGTTGGCAACATTTACACCACAGTCTGTAAATGCTGCAGTTGTATTGACGCCGCTCTTATAAAATAGATACTAGAGACCTGGTCCATGAGCAGTTGTTCTTGATTGGCTCAATGACTTCAAGAAGACTTCATCAAAGATGAAGTCTTTGAGTTCTTGCCTCTTCAAAAATAATCACTAAGAGTTTGACACATTATTTCCCTAAGAACTCTGTAAGCATTGTGACATTATATTCGAGAGCTGAACAGTGACATGAAGTTTCAGGATCCTCTCAAGGTCCCCCTTAGAGCTGACTTGATCTTTTTTTTTTTTCCTGGATACCCAAAGGATGCTTTCTTTAGCATCTTCACCAAGACAGGTCTCAGCACCAATTGTTCTATGTCAATTTACTGAATCAAACTGTACCCTTTTAATGTATACATCTGTCTTTTTCTGCAATTCTTTTGAGATACATATATACATCTTGTGTATTTTTTTTTTCAGTTTAAAATGCACTGAGAGGTACATTTTTATGGAAATGGTCCTGATTCGTTTTGATTATCTCTCATCTTTGACCGTGACTTTGAGAGCACTAGGCATTTGTCTTGTTTCATGCAGAGAAGTGTGAGGGAATGCTGTGGGGTAGAAATGAAGATCTGCACAGGTTGGTGGGTATGTGAGTATCAGTCTTGCTTCAGTCCAGTGGTTCATACTCTGCATGCGGACTTGAATCACCTGGAGAACTTTTTAGATTAATCTGTGCCTTCAATCACTGTAGGGTTTTGATTGAATTGGCCTCAGGATGATGCTTGGGAATCAAGTTTTAAAAGGCCTTCTGGTCATCCTGGGCTTTCCTGGTGGCTCAGTGGTAAAGAATCCACCAGCAATGAAGGAGACATGGGTTTGATCCCTGGGTCAGAAAGATCCCCTGCAGGAGGTCATGGCAACCCACTCCAGTATTCCTGCCTGGAGAATCCCACAGACAGAAGAGCTTGACAGGCTACAGTCCATGGGGTTGCAAAAGAGTTGGACACGACTAAGGACACAACAACAACGGTAGAGCCGGATTTGCAAATCTGGAGTCTTTCCCTTGTTCTATTCAATGCGGATCAGCCATGTCAGGGAACTCACAACTGACTGTCTGTCCTCTCTCTCTCCCCCAGAGTTCTGCAGAACAAGGACCTCTTGATGTCACATGGAATACCAGAAAATTCCTACTGTCAGCCACACACTGATGTCCTGACCCAAAGACAGGACTCTTCTGCTCCTCTGGGAATTTTATTTTGTTTTATTCTATTGCTATTTTCTATAATTTAATTTTTATTGTTGAATTTTTAAACTGAATGTACAGTGAACGGTGGTTGTTTAGACCATCCATAACCTGCTGGCTCTGAGATTCTCAGTATCCAGAGTCCTTCCAGGAAGTTTCCTGTTGGACCCTGGTCCTCTCAGGTTGGGATTCACAGTTCCAGGTTTTTCTGAGTCCTTAAATATGGAAATTGCATTTCTGTTTCTCAGGCTCCTTAATGCTTGGATGATTTTAGAGACAAAAAGGTGTCTTTACTCTGCAGTCTTACAGTCTTACAGTAGGGGCTCTTTGTAATTTTTTTCTACTTAATGACTCTGGCTTTGAATATATTTTAAAAATTGAGTTTTTCAACATCAGCATTAAATTTTCATAAGACATAATGCTACTTACAAATAAAATTTTATACATGATTGAAATACAGTGTATTGCATGATAATTTGGATTAGTAAGAAAAGGAAACATGTTCCTTTTAAATTAATCATGATTACTTACCTATAGAGTAAACTGGCCAAATTGAAATGCACAATTAGGCACCTAATTGCATTTTAAATTTGGCTGCATGCAGAAAGAGATGATCGCATGTGCCTAATAAAATTAATTTCCTCATTTTTGGATGAAACATTATCTTTTTGTTTCCATAAGAACTTGCCAAATAATCTAAAATACTAGTTTGTGTATCTACATAGGTACATCCTATCAGGAAGTAGTTATCAATTTCAATCTAAACTATAGTGACCATGTTAAAAATTTTTTATCATAGTTCAAAGTCAATATTTCATTATCTAACCATTAGTTTTACAATAACGCAGAATTCAATCATCATTTGAGAAAAAGAAGCAAAGAGACCAAATTAAGCTTGTATAGAAACGGAAGTCATGAGAAAGAACAAACACTGCCAACAAAAGCAGATGCAATCAGGGAAGAGAACAAGAAAACAACTTAATTCTCTATTATGGTTCCATATCCTAACACAAATATGATGGATCACCAGTGAATTCAAGAGAACACATACTTTGTTCAGTCCCTTGGTAAATATTCATAAAGGGTTCCCTATGAGGCAGACATTGGTCTAGGCCCTGGAGGCATGAAGATGAAAAGACATGCTTCCTGTTTTCCAGCAACTTAAATCCTTGGGAGATAAATGTGCAAATAAACAGTTGAGCTACAGTAAGACTCCTGCCTCAGTGGGGCCCTATCCAGCGGATGTTGGCAATTTGATCTCTGGTTCCTCTGCCTTTTCTAAAACCAGCTTGAACATCAGGAAGTTCACAGTTCACATATTGCTGAGCCTGGCTTGGAGAATTTTGAACATTACTTTACTAGACTGTGAGATGAGTGCAATTGTGTGGTAGTTCGAGCATTCTTTGCATTGCCTTTCTTTGGGATTGGAATGAAAACTGACCTTTTCCAGTCCTGTGGCCACTGCTGAGTTTTCCAAATTAGCTGGCATATTGAGTGCAGCACTTTCACAGCATCATCTTTTAGGATCTGAAATAGCTCAACTGGAATTCTATCACCTCCACTAGCTTTCTTCATAGTGATGCTTTCTAAGTAAGACCCACTTGACTTCACATTCCAGGATGCCTGGCTCTAGGTGAGTGATCACACCACATTGATTATCTGGGTCGTGAAGATCTTTTTTGTACAGTTCTTCTGTGTATTCTTGCCACCTCTTCTTAATATCTTCTGCTTCTGTTAGGTCCATACAATTTCTGTCCTTTATCCAGCCCATCTTTGCATGAAATGTTCCTTGGTATCTCTAATTTTCTTGAAGAGATCTTTAGTGTTTCCCATTCTGTTGTTTTCCCCTATTTTATAAAAGGCAGAGGAACCAGAGATCAAATTGCCAACATCTGCTGGATCATCGAAAAAGCAAGAGTTCCAGAAAAACTGCTTTATTGACTATTGACTATTGCTATTTCTGCTTTATTGACTATGAAAAAGCCTTTGTGTGGATCACAATAAACTGTGGGAAATTCATAAAGATATGGGAATACCAGACCATCTGACCTGTCTCTTGAGAAACCTGTATGCAGGTCAGGAAGCAACAGTTAGAACTGGACATGGAACAACAGACTTGTTCCAAATAGGTAAAGGAGTATGTCAAGGCTGTATATTGTCACCCTGCTTATTTAACTTATATGCAGAGTACATCATGAGAAATGCTGGGCTGGAAGAAGCACAAGCTGGAATCAAGGTTGCCGGGAGAAATATCAATAACCTCAGATATGCAGATTACACCACCCTTATGGCAGAAAGTGAAGAGGAACTAAAAAGCCTCTTGATGAAAGTGAAGGTGGAGAGTGAAAAAGTTGGCATAAAGCTCAACATTCAGAAAATGAAGATCATGGCATCTGGTCCCATCACTTCGTGGGAAATAGATGGGGAAACAGTAGAAACAGTGTCAGACTTATTTTTTGGGCTCCAAAATCACTGCAGATGGTGATTGCAGCCATGAAATTAAAAGATGCTTACTCCTTGGAAGGAAAGTTATGACCAACCTAGATAGCATATTCAAAAGCAGAGACATTACTTTGGCAACAAAGGTCTGTCTAGTCAAGGCTATGGTTTTTCCAGTGGTCATGTATGGATGTGAGAGTTGGACTGTGAAGAAAGCTGAGCACCGAAGAATTGATGCTTTTGAACTGTGGTGTTGGAGAAGACTCTTGAGAGTCCCTTGGACAGCAAGGAGATCCAACCAGTCCATCCTAAGGGAGACCAGTCCTGGGTGTTCATTGGAAGGAATGATGCTAAAGCTGAAATTCCAATACTTTGGCGACCTCATGCGAAGAGTTGACTCATTGGAAAAGACCCTAATGCTGGGAAGGATTAGGGGCAGGAGAAGAAGGTGACGACAGAGGATGAGATGGCTGGATGGCATCACCGACTCCATGGACATGAGTTTGAGTGAACTCCGGGAGTTGGTGATGGACAGGGAGGCCTGGCATACTACGATTCATGCGGTCGCAAAGAGTCGGACACAACTGAGCTACTAAACTGAACTGAACTGATTACCCCCAAGGGTGATTCCTTCCTAGAAATGAACTTCTTAAGCCCACACACTTTAGAAGTAGACTTTCTGGCTCAAAGAGGTATTGTTCCTCTATATTAGTTGAAGCCCTGTAAGTAACAGTGAAGAAAGATGGATCTAGTTGAATATAATGCAGCAATTGGAGTGTAAACACAACTGCTGCATTTAAAATGATCAGGGTGAGATTTGATTTAGCAACATAATTTTAAAGGCTTGGAGGTTTCCACTGCCTCCTTGGGTTCCACTGCCCTTCAAGGGCAGCCTAACCTTGAATGCTGGCTGCTCTCCACTCCAGACATGGGCAAACTCAGCCCCTAAAAGAAAGAGCAACAGGATCTAACCAGTCATGCATTCCAGTCCTGCCCCAGTTGTTAGGACTTCTGGAGCTTGCTCAGAGCAGCTTACTAAATCTGTATATCTCATCTCCCAAACCACACCTGTGGTTTCCCACTCATGCCTGAAAGTCACTGGCATAATCCATAAAAGTGTTTGCACTTCTGAGACAGGGGAAAGGATGTAAGATCAGTTCCAAAACCAGATAAGAGAGGACAGAAAATTAGAATGTTTCACATCTATTGCTTTCTAAATTTTTGTGAATTAGAAAACTGTATCATTGGCCAAATGAAGAGTATCCATCTAACCATTATGCTGGAAATTTACTATGCAGCTGTACTAAAATATAAGAATAAAAATTTATGTGCTGTTTGCAAAATTCACCCTTTAGAAATATCAACTATTTGGTTTTTTCAGCCCAAGTTCAAGTATTACATTCTCTCCAAAGGCTGAAGCCTTGTGGGTTTAATTCATATGTCTGGAAGGTATGCCTCAATCAATGCAAGAGCTTCACATGTCCTTTCTGAAATTCAAACAGTTATCCCAGAGTTCATTATGCCATCCTGCATAACACTATGTAGGAGCTGTGATGACTGAAGCCATAGGGTAGGAATTGGATTCATCAGGCACTGTTCCTGATGGGTGAAGGTGGACAGGCTGTGTTTGAAGCAGTTACCCTCCAGGGTGGACAGAGATGCTGTTCTCTTTTGGGGCGATGCAATCCCCATTGTACAGCTGGTCCATTGGGAAATGAAACCACACCACAGGACAGATTAAAAATACCTAGATTTGGCTTCCAAAAGAGTGCAACCACCACCCTGTTACACACCAAAAGATTTTCCTCTTATGTCCTGGGTAAAAGTGTCCAGAAAGTTTTTAAGTGTACCTGGGCCTTGAAACTTTAAAATAAAAGTAATTCATTTTCAAATGACTCCAACAGTTGTGCCATGGACTGAATGTCTGAGTCTACTCAGCCCCTGCCATTCATATACTGAAGCCCTAATTTCCAATGTGATGGTATTAGGAGGTGGGGACTCCAGAGGGTGATGTGGTTTAGACCAGGTCATGAGGGGTGGGGTTCCCATGATGGGATTAGTGCCCTTCTAAGAAGAGAGCAGAGGACTTTCTCTCCCTCTCTCTCCCCCCATCTCTTTTTCTGCCCCCACTCAATCCCTCACATAAGGACACAGAGAGAAGCCTGCAAGCCAAGGAGAGGGGCCTCATCAAAGCTGACCATGCTGCACCCTGCCCCAGACTTACAGCCTTCACACTGGGGAGAAGTACATTTCTGTCGTCTATGCCACCCAGTCTATGATATTTTGCTGTGGTTGCCTAAACCGACTAGGACAAATTTTCAGAGCATAACATATGTGTTTAGAATTCCATGGTTTTTTGTTTCAATAATGAAATATGCACAACATGCATGGAATTGTAACAAATGCAATGATACCAACTGAATGCCAGATGCCAAGTCTACGTGTGATGGCACATTTCAGGACTTAACAGGACAAGCCACGAATAAATGTACACATTTGAGCACATTGTATTCGCATACAAGCATTCCTCATATTTCTATTACATAGCTGATGCACATTCACTAAGTACTTCATTAGCTGTCTTCTGTTCCCAGAATTACTTTTCAGCTGTCACATACCTATCAATGTCTGCTGCTGCTAAGTCGCTTCAGACGTGTCTGACTCTGTGCGACCCCATAGATGGCAGCCCACCAGGCTCCCCCATCCCTGGGATTCTCCAGGCAAGAGTACTGGAGTGGGTTGCCATTGCCTTCTCCAATGCATGAAAGTGAAAAGTGAAAGTGAAGTCGTTCAGTCATGTCTGACCCTCAGCGACCCCATGGACTGCAGCCTTCCAGGCCTCCATCCATGGGAATTTCCAGGCAAGAGTACTGGAGTGGGGTGCCATTGCCTTCTCCCATCAATGTCTAGTATTCCAATTATTTAAGACTTACCTTGCCTACTAGTTAAATGTGGACGGGAACCAAGTCCTGTTGATTCAAGGGGTTCTTTGAGCCAAGAACCCTGAACCGTGATCAACAAATATTTTTAAATCCTATAATTAATAATTGAAGAGATATTTAACTCTATATAGATATTGTTGCATATCTATATGGAAACAGGCTGTATGTTATAGACTGGAGGGTAGAATATATTAAATTTTGCAATTGTGTTTCTTAAATCCTATACAGTCTGAACATAAACTATTAATTATGTAACTACTGTCTCCATTTCATAAACATTGTAAAACAGAAACAGAAAAGGTGTTTTATCAGTAAGACAGACCTATCTCGTTAAAGCCACTGTAGCCCAGCTCTTGCCTGCTAAGTCCCAGATCTTCCAGGTCCATGCATTTAAATCCTGGGGGGCACTGGTAGCCTTCTTCCAGTTCTGGGGAGCAGTGTGTATCTGGGATGGCTAAACTGTTCCAGGTTACATTTCTGCAAACAACACAAAAAAGGATTTGACATTTTCAACAAGTGTGTTGATTACAATGCATAATGTAATCACTCTTCATTAATACTTGCTGTCTGTGGACACGGATTTAAGATGCCTGATTCATGAATGGTATTCATCACATTAAGGCCATATTGAACATTCTCAAATGACATGAGATTCATCCACACAGAAGCTCTTTATGTTATTCTTAAACTTTTTATTTTATAGTGGAAGTAGAGCCAATTAACAATGTTGTAATGGTTTCAGGTGGACAGCAAAGGGGTTCAGTCACGCATATACATGTGTCCATTCTCCCCCAAACTCCCCTCCCATCCAGGCTGCCACACGACATTAAACAGTTTCCTGTGCTATCTAGTAGGACATTGTTGGTTATCCATTTAAAATATGTTGATAGAAGTGTGCACATACCCATCCCAAACTCCATAACTATCCATTCCCTGCATCCTTCTCTGGTAACCACAAGTTCTCTAAGTCCACAAAAAGCTCTTTATAAGAGCATTATTGCCATGATGGTTTTTGTCATAAAAGACCAAGACCCAGAAAAGTAAAGGAAGGAATTTTCCTGCAGATTTGCAAGGCATGTAGACTTGTCTGGGGATTCTGTGTTATTCACAAATCCTTCTCCTACTGTGGCCACAAATGTTACTTCTCTGCTTCTAAGCAACAGCTAATGATGACAGTCATTTTCCATATGGTACAAAAGTACTGTATGTGAGCCTCAGAAATGACACGCAGCCTTCTGCGTCGTCAGATGTGCAGTTTAGACAGAAAACCAGATAAGCAAGGCGAGACTGAAGGAACTAAAGGTATCACCCTGGAAGGAGAGAGGTTATGCGGTGATTTAGCTCTGGAAATAATATGAGGTTATTTTAGATGACTGGTGATATAACTCCTTTTCATCTTTTTGGAGGATAAACTGGAATTTAAGTTGATGTGAAGGATTTAGATATGCAATACTTTTCTTGGTAGTGAATACAGATAACCACTGGGATGGTGAATATGGAATCCCATTGTGGGCTGGCCTTAAAATGGGCCCCAAGTAGCTGCTATCTGAGACAAGTGACAGGGCTCATATAGAGGGCCCAAGTTTAGCCTAGAGAATTCACAAGTCTTATAAACCCTTGATTTTAGTATAGTCATTTCCCACTACATCAATGTTTCTAAATGGGGACCAGCCTGAGGACCGTCTCAGTCTCCTCTGCTTATGGCCACATTGAGACAGATGTGTTGGGTCACATTTCTTTTCTTAAATATCTTCTTAAATTCATTTTGCTGCTTCCTGCCCCTTATATAACATGTTTTCTCTAAAGTCTGATGCATAACTACATGATCCTTTAGCTGCTTGAGGCCACTAGGCACACGCACGACCATATACACAAATTCCTATAAACACATACACAATTTTACTCACACACACATACCACACACACACCATGCCTGGTGCAGTTGTGTCTCAGTCAGAACAAAACTCTATGCTTATTCCTTCAGGATTCTGCTCTTCATTAGTGGCAACCGAGAGAATTTACACATCTCAGGGAATGTTTAAATAACTGCCACATTTTAAGCTGGTCCTTTGGACACCCACAAGCAAACCCCAAGGAAAAGGCTCTAACTGTGGAAATCACCACTTGGTAGTGTCAGAAAGATATGACTTTAAGCACACATGTCGGTTAATTCCCTTTCTTTCAAATTCTTGCATAGATGGGTGCTAAGTCGCTTCAGTCACTTCATTCATGTCCAACTCTTGTGATCCCATGGACTGTAGCCCGTCAGGTTCCTCTGTCCATGGGATTCTCCAGGAAAGAATACTGGAGTGGGTAGCCATGCCTTCCTTCAGGAGATCTCCCCAACCCAGGGATAGAACCCGCATCTCTTACATCTCCTGTATTGGCAGCAGATGTAAGATTTGTTCTAAAAAAGCAGTTACATAAGCAAAATATCTGCAATATAATAGGTGCTCCATAACCATTGCTATTAATTTAGTTAGAAATCTATTGTACATATATCATCAGAGTACTTTTATTTCTTAAACATTACAAAGAAAATATTTCCAATATCCCAACTTGTTCTTATACCTCCCGCTTGGCAGATACCTCAGCATGAATCCTGTAAGTTAAACAGAGTAGTCTTTCCTCATCTTTTCAAAAAATGTTTAAATATAAGTCAAGAAGACTTCACAGTCCTTTGCATGAATCTGAGGCACTTATGATATTACATATTGTACAAAATTCTCTCTTTGTAAAGTCCATGGAAATTAAAAATTAATATTCTTAAGTTTCACCATGTTTCTATCTTTAATTCTCCTGACCTTTCCATTTTTAAAAAATCTCATTGTTTTGTAAACCGAGTTGATAAAACAACCGTTCACTTATTTTCTAAGTACTCTAAAAGGAATACTTAAATTTTATTTGGGCTAGTATAGAAAACTACACCCAAATCCAATTTTATATCATCTCTGGTCTTACTGATATTTTATAAAATACCACCAAGTCCTAAAAGCTGCCACTGGATGGAAAGTGAAAGTGAAGTCACTCAGTCGTGTCCAACTCTTTTTGACCCCATGGACTGTAGCCTGCCAGGCTCCTCTGCCCATGGGATTCTCCAGGCAAGAATACTGGAGTGGGTTGCCATTTCCTTCTCCAGGGGATCTTCCCAACCCAGGGACCGAACCTGGGTCTCCCACATTGTGGGCAGATGCTTTACCATCTGAGCCACCAGGGAAGACCTAAAGTATCCAATAGAATGGATGTGTTTGAGTCACTCAGTTGTGTTCAACTCTTTGTGACCCCATGGGCTGTAGCCCTGTCAGGCTCCTCTGCCCATGGAATTCTCCAGGCAAAAATACTGGATTGGGCTGCCATTCCCTTCTCCAGGGGCATCTTCCTGACCCAAGGATCAAACCCAGGTTTCCTGCATTGAAGACAGATTCTTTACAGTCTGAGCCACCAGGAAAGCCCACTGGATGGGGGAACCATGAAATGAACTGTCCATAACTGAGATTCTCCTTAAGTCCCAAAGGAAGTAATCCATAATTACTCTGCAGCAGCAGGGAAGAACCAGAACAGTCCAGGGTGCCCGTGATGTGTGGTCCCCCAGCTTCTGGTCTCAAAGTGGATGGTTCAGTCATTACAAACGTTAACCTGAGCTCCTGGTTGAATCTTGCTCTCTGCACAGTAAACTTTTATATGCTTAACATTTACATTTCCTTACCTTTTCTAAGTATCTCATTCTTGGGGATGAGATGTCATTATTTGATACCAAGCCATGAATACATTTCTCTCCTTTCTCAGGAATGATAATAAGGTGTCAGGAAAATCTTCATCTGTTCTATTTCACCTAGCAGCTCCTTCTTACATGTTCCTCTTTTAGCTTCAGGGGGATTTCTGCCATCACATTTGGCAGTTTGCAATACCTGTTTCTGCCACAGGCCACTGGTCTTCTCAACTCTCTTTAGGATAGGAACTGTCTTGCTTAGTCAAATCCCATTATTTGTTCCATAACTGCCTTAGGTCACCATTTATTACTGGAGAAGAAGCTAAAGCTTTACTAGTAATGCTATAAATGAAGCGGTACTCAAAGGCTCCAGCACCAGGGACCAGTTTCGTGGAAGATAATTTTCCCATGGACCGGGGGGTGGGGGGCATAGTTTGGGGATGATTCAAGTGCATTACCTTTATCGTGTCCACTTTATTTCTATTATTACTGCATCAGCTCTGCGTCAGATCATCAGGCATTAGATCCAGGAGGTTGAGGACCCCTGCTATAAAGGACACAGCTGAGATGCTCATCTATCTGCTTTACAAGAAACTGGGTCCATTCAAAAGCAAAACTTTAGGTGCTGACTGAGTTCCTGCTTTATTTGCCCTGTCTGCTTCACAGATTAACATAATCAATTCCAGAGGTCAGCCTTGAAACCCAGGACATACAGGTCTCTGAACAGACATATCTCTGCCTGAAAGCTGTCCTGTTATTTGGCTACCATGTGTGCAAATCAATTAAGCAGAGATTGGAACAATTGTTAAAAGACAACGCCGAAGAGAAATGAGGTCGTGACAGCACCTGGCAACCGTGATCTCTGGAAGCAGAGCATCATACCGTACAGCTTAGTGTCTGTGACTCAGAGATGTTTATGAGAAATTCCTAGTTAAGAGGCAACGAAAGGACACAAAAAGTTGGAAAATTCTTTTCAATTGGGATTTGTATGCGTTTCATTCTGACTCTGGATATGGTTTGAGTCTCTAAAAATAAAGCAAATTAAATGTCTCGGCTGGAAATGGTAAAACGGTATCGACAAACTTCCTTCTTGAGAGTGAGACTTTTAAAACTCAATTAATACTGAGCTGAAAATACAAAAGAAAAAAATGGCATAAATGGCTGGTCCTTGAAATAAGTCCTCCAACTTCTGGAAGCTGTTTTTATGAGTAACACTGCTCATAAAACCGTGTGGCCAGTTACGTATCTTCTTCTCAAACAGTAAATGAAGAATCATGGAAAGAGAAGGCAAAATGCGTGGGTGTGCGCACTATGCGACTGCACAGATTTGATAATACAAATCCCAGAAAGAGAAAAATGCAGACATCTCCCCATCACTGTTATGTCTCGAGTAGCTGAAAAGTCTGCCAACACATATGAGATTTTTCACAGTACACTCTTTTTTTTTTTTTTTTTTAAGGATAATGTAATGAGCTGGAGCTAAGAGTCAGCATATGAGAGGTCTTTTAATTTTTTTTTTTTTTTCAGACATTCGTCTCTGAGTCCTGAGTACAGTGTGGAGCTGGCTGAGAGGACTTACTGAATGATTCAGGGGTCGTGAGTTCAGATAATACTCTCACCCATCTTCCCTATTTGTAGTCTATTCTCTGCATCAAAGTTAAGTTTGCAGTATGATGCCTAATCTCCTAGTTGGGTGAACACGTTTGAGAAGCCTTGCCTTTCAACTTGAACAAAAATGGGACCTTTAAACCAGGCTCCTGAATTTTCTGCTGTTAGCACACAGCTGCTTCCTCACCCAGAAGCTTTCCTTCCCCTCACTTCTCCTCTATTGTCTCCTGCCCACACGATACCTTTTTCTACCTTCATATTCATTCATGGAACAATCTAGACACATTCTGCAGCCCACATGCACTTAAAAAGAAGCCTACCTACAGGTTTCCCTCTGTGCATCTCTTCGCTCACCCACACGAGTCAACCGTTCCTCACCACTTCCTTCAACTTTCCTATCCTGGGTTTGTACTAATTCCTTGCTTTTCTCCACTTTTAATGTGGCTTTTCTATTTTTTTAACCATTTCTCTTTTGTTGCTTTAATTTAGCAGCTTGCTTTTCTTCCTCTGTCCTTTTCTTCATTTCTGCTTCTTTGACAATCTGACATAATGTTTTTATCCATCTAAATATATCATTAACCGTGACTTCAGTAGAGCGACTGAGCACACACACACACCTGGGCTTGTAAGAAAGAAAACAGAGATTCCAAAATGGCAACATGTAAGAGGAAAGCAAAAACTAGAACAAGAGAAACACAAGAGTTGATTAAACGATGGTATCAACGAGGACTAAGGACTCAGGAGCCAAGAGCTTGGGTTTCCATGCCTATAAGAAGTAGAAAACAGAGTCCTGAGCCCCTGTGAGGCTGGGGTCGGGAAAGGTGACCTCAGGCATACAGACACATTAGTATTTAAAAGGGTCCAGAGTGTGATACTAATGAGGGGATCATTAGATAGGTCAATCAAGCACAAAAGAGACCATAGCTACAGATCCAAATATAGACAGAAACTAGTAAATGAGAAAGGCAGGAATAAATACTATGAGTAATGACACACAGTAAGTAGTGTGGGGATAAGAAACTATATGAAGAAAATCAGATTTCTACTTCATGCTGTAACATTTCTAAATAGTTGCAGTAACAACAACAATAACAAATATTTGCCATACAATAAACTGCACATGTTAAAAAGAACAGCCTGAGAAATCGTGACGTTCTTCACAGAACCACAATCAACATAATGAACATATTGACCAATCTCCAGGGTTTTCTAGGGCCCTTTCATCATCTCTCATTCCTGCCTCAGCCCTTATGCCCAGGCAAGCAATGATTTCCTTTCATTATCATAGATAAATCTGCATTTTCTAGAATTTTACACACATGAAATCAGAGAATATGTACTTTTTCATCTAGGTTCTTCACTCAACATAATTATCTTGAGATTCACCCAAGATATTGTGAATATCAACATCTCATACTTTTTATTGCCAAACAGTAGTTACTATAAGTGGGCTTCCCTAGTGGCTCAGTCAGTAAAGAATCTGCCTGCAATGTAGGAGACCTGTGTTTGATCCCTGGATCAGGAAGATCCCCTGGGAAAGGGAATGACTACCATTTCAATACTCTTGCCTGAAGAATTCTATGGACAGAGGAGCCTTGTGGGGTACAGTCCATGGGGTTGCAAAGAGTTGGATATGACTGAGCAACTAACACTTTCACAGTCATCCTATAGATATACTTGTTAATCCATTTACCTGTTGATGGAGGCCTGGAGTATTACCAAACTGGGCTTTTACAAATAAAGTCTTTGTATGTATGTGTGTGTATTAGTCGCTCAGTTGTAACACAGACCTTGGAGAGCACACAAATACTTTTAAAACAATTGAGACACAGGTTTTTCACATGAAAACTGCAGAAACATCCTTGTAAATCACCAGGTTAAAATACAGTTAGTAGATAAACTTACCCTGGTTTCGTGTCATTTACTACACAGTGATAGGTAAATGTCCCAAACATCTGAACTCCTAAAATGCCATAAAGAAGCAGAAAGAAAAGGAGGAAAATGGAAACACTCCATATTTGTTCTCCTGATCGCCTAGGAGGAAAAAATAAAGTAGGTAAAGCTTACCAAAATATGTCATAAACATTTTCCCTTAATTTATGTAAAAGCAGTGCTTACTTTAAAATATTTGTAATTCTGGTCCTTGGTAGCTCAAATCGGAAATAAATCCGGAATGCCCGGATCATAATTAGTGGCCGTGGGATCCGCAACATGCCCCAAGGAGACATCTGATCAACTATGTCAGCGATTTCAAACACCTGCAAATTCAGAGGTGAACAGATAACTCAGACTTTTGCTCAGCATTGCGTGTAGTCAGGACATATACAAACAGCATTACATAGCAAAGCACATGCCAAAAACAGCGTCATAGGGCATCATAGCACGGCTTGTAGTGAAGATTCACACAGACAGCATCACACGGTGTCATACATGAACCCCATTAACATCCCCCCAAAAAACTTTCTTTGGAGTATATTTTGAAGCTATAGCTCTCTTAAGAGAAACAAATACATGAATGAATCAAAGTGTCATTAATCTTGTTCATTTCCTGAATGATTGATCAAGGCACAGTTTTTATTACAAAAATAGAGTAAGTATGCCAAGTTTTCCTCACTACTAACAGTCTTTGGTGGAAATTTCCAAGTATCTAGAACATAGATTAATGGAGAAAGAGTTAATAAAAATATTATGAAAAAGAATTCCATTTACCAGCAGAGGCAAGAGGATAATTAGAAAATGTTTGTCAATCATACAATAGTCACTAAATGGAAAAGAACACATTTAATATGCAGGATGAAATTAATTGTTAGAGACGTGAGCTTTATAAAAATAAGAACAGCTTATCAATATGAACCATGATGAGTTTCTGGGCTGGATGATGAATTTATTTTATTCTGAATTTTTTAAATGAAGAATATAATAAGTTCAGTTGAATTAAATACAAAATCAAGCCTGAATGAGTGCCTGGGAACGAATTATACTGTTTTTAATAAAATCTCTCCTTCAGGCCTTTTAAATATATGTTCCCTATTTCTCAAAGTAAGGAATTTTCCATTTGCAATACACTATTTATGCTAACCAATATATATCCCAATGTATTTATATTATTTTAGCTATTTTTGGTGAGAATTTAGTCATTTAAAAGACTGGACTTTTGATTATTAAATACAATTTTTTATTCTACAAATACAGAAACCTCACTCCATGTTCTTTCCCTTTATTTCAATGAATATATTTCTAATGTCTGTTTAATGAGAAATAATCTTGTATGTACTGATTTTTATTTCTGATTGAAAAATAATTCAAACATCTGACTGATGATGATTAAAATGTCAGGCTTT
>NW_011495078.1:9583957-9613807 GCF_000754665.1 Bison bison bison | reverse complement strand
CAATAAACATTAAAAGTGTTTCTAGACAGTTACCCAATCACATTTTATATATATTATATATATATATATTCTTTAATATATAAATTTAGATTTTCAATGAAAAATAATGCCCATTTTGGAAAATATACCCTTGTAAGTTAAAAGTATTTAATTACCTGTAACACCAATGAAACCCAAAGGCAAAAGACCATAAATCCATCAAAAACACACCAGCGATCTTTCACGTAGGAACTATCCCCCTAAAAATAAATTTCACATGGCATTATAAGACAAAATGAATAATTTCCAAAAAAATCTGTGGAGGGAATAATCAAGTGCTAATTTGATATAAGCTATCTACAATTGTTGCATCATAACTGAACAGACTTTCAAAAGGAAAGTCTTCCAGCATTTTAAATGACATTATATATGAGGAAAATAATTTCTAAAACACAAGTAACTGCAAAACTGTGCATGTAAAATTTTAAATTCATGCAAAGAGAAAACATCACGATTTTTACACATAGATTAGCCACATAGATTCTACCACATAAGAAGCCAGAGGTCATCCTACTTAATAAGCAGCTCTGGTCCTTAAACCAACTCTTCCTATAAGAACCAAAAGGATACAGTGGTCAGTGAAGGACTTTGAATCTCTGGGAACAACCATCATCAGCAGAGAATTAACCCGTAATTCACCTTGAACTGAATTAGAGGTGAAGATGAAGAAATGTGCCTTCATTTTTGAAATATACATCTATTGACTTTAACTGGGATTATAAATATAAAAGAAAGATAAAGAAGGCATGCTACTTTCCTTTTTTAACAGTTCTGACACTGGAATGCATTATTTTTATAAAATGGGACTTTTAGGAAAAAACTTTCCTTTCACATAACAAAACAGTACACCTTATGAGGTTGAAATTGGAAACCTTTAACTAGAAAGAAAGACTTCAATAGCTCGCTCAGGACTGCACAATTAAGTCACTGCTACTGCTGCTGCTGCTGCTGCTAAGTCACTTCAGTTGTGTCCGACTCTGTGCAACCCCATAGACGGCAGCCCACCAGGCTCCCCCATCCCTGGGATTCTCCAGGCAAGAACACTGGAGTGGGTTGCCATTTTATTCTCCAATACATGAAAGTGAAAAGTGAAAGTGAAGTCACTCAGTCATGTCCGATTCTTAACGACCCCATGGACTGCAGCCTACCAGGCTCCTCCATCTACGGGATTTTCCAAGCAAGAGTACTGGCAATTAAGTCACTAGTTCTGTAGCAATCTGTGAAACTCAGTTCTGAGTCCAGTCACATGGTTACCAGCTCTGAGTGAATCTGTTTAGAAAATAAAAATAGGAACAGAAGACCAAGACTTTCAATAAAATGGTAAAATATGTTGTAGGATATTTAGGAAAATAAGGTACTTTTGAGAACCTTCTGCCAGGAGTAACAAATAGATTGTCAGAAAGTTTCCTTCAGAGGTTTCCAGAAATAATTTGTTGTTTGCAAATCTAAAGCTAATGAATGATAATTCACTTAATGAAAGTTATATGACTCAGATATGAAGTTTAAGCCCAGCTTAGTTAGCACTGGGTATCCATGTACTTTATTTTTTGGGGCTCCAAAATCACTGCAGATGGTGACTGCAGCCATGAAATTAAAAAACACTTACTCCTTGGAAGGAAAGTTATGACCAACCTAGATAGCGTATTCAAAAGCAGAAACATTACTTTGCCAACAAAGGTCTGTCTAGTCAAGGCTATGGTTTTTCCAGTAGTCATGTATGGATGTGAGAGTTGGACTGTGAAGAAGGCTGAGCGCCAAAGAATTGATGCTTTTGAACTGTGGTGTTGGAGAAGACTCTTTCGAGTCCCTTGGACTGCAAGGAGATCCAACCAGTCCATTCTAAAGGAGATCGGCCCTGGGATTTCTTTGGAAGGAATGATGCTAAAGCTGAAACTCCAGTACTTTGGCCACCTCATGCGAAGAGTTGACTCATTGAAAAAGACTCTGATGCTGGGAGGGATTGGGGGCAGGAGGAGAAGGGGATGACAGAGGATGAGATGGCTGGATGGCATCACTGACTCGATGGACGTGAGTCTCAGTGAACTCTGGGAGTTGGTAATGGACAGGGAGGCCTGGCGTGCTGCAATTCATGGGGTCTCAAAGAATCGGACACGACTGAGCGACTGAACTGAACTGAACTGAAGCATGTACTTTATATAAGAGGATGTAATGCCGAGTGAAACACACACACCCATACACACCAACTACACACACACATCTTGTGTAGATATACAGCTACGTACATACCCAGTTAATACTATACATAAGGCCAACTAATTTATAATAAAGTTATAATCATGGTGGGAAAACTAATCCTGTGGAGAGTTAAGAGAAAACAATGCTAGTTCTCAAATGAATGCACAAATAATTTTACCACTGGCACAAAAATCAACCAGACTTGGTGTGTATTCAAGAAGACCCACAAAAGAGTTATAAAAGCAAATTTGGGGTTTGGGTGACTAACAGGACAATAACCTATTAAATTAGCGTTATGATCATCATATGATCATATCTTACAAAGATAAAAACTATATGATAAAATGCTACTGGTTATGTATTCACATATGTACATGTTAAGTATAGAGCAAATAATTAAGGGATAATATAGCTGTCTTCAATATCCCATGAGGAATCTTCTACCATAAGCATTAAGTTTGTTTTGTACACTGCACAACTTAAAATATTAATTAATTGTAAAACTAAATATAGACAATATAACCAATATAAAATGAGTCTAATTTTGACTACCATCCTAAAAGATAATAAAATACAAATGTTTAAGCTGCACTTTTAAATTTCCCTTAAGTTTTGTTTGATATATTGAACAAATCTGTTAATTCATTCACTCAGTAAATAGAACATTTCTATGCTCTAGGCGGCATTCAGGCACCAGTGATACAGAAGTGAATAGAACACCACCTGCCCTTATGTAACTTATATTCTCAGTTACTTTTTAAAAAATGTAAAATGCACACACATTCTATTTCGATAAGTGTTATCAGAAAAATGGGCTTCCCAGGTGGCGCTAGTGGTAAAGAACCCATCTCCTAATGCAGGAGACATAAAAGATACAGGTTCGATTCCTGGCTTAGGAAGATCTCCTGGAGGAGGGCATTGCAATCCACTCCAGTATTCTTGCCTGGAGAATCCCAGGACAGAGGAGCCTGGCGGGCTATGGTCCATAGAGTTGCAACAAATTGGACACAACTGAAGCAATTTAGCATGCATGCATGCATACAGAAAAATTAAAGTATATATTTTCAAATCAACTTTTATTAAACAAATATGTTCTTATATGTTGAGCAAAAAAGTGAAATAATATCACTTGATCTTTATTTTAAGAACTAGGCATAATTGTGCTTGTTTTAAAAATGTAAAATAATTCCAAAATGAACACAGAAATTTTATGAGGCTCAGCAGAGAACTATTTTAAAATAGGAACGATTAAATGTAAATGCTAGCCAAGAAAGAGAATATTAATAATTACAGATTATTGGGTACAGAAGCACTCAAATAAGATAAGTTTATAGAAGATTTTTCCCAAATAGTATTATTTTTTTCCTGTTTTAAAATTTAAAAATGTTTCACGTAGTATCACTACAGTTAACCTCCTATTGCTCATAATTTGCCTTAGTAACAAATTATATTCAATTAGATACAAGTTGAGAGCTTCTCATTATATTGAGGGTTATTTAAAATATAAAAAACGAGGATAAATAATGGTATTTCCCAGGGAGGGGAACAGAGTGGCAAGGAGCCAAAGGTGGAAAAGAGACATAATTTTCCCCAGAATATCCCTACATATGCCTTTTGACTAATGGTCATGTGTTACATTTTTAAAATAGATCTTTCAAAGCTAACTTTTTTAAAAGGTGAAAATTCTAGCATTAACAAAAATCACTCAGTTGGTGTGAATAAAGTCAAATTTGAAAAATACGAGCCTCACAAATTTACAATGTAAAGTCATCAGTAACAGAGTTGGCTGGATTTTTATTTACTATATAGATTTATAGGTTAAGGAAATTGATGTTGAAAAGCTGACTTAAGAGTATATTTTGAACTCTATCAAAGGATGATTATTTTAAGTCATTTTAGAAGTTCCGGTTGGATTCCAAATAAAACAAAAGCATGCAAACACACAACTGACTCAATGGACATGTATCTGAGCAAACTCTGGGAGATAGTGAAGGACAGGGAAGCCTGGAGTGCTGCAGCCCATGAGGTCACAAAGACTCCGACATGACTTAGCAACTGAACAGCAACAATGCAAGCACATTCTAATTTCTAATGACCTCATGAAAAGTGGTTTAGCAAAAAAAGTTCTACTGTATAATACAGAAAGCTATTTCTGAATTATGAAGTCATTTGAGTTGAATTATCTGGAATGTTCTCTGTGGTGGATGTTCCAGCAATTCAGAGTGGTATCTGCCTGTCCCAACAAGACCACCACACTCTAGATTGCATGGAATGGTCAATTAAAACTAGCTTTTTTTAACTTGCCTGGTATAAAACATGAAATAATCCACCGAGCAGAAGTTTTACACAGTATTTTTTGGTTTCAGTTTCCAGGAGTCCTTCAATATTTATAAAAACCTTTGAGCTGTGTAATAGTGATCCGAGATACAAAAACCAATAACACTCAGATTTTTCCCATCTTTTTTTTTTTTAACCTTTTGCCCTTTAGCATTCATTGTCCTTCATGCTGTTCTGTCTTCCTGAAAAATTCCCTGCAGTCTATGCCAATTTTTTCCTCCAGACTTTGGTCTGACCACAGCCCACTCTAATCAGTGCTTTTGCTCATATATCATGCAACCAGCAGCAACTCAGCTCTTGTATATAAATAAGGTTCATACCATGTAACGGACAGAATAGTCCTTTGTAACTCCCATCTAGCTATTTATTTAACTTATATTTTAGTTCCTGTAGTTTGGGTTTCCTACTTAAATCTTCTCTAAACATATTCTCCGGCGCTGTATTTTTTAAAAAAGGTCTATCTTCCATTCCACTGTCAATGTTTGAGTTTGCTCTGAAGATTAATAGTATCTTGAAACTTTAGACAATTTCAGGCGGTATTCCCACTACCTTGCACCATGATATTAAATGAATGAGATAAGCATATGAACCATGTCTTTTGAGCCTCTGTAGATTACAATGCAGACAGTAAGAAGTCAATGCTTATGCTTCATGAATGCATCCGTGCACCTATCCGTTCACTGAAACTACTACTACTGTCCCTTTAAAGGAATGCTTCTTGGTCGCAAAAAGAGAAAGATGTAGTACATTGAAAGGTACTACCTTAAAGTTAAGACTCTTTTCCTGAATTATCATGAAAGATCACAGATGAAATTATGAGATAATTTTTGCATATTTCTCAGATTAGCGTAGTTTGAATCAGCAAAGCTGACATGCCATGCAAATAAGAATTGGGTCAAAGTTTAATATGGGCTTCCCAGGTGGCACCGTGGTAAAGAATTCGAGTGCCAACACAGGAGATGCAAGAGACAGAGATTCAGTCCCTCGATGGAGAAGATCCCCTGGAGGAGGAAATAGCATTGCCTGGAGAATTCCATGGATAGAGGAGCCTGAGGGGCTACAGTCCATGGGGTCACAAACAGTCAGACATGACTAAGCACAGCAGCACAAGGTTTATTTAATTTTTGCATTATAATGAGATTGCAAATATGACTGAATTGAAATTGAAATCATATCAATCATTATCAATACTCACTAAGGCTCCGTAAGGACAAAACACCTTTTCATGAACAGAACACAGGCTCTGAAACCTGACACTTTGAAGTATAACTGAAGATAAGTGGGACCCTGCTGTGTCCCCCACATTTTGTTTGTACAAAAGCTCTAGCCTCCTAGGCCTTCCTGGAGTTCTAAAGAGCAAACTCAATCAGGAAAGTGAGAAAATATGGAAACATAGAAAAACAGTTTAATAAGGCCAAATAATAGCTGAACCATAAAACAAAGTCAAGGAGCTGTAATTCCTCTTCCTGGGCTGTAGATAAAATTCTGAGCCATATCCTTGAGTTGTTATGCAGTTACTAAAATCCCACAAGGTGAAAGAAGTTAACGGCATGCTGAAAACCAGCCCCTAGACCCAGACTAGCTGGAACCAGAAGGTAGTTACCACACCACCAGCTCCATGAGCTGGTCATGCACTCCTTGACCTTTTCCTCATCCGGCCTTTAAAATCCCTTCCCTGAATCCCTTCTGGGAGTTTAGGTCCTTTTAGCACTAGCTGCCCATACTCCTTGCTGGGCTCTGAAATAAACACTATAGTTGCCTTGACCACAACCCCGTGTCAGTAGATTGGCTTTACTGGGTGAAGGTGAACAGACCCAATTTTGGTTCAGTAACATAATCTCATGTTGCACTTTGCGTCTGATAACGTTTAACTCATTGTCTCTTTTTCAGTTTGTATTTTCAAAGACTCTTCACCATAACTGGTTAAACGGTGCTATGATTCAATGTATCAGTATGTCCAGATCCTTTTAAAATCCTACTGTATTCATGTTCAAGTTATAATACTTGCAAATAATAAATTGTCCCTCCCTCCTGCTTCCAAAATATGGAAACAGAACCTAACACACAGGAAGGCCCATTGGTACTTGAGAAACCGTAATCTCTCCCAATATGAAAGAAAGGTTTTAATTTGCTTGTTGCATCAACAAGAAATGAAGAGGAGAGAGTGCTTGAGTTATGGGCAGAAATCAGCAGGCTGGTGCCTGAGGAGATGAGTTATTCAAGAGCTGTCTATCAATCTTTATAAAGGTAAACACTTGGAGGCTGCCAATCAATTATACAGTATAAGAGAGGAACTTAAATTGCCATGCAAGGATTTAACAAGCAGAGAAAACAAACACATTTACCTGAAGACATTCACAGGGATATAGTTTGCAGTCACAAAACAATATGCATGGGTGTAGTTTCATAAGCACATGATTTATTGTTCTGCATTCCCAGGGCCCATCTGTCACTGTGTCTTAGCATTATTATTTATTACTTCAACAATGCTCAGAGGACGCATGCTACTTTTTAGCCAGGTCTGTTGCCAGATGAAAAATAGACAACTGAGAATTGTCTGAAGACTTCACAGTCTGCACTACATGGAATGCTTCACAAAAACACAAACATATATCACCCCGATGCTTTATTTTTGCCCATAGGAATTTGGTTGAGCTACAGTGCTTCTCAGAACAGGAATTCGTGGGAGAGGCAATTAGAAACAAATGATCGGGGAGTGAAAATTAATTGGCAGATATAGTCAAGCTTGGGAAATGTTATAAAAGATGTGAAATCCTTCAAGCAGATACATGCCTCTAATGAAACTTTCGAAGGACATTTTTTGCCAGAAGGACTCTGTGCTTCAATTTCTATCTCCTGCAGTGCATGGAGCATGTGATCTCCACCGTGAACTTCTCAAACACAAATCAAACTATGTCACTCATATTCCGATCCCCATGCCTCTTAACTGACCACAGAAGGAAGACTGAGCTCCTCACAAGGCTGCAAGGTCCTCCGAGATGCAGCTGGTCTCCCTTCCAAGGGTCCTCCCCGGCTGTTCCCTGGGCATACCATCTGCTACTCCTCACTCTGACTACGCAGAGCACCCCAAGGCTCCAGTCTGTTCCAAGGCCGTGTGTCTCAGAGCATTGCTTTCTTCTTTCCATGAAATCCTTTACTTCCCTCCCCATGACCCCCACCATAGCCCACACCTCCTTATCCTTCAAGACAAGACCTCAACATTCTCTTTCTTCAAGACTTTTCTGGGCAGCCCCAAACAGATTTTGTCACTATTTTTTTGGTGCCCCCTTCCCCCTATAACTTTTCCAGACCACTATTACAGCATTTTCCACAAAATACTGATCTCTCACTATCTGAGTTCTCACCATACAAATGTTCACTATGCACATTTGCAAAAATACTTGCCCCAGTCACGGTGTAACTAGAAGAACCACTATTGTGTATCTGCATGTGTGCAATGGAGACACTGCCATTGTCCACAAATCCTGGAAAAGGTTAGGGTGTGCATACGGCTCCACAGCTCTTGGGGGCTAAATCTGGTGCTGGCATTCTTTATCTCCTTAACAACTGGAAAGTGTTAAGTGCATCACTACCTTCTCCTCCCTATTTTCTCTCTGAAGATTAGCCTTTCCAGGGACACAGGATTTGAGTCTATCGACCCAAATAAAGTATATGTGTAAATCATGTTCTATTTTAAGCATCAGGTTACACTTTCCTTGACAAATTTTCACTTTTGAAAAAAGCTGTACAAATATTTTAGTTGGAAATAAGTACATTGTAAACATTCACTATTAATAAGTTAAACTTAATAGTGGACAATTTCTTTAAAAAAATTTATTTCATCAAGTAAAGACCAAGCAAGTCTAAACAAATCAATTTAAAGAAAGGGAGTCCCATGAAAAAAATACTAGGATCAAATGGTTTCACAGGAGATTTCTACCAAAAGTTTCAAGCTAAAACAGTTTCAAGATTACTCAGATTATTTTAGAGCACAGAAGTACATATACACAGCATATATATACACACTGAATAGCGAATATCAAGCCTGATAGAGATTAAACAAAATTTAAATAAGAAAAGTGATAACAAATATAATGAAATAGTACATTAAAACACAACAAAACTGTGTTATGACCCAGCCAGGTGTTTTCTGGGAATGTAAGGATGGTTTGATTACTAGGAAAGCCACACTATTATGAGTCAAGGGGAAAAATAATCATTCAACAAAATGTAAAAGCTGTTCATGATACAATTCTCAAGAGTTGAAATTTATGTTTAATCCCTTAACGTGATAAAATATTCAAACTTCAAATGCAAAAACATACACCTTGTGAAGCTTTTTTGGGTCATGACTCAAAGAAGCTAACTCTAAAAGAAAATACTCGTGACAAGTGGGGCATCATGAATATGGATTGTGTACTGGCCTCCAGTAAGAAATTACTGCTACCTGTGCCCAATACAATATTTAGAAAAAAGATTTTATCAGTTGGCAATGTGTAAGTTGTTTCTAAAATAATCTGATTTCTCAGAGTTGTCTTAAAAAGAAATAGAACTGGACGAGTATTGATAACTACTGATGTTGAGTTATAGGTATTTGTTCCAACTATAATCTCTACTTTCATGTAAATTTAAAAATGTCCTTAATAAAATGTTTTAAAAAGTTAAAAATGAAGAGAGTAATGCATTGATTATGATTCCTCTCTTTTAAAGACAGCATACAATGTATTACATGTAAAAAGAAGCAATGAAGTTGACCCAATAAATACATCTTAAGCATTGGCTCATTAAATTCTCAAAAATGTTATACAAAATAAGGCTCTTCTTCATCACAATTACTTCCCTTGAGATGTTTATACAGCCAGTAAATGAAAAGACTCAAATCCTAATTTGAGTCAAAACTTTCATTTGTCAAACGCTAATACACATTCTGCTGTTCCATTATACCACTGTCTCTCTAAATAGCACAATTTAAAATACTTTTTGGAGGTGGAAACAGCAACACACTCCAGTATTCTTGCCTGGAGAATCCCATGGACAGTCCATGGGATCACAAGAGTCAGACATGACTTAGCAACTAAACCATCAAAATACTTTAGAGACAGGATCATCTATAATACTGAGATGAGATTATTGGGCTGGCCAAAAAGTTCATTTGGGATTTCCATTTAACCTCTATAAAGGTTAGCGTCATAGGAGGAAGAGATACCCCAGGATAGAAATTTCCCTCCTTTTCTCATTGTTTTTTCTTTTATCTTTTCTTTTCTTTCTTTCTTTATTGTCTCCCAGTGGCACCAATTTCATGCTACACGTTCTTGTCTTACAGTTTTGGAATTTCCTTTCCATTTAAAGTCTCTCTTTTTACTTCTTCACATTTTTAGTATGCCTCAGGCAAATGAGATCCTCCTGATTATCATTGCCCGGCAAATTTATCACATAACACTTATTCTGCATTCCATAAATCAACAGGTGCCTCCTTGGGTTAGGTGGCATGATCACCCTGTAGGCGGCATGAAAGACCCTCCTCTGGCCTTCAGGAAGCTGGAGGTGGGGCCTCAGATATTCCAAGACTTTATGCCTTACACGATTGACTTCACTTTTATAATACTCTTAAATGTATCATGTTTTCACCAATATCTGGAATTATACCCTCTTAAAAGTACTTCAATATCAGTATTTTATCATATTAATATTTAACATATTAAATACTGATAAAATAAAGAGATGTTTTATTTGACTGAAATTAACATGAAAACATTAAATGAATTCAGTGTGCTTTGGTTTTGAGCTTAAATAACATGGAAACACTCACCTTGACAATCCCCCGGATGTGCATTTTGGCGATCATCTCTGCTGTGTAGAGAAACATCAACAGAGTGTCCAGGGTGAAGGTCACATACTGCAGAGGAGGGTAGTGTTCGAAGGTCATGGGCGTGTTCATACAGACTGAGATGACGCTGATGATGGCACAGATGCGCAGCAGAGAGTGAACCCACTGTGGAGATGGCCCAGAGTTACTATCCGATGCCATAAAACATCTGAAACCTGTGTTATGAACCACACTATTTGGAAAACATAATACTGAGTTGGAAATATTGGGCTGGCCAAGAAGTTCGTCTGGGTTTTCTGTAACATCTTATAGAAAACTCTGAACAAACTTCTTGGCCAACCCAACATTTCACCACTAGGGAGAAAAGGGGGCCTTCTCTGGGGGCTCAGATGGTAAAGAAACGCTTGCAGTGCAGAAGACCTGGGTTCAATCCCTGGGTTGGGAAGATCCCCTAGAGAAGGGAATGGCTACCCACTCCAGTATTCTTGCCTGGAGAATTCCATGGACAGAGGAGCCTGGCAGGCTATCACCCATGGGGTTGCAAAGAGTTGGACATGACTAAGCAACTAACACTTGGGTTAGGGAGAAAAGGAAGAACAAAACCAACATATTAAATACTGATAATGTGCTAAATATTTTCAATATCTTTTACATCATTTAATTCTCAAAGCAGCCTAATTTCCACATGGAAGCACTAAGACTCAGGAAGGTTAAGGAGCTTGTCTGTGGTCCTGCATTAATAAAACCTCACCTCAATGTGAACCAGGTCACACTACCCTAAAGCCCCTGATACTTACTGGGACATAAGGACACAGTAGAGCCTCATTCAATGAAAATATGTAGAAAAGTGATATGCTATTACTTTCATACTTTTTATGTACTGTGAGCACCTAGACTCTGAGGCCATATTTATTCTATCTTCCCTGAAATCTAGCACACGGGCTCATCCCAGCAGACTCCAGATGCTTCTTAAAGTTAACTGATATATAACACTTCCTGTATGTGGGGCTTTCATTCTATTATCTCATGCTAACATGTGTGTATGAAAATATATTTTAAAATCTGCTCTCATCCTATATTTTCAAAAGTTAATAATAAATGAACCTTTTTATTTTTGAGAACATGTTTCATATAAATTTAGCCCAGATATCTCTCCCAAAAATGCCAAAAAACACATTTTTGTGCAATGCTGGCAGTGCACTTGCTGTTTGAGGTCTTTCCTTAATCCTAACATAAAGAAGGAATTAGAAAGTTAAAGATGTTTCCGTGTGTGTATACATGTGTAAAAGCGTAGGACATAAATCATCCATATAATATCTTCTTATGAAAACTAATAGCTAGGATAAAAAATATTAATGCATTTGCATGTTAAACCCACACAATTAATATTACTAACAAATCAGTACACAATTCCTAAACATAATTTCAATGTGTTATCTATTGAATAGCCTATATATATATATATATATATACACACACATAATATATGCAGTCATATGAATCCTTTAATATACTCTCTGTGGGAAAAAAAAGCTGTTACAGTTTCATGGTCGATGGTTTCTGAAGCCGTACAAGCGAACAACCACCTGAGATGAAAAACAGAAAAGGCTGTCAGATCTTTGAGGAGACTCAGACACTTGTAGGCTGGTGAGTGGGTTATAATATTAACCTGACAGTTGTAATATTTGCATGAAGACGTAATGCCACTGATTTCCATACCATATAAGTCACTGATGATTAACTTTAAAAGTTGATGTACTTTTCATGCCAATTAAGAAGCACTTCAATAAACACCACGTGTAAATTTAGACCCATCTGGGCCTCCAATACAAAGGATCTAATTACACAGAAGAGCCTCAAAAGATGAGTTCTCCCACAAAACCATCATGAATTTACAGAATGAATTCTCGTTAAGCATTAATCATTCTAGTTAGTCTTCCAAGCCTACATCTATAAATCTACCTTCTTCAGAAGGTCTCAGAAAGCTCTGTACTGGTGGACGCTAAGAAAAAATGACTGCTTTATTTTCTCTTTCGTTCAAAATTCCCTAAACATGAATGGGAAAGACCTACTATGTGTTGGAAATTACACTGGGCTCTGAAGACACACCAATGGAAACAACACAGTTGCAACTCATCACCAATGAGCGATATTATGCCTATTTCAGTCTAAGATGCATCACATATACATTTATACAGAAATCATTTTTTACTTACATCTACACTGGAGAAGACTCTTGAGAGTCCCTTGGACTGCAAGGAGATCCAACCAGTCCATTCTAAAGGAGATCAGCCCTGGGTATTCTTTGGAAGGAATTATGCTAAAGCTGAAACTCTAGTACTTTGGCCACCTCAGGGAAGAGTTGACTCATTGGAAAAGCTGGGAGGGATTGGGGGCAGGAGGAAAAGGGGACGACAGAGGATGAGATGGCTGGATGGCATCACTGACTTGATGGACATGAGTTTGAGTGAACTCCAGGAGATGGTGATGGACAGGGAGGCCTGGCATGCTGCGATTCATGGGGTTGCAAAGAATTGGACACGACTGAGCGACTGAACTGAACTGAACATATAAAGTAGGATAAGTGGAAAGAGAAGAGGTTCATTTCATCAGTGGTTCGGGAGGGTCAAAGCAGGAGACTTTCAGAGTGAATGGGGGCAGGGGTGACACGGATAAGGAGGACTGGACTCGTCTGTGTGTGAGTGCTAAATCGCTTCAGTTGTATCTGACTCTTTGCAACCCTATGGACTCTAGCCCGCCAGGCTCCTCTGTCCATGGGATTCTCCAGGCAAGAATACTGGAATGGGTTGCCATGGCCTCCTCCAGGGGAACTTCCCAACCCAGGGATCAAACCTGCATCTCCTGGGACTCTTGCACTGCAGGTGGATTCTTTACCACTGAGCAACCTGGGTAGCCCGTCACTGGGAAAGCATCTCAAGACAATGGAAACAATGCGAACTGGCTGGACACCTCGGAGGAGCAGGAAGCCACCGATTAGTGGACAGTGTATAGATGCAGGAAAGATAGCTGCTGTACAAGTTAGAGCCACAGTATAAAGGGCCTTGCATGTGATACAAACTACTGTTTAAAATTTTCAATGTAGGTAATAGGGATGTTTCAATGATTGTTAAGCAGAGGGCGATGTGAACAGACACAGAAATGTGGAAAAGAAATGTGAGCAGCTGAGAAGTGGTCTGGAGAACAGATAAGAAGGGAGACGACAGAGGGGACCAAGGCTGATCATCTTTACTACAGTCAAGGTCAAGGGAAAGACAAGCAGCTCAAGAGTGGCAGTTCATTTCCTGATTTCAGCTCCTGCTGTTGAGTTTGATAAGAGAGTGGATCCTGTGCAGGAGATCAAACCAGTCCATCCTAAAGGAAATCAACCCTGAATATTCACTGGAGGGACTGATGCTGAAGCTGAAGCTCCAATGCTTTGGCCACCTGATGTGAAGATCTGACTCAGTGGTAAAGACCCCGATGCTGGAAAGACTGAGGGCAGGAGGACAAGGGGGTGGGTGATAGAGGATGAAATGGTTGGATGGCATCACCAACTCGATGGACATGAGTTTGAGCAAACTCCGGAAGATAGTGAAGGGAAGCCTGGTGTGCTGCAGTCCATGGGGTCGCAAAGAGTCAGACACGACTGAGCGATTGAACAACAGGACGGCTGTTGGAAGCTGAGCTTCCCAGTTCTGCAACAATGCCTTCAGCCCCAGCTCTGGCTGCTAGACTGTCTCCTCATGTACAATGATACTAGGTGTAGCTGGGCTTCGCCTCAAGTTCTTGTCAGCTTAATTAGGCAGAGAAGGTAACAAGTTCTTCACAGACACTACCCTCTATCTCATTAACCTTTACTTGCAACTCAGAAGGAGACCTTTAATTCCCAACATCTGATTGTCTCCTCGGACTCCTGCGTGGTGAGGATAAGTGAAGAGATCCCTCATCACAGTCTCCAGCTTCAGGTTGGCCGGAGAAGTGGCATTAACTCCACATTCTGTGACTCTGAGGAGGAGATGCACAGAGGGCAGGTCGGGGAGCCACCTCTGATGCCTCCTCTGTGAGTAACTCACACGGCATCTCATTGTGTCATTGGAATCGTTTTCATCTCCCAGACTCCAAGACTCACCCACATTCTACTGCCACTCAGACGTTTCACATCACAGGGACAGGAGCTTCTGAATTAAATGAATCAAAGCAGCTTCATATCAGCATGTGCCTCTCTATTCTTCTTTAAAAAAGAAACTTACTGGCTTGTTAATCCAGAGGATGTCTGCGTTGTCCGACAGAGATTCATCGGGACCAAAGTCAGTAACCGGCTGGGCCTCTACCCTGGAGCTCTGCTTCCGTTTGAGCATGCTGAAGTTAGCTCTGGGAAGCAAGTTCAAAACCACAGTCTAAGAGAAGAAAGATAGAGTGAGTTAGTCTCCAAACCATCCTTACCCTGATCACAAAAATGAAGTCCCCATGCAAGCCTGCATATATTCGTGCTGAGTTATTCAGTCATGTCCAACTCTTTGCAATCCCATGGACTGCAGCCCACCAGGCTTCTCTTTCTATGGGATTCTCCAGGCAAGAATAATGGAGTGGGTTTCCATGCCCCACTCCAAGGGATCTTCCTGACCCAGGGATCAAACCCATGTCTCTTATATCTCCTGCATTGATGGGTGGATTCTTTACCACTAGCGCTATCTGGCAAGCTTGTTACTTACACTCAAGTTCCATTTACTGTATATAATAAATACATGCAACTAGAAAGGTTAAAGGGGCTTCCCTGGTGGCTCAGCAGGTGAAGAATCTGTCTTCAATGCAGGAGACCTGGGTTTGATCCCTGAGTCAGGAAGATCCACTGAAGGAGGAAATGGCAACCCACTCCAGTATTCTTGCCTGGAAAATTCCATGGACAGAGGAGCCTGGTGGGCTACTTGGGGTCGCAAAGAGTCAGACATGACTGAGCGCGCGCACACACACACACACACACACACACGTGGGATCTTAGTCCCCCTGGTTGTGGATCAAACCCACATCTCCTACATTGGAAGACAGAATTTTTACCACTGGACCATCAGGATAAGTCCCACCTCTTGTCTTTTTTATGCAAGCATGAGAAAGTCCAGTCTTGAGGCAGCAACCCAGGCCATCCAAGCAAATCTGAGGTTTAAAAGAAGTTCTAAACTATAGAGTCTAAGGTGTTCATAATGGACCAAGTTGGTGCTGAACTACAATTAGGAGAACTTCTAAAGGCAGGTAAGGGAGGGTCAAGGTCCTTCCAGCAGTGCTCACCCATGAGGATGCCTCATCAGGAGAAACGTAGTAGTTTTATCACCAGGAATATGCACTGGTACACTCTCTGCTCTCCCTGGGGCTGGAGAAAGAATCCTCGCCAAAGAGAGTGAGTGCCACGCAATGCTCGTGGGAACTCGAGAAGAACAAGGCAGTATTTGCAGTATGTGTAAATACGTGCAGTTTTCACTGGGAAAGATAACACAGAAACTCAGGACCAACTGCCTGGGATCTGATTCCCTGTGTTCAAACATCTACCTCTGTGTCTGTTCTCCTTGATGCACCAAGGTAGGTGCATCTGCCTGACCCTCCTATTCCCGGAAGAAATCAAGCTAATTGCCTTTAAGGTGTGGAAGGTGTTTCCAGGCTGCCTTGTCCTGAATATTGGATTTGAATATGGGTTTTACAGGAGGCTGCACTAGTTAATTTTATTTTACATAATTGGAGTTAGGGACTCTTGACATCGATATGTAAATATATGCAGAATATTCAAATTATGTGTGTTCTCTGATTTATGGGGTGGGGGGGCATTTGGTGGCCTCAATTTCGGATGCTTCTTGAATGACAGTCTCCTATGAACCAAAAAACTGGACACCAAATCTTAAATCCTTAAAAATAACACAACACAAAGGAGGAAACAAAGAGTGATTTTACAATGTTGTTCCAAGACGATATAAGAAAAAATTTGTTGTAATACCTTTCCACCGGACCAGTGGAAGGCCATTTATTTCTCTTCTGATCTGGCCATAGTTGAGGCCTGAAAATTACTTGATGTGTAAATGTGACATCTTCACACGTTAATTCTATGTGCCTTGTCTTAGCAATATCCCATCAGGAGCAAAACAGACTTTTGACTAAGGATTTGTTATCGTGGAGAAGGAGACATCCAGAATCTTATTTTTTCAAAAATCTCCATGACAGGAGTATTTGAGCCGCCAAAACAATGCACCATTGATGAACGACGGTAGTTATCAAACCACTTTCACCCTCGCTTTACAAACACAAAAGCGCCACCAAATCAGACACTGCCCAGGAAATCCTAGGGAAGCCACACGTACAGTAAAGCGCAACAAATGTGTTTACATCCAGTCGTAATACTTTCCATAGGGTCTACATGGGGGCTCATTGTTAAGATGGCTCATTATGTTGCCCTCACAAACAATAAAATCACAGTGATCCTTGAGACTGACCAACCTGCCCAAACAAGACTCTGTTTTCTCACTGGCATCTGCCTTCTCAAAGCTATGAGACTCTGTTTTCTCACTGGCATCTGCCTTCTCAAAGCTATGAGACCACCAGATTCTAGACCTTCGGCTACGTGACCACAGGACTCAACTGCAGGCTAAAAATTAACCACCCCTTCAGAGAACTTTTCACTGGCAGGGTATAAGAAAGACCCTGTCAGAAAGGGAAGATGCTGGTTCTCCTTAAGGGCCCGTCACCCTCTTGTTTTCCTCTAATAAATTTCCCTTTTCTTGCCTGATTGCTTAACTTACTCTGTCTCTGCACTCGCCCTACAATTTTAATCAACAATCATGCAGTGAAAAAACCCCTTAACAACCAGCTCCGAAATCACTGAAATCGTAACTTATTTCTTATAAAATATCATCAAGTAGTAAAATAAGTTCAATTTACAAACACTGCTGTTGTTCAGTCACTCAGTTGTGTCCGACTCTTTGCAACCCAGGGGACTGCAGCATGCCAGGCTTCCCTGTCCTTCCCTGTCTCCTGGATGTCTCAATTTACGAATGTGAAAAATCCAAAATTAAGTTGAGGCAATTCATTGAGGCAATAATTTTCTTTTATATACAGAAATATTGTCGTACACATTCATCCTGTTGAATCAATATAATTGAGGACAGCAGGCCTATTATTCTCCTGATAAAGACCAGCAGGAATATTTAAGTATCCTAGGTACACATTATTTTGATAGGAAATTGCTTCTGTGTATCTTAGCCTTATCATTCTCATATATCTATAACTCAATGTATTTTTAGTCTCTGTTTACAGAAGTGCCCTTCATAAGGCAGTGCAGGAAGTTTGACAAGCATGATTTCCAGTAGCTTTATCAAAAGCAGTTGGTATTCAAATAGCTCAATAGTGGGCGGAGGCTTCACACTTACAATATGTTCATTGATGAATCTTTTCCTTGGAAACAGCTAGTGGCAACTCAGGGAGAAAAGAACACTTTGGTTCATTGCTCTCTTTGAAATGGTTAAAATCCAGTTTTGTATTCTGTGACAGCAACATTTTTACTTCTACTGGCATGTGCTTTCCTCAGATCATCCTAGCTCTCTCTGGACCAAAATAAAATATATTCTTCTTCTTTTATTATTTTTTTTAGCTGTGAGGTACTTGCAACCCTGTGGGTCACTTCTTATCCTTGTAACTCCCTTAGGTTTGCATTAGTCTTCTGAGTCTTCCAAATTATGGTTTCCAGCACGTCCTTTACCTGCTGTCCATGTGCCTGGCCTCTGTACTTAACCCCTTAAATGAGCATCTGTTCTCACAGTTTCCATCACCATCTGTTGGTGTCCAGCAGCTTCTATTATGAGTCAGGTACCTACATGGCTTCTCCCTCAACTGTAGCCATGCCAACACCGTCATCACTTGAAAACCAACAGGACAGGGGTTACTGGTCAGACATCCTTCTGCTTCACTTCTTCTTCCCTGTTCCCAGATCCTATTGCCCTGAAATCAACCCTGAATACACACTGGAAGGACTGATGCTGAAGCTGAAGCTCCAATACTTTGGCTGCCTGATGCGAAGAACTGACTCATTGGAAAAAACCCTGATGCTGGGAAAGACTGAGGCGGGGGAAGAAGGAGACAGCAGAGGATGAGATGGTTGGATGGCATCACAGACTCAATGGACATGAATCTGAGCAGCCTCTGGGAGACAGAGAAGGACAGGGAAGCCTGGCGTGCTGCAGTTCATGGGGTCGAAAAGAGTTGGACATGACTGAGCAACTGAACCATAACAACCCTGCCCTGAACGTTTCTGGTCCCCGCAGGCAGGCCTCACATGTGCACAGACTGTCATGCCACAGATTCTCACTGGTGACTTCTTTCCTCCTTCCTCACTCCACTTATGTCCAAGGTCCCCTTCCCCTGATCCGTGTTACTAGAGCCCCTTCCAGGCCATGGGGCCTCAGGTCTCAGGATGGCCATAAATATCACCCTTTTTTCTCTCCAGGCTATGTCACGCAGCTTGCAAGATCTTAGTTCCCCAACCAGGGATTAAATCCAGGCCCTCAGCAATAAAGCACAGAGTCTTAAACCACTGGGCCACCGGGGAATTCCTGACAGCACCCTTTCTAATATGGCCTGTCCCTTTTTTATTTTTTTAATATTTATTTGACTGCATCAAGTCTTAGTTGAGGCACACAGGCTCTTTTAGCTGTGGCATACGAACTCTTAGTTTCAACATGTGGGCTCTAGATCCCTGACCAGGGATCAAACCCAGGTCCCTGTACTTTGGGAGCACAGAGTCTTAGCAATGGACCACCAGGGAAGTCCCTGTTTTGTCTTTTATCACTGAGATGGTCTCTCCTGTAAATCCAGACAACCTCTGCTCATCCTCTAGTTTCCCACTCATTCATTCATACAGAAAATGCTAGGAATCCACCAGGGCACCAGGCACCATGACACGGGCTGGGTATAGAGCAGGGAACCGCAAGGCATTTCCGGAGCTCATTTAACCTCATGTTTCAAGGACACTGAGACCCGGGGATTTCCGCTTGTGCTTCTTTCACGCTCATATCCACATGCTCCACTTGAGTTGGCCAAACATCTGATGACCCGCCATCCTCCAACCGTTCTCAACTGCTTCAGCACCTTTTCACAGCTGTGTCCTCTGTTGTCTGCCCCAATTCCCCATCAGTGATTCTGATTTCCTAACTTAACTCACAAAGGGTTTCTGTCTCTACACATGACTTGTCTGTTACAACGAGAAGATGTGATGTTTGGGAATAAAAGTGCAGAAGAGAAAAGCACACCACCCCAGCAGACGTACCGCATCTCTTTCATTCTAAAAAGCCCCCAAAGAAGACAGCAGTCACTGACCTATCTCTGGTCATCCGGTGTCATTACAACTGGTGACACAGCAAAATCAACAACTCGTCTTCTGGTTATTTGTGTGCTCAATCTCTGAGGCCTTTACGAGTTCAAGTGGATTCATTTAGCTACAGTCCTGTTCATGATAAGTTCAAAGTTCAGTTGTCAGTCATGTCCGACTCTTTGCGACCCCATAAATCACAGCACACCAGGCCTCCCTGTCCATCACCAACTCACAGAGTTCACTCAAACTCAGGTCCATCGAGTCCGTGATGCCATGCAGCCACCTCATCCTTTGTCTTCCCCTTCTCCTCCTGCCCCCAATCCCGCCCAGCATCAGAGTCTTTTCCAATGAGTCAACTCTTCGCATGAGGTGGCCAAAGTATTGGAGTTTCAGCTTTAGCATCAGTCCTTCCAAAGAACACCTAGGACTGATCTCTTTAGGATGGACTGGTTGGATCTCCTTGCAGTCCAAGGGAGTCTCAAGAGTCTTCTCCAACAACACAGTTCAAAAGCATCAATTCTTTGGTGCTCAGCTTTCTTAACAGTCCAACTCTCACATCCATACATGACCACTGGAAAAACCATAGCCTTGACTAGACGGACTTTGTTGGCAAAGTAATATCTCTGCTTTTAAATATGCTGTCTAGGTTGGTCATAACTTTCCTTGCAAGGAGTAGTTCAGTTCAGTGGCTCAGTCTGTTCATGATACACACACATTTAACAGTAGACTTTAATCTCATCGGGCTCCCCAGATGGCACAGTGGTAAAGAATTGCCTGCCAATGCAGGAGACACAAGAGATGGGGTTCAATCCCTGGGTCAGGAAGATCCCCTAGAGGAGGAAATGGCCACCCACTCCAGTGTTCTTGTCTAGAGAATCCCATGGACAGAGGAGCCTGGCGGGCTACAGTCCATGGGATTGCAAAGAGTCGGACACGACTGAGCACACACTCTGTCGTTGTGTTGTTTAATCTCATTGCCGTCACAGTTTGAGAGGGAAATTCAGAAAACAAAATTTCAGTAGTATCCCTCTGACTTCTCTCCCCAAGCTCATTTCTTTGCCATCAGAAAAGCAGCCTTCACTGCCACCAGAGGTTTTTCATTCATTCATTCTTGCATAAATGCATTCATTTGATCAAAAAGAATCAATCATCCAAACCATTGTGTTGGGTGAGGTGAATTTAGCTCTCACAAAACATGCCTGGTTTCTTTTCTCCTGGAATTCCCAAATGCCCCATGATCCTGACATAGCAGACATGTTTCATGGAAAAGTAGGGACCTGATTAATTTAAGGGGCACCTCAGACCACTACACACTCATTCTACAGCCTCCACCAGCGAGTTTTCTTACTTTTATCAGGCGAGAGTAATCTCCTCAGTTCTGTCTCATCTCAACAAAAATTTGAAGCGACAGACACTAAAGCCCTTGGCGCGTCACAGCTCTTGGACAGACTGTTATAGCTCTTAGACAGATCAGCGTTACAGCTCCGTGGTACAGCTCAGTTTTATTTAGAAAATAGCAGGAAAATACATCCTCGAGGTGTGAGGGCATGCCGACCCAATGAGGAGAAGAGCGACCCCTGGCCCTCTGGCTCTTCTTTTCACATGTTTTTTCCTCCCCCTGGGCCTGCCCTACATAAATTGGGCTAGCCAGGAGTGCTATTTGTTCTGCCCGAGGTCCTCCATCCAGTCCCCGGACCTTCCTTTGTTCTATTTTCGCGGGCTTTTCCCTTCCTTGTCTTTTTGCCACCACCATTTTGGACTCCTGTTTCCTATTCTAACTACCTAACACTCCTTTACTGTCTCCTTGTTAGCTCTACACCACCTCCCACTGAGCACTTGATCCCCAATGTGCGCCTCTGTTATCTGTGCTACCAGACCTAACTAGGTTCACACTCCTCCTGAAACTTCCTTTAGCTGGAGTGCTTACTCTCCAATGGGATACAGAGTGTGTTTCCTTCAGTATTTTCTTTTCCTTATGGTTTCCCTGCATATTTTATTTTTAAAGATTTGTGTTTAAACACTGTTTTGTAACCAGCTTTTTTTTTTTTTTTTTGTATCTAGCAGTATCCTATGAAATCTTTCTCTGTCCATAAATTTGTAGGCACAGAAAACATTAACTGTCAATAAATACCATTTTCAAACATCTGCCCTTCCTTGTTTTTGTCTCCTAAGCTCATTTACAACTTTATATGAATGAGGCCTTGCCGGGTAAACAGATATAAATATATCATCTAGACCAGGCAGCATTGTTGAATTTGTTAAGAAAGATATCAATGTGTACTTTGGGAAACAACTGAATTTGATGTCACTGATTTATTTATTTTTTTTGATTTGGGCGTTACAAACAATTCTTATTTCAATATTTCTATTTCTCCCACTTTAAAAAAAAATGGCCGCAATTTGACTGCAGAATCCAAAACAACAAACCACTCTATGTATCTATATTGGAACAAGAGTTTCCTGCCTTTCCCCATATGCCTATTTTATGCATACTGAAATCTTCCAGGGTACTTCAGCTCATCAGAATAACAATGGGAAGAGCAATGGGGATGCTTATTCCTGAAGCTGGAGCTGCCAACGTCATGGTTTCTTAAAGTTAGACTGTTCCTCTGGCCTAATCTTCTCCCAGGCAGAAAGAAAGAAAGAAAGAAAGAAAGTGAAGTCGTTCATTCATGTCCGAATCTTGGTGACCCCATGGACTGTAGCCTGCCAGTCTCCTCCATCCGTGAGACTTTCCAGGCCAGAATACTGGAGTGGGTTGCCATTCCCTCCTCCAGGGGATCGTCCCAACCCAGGGTTCGAACCCGGGTCTCCTGCACTGCAGTCAGACTCTTCACCGTCTGCGCCACCAGGGAAGCCCCTTCCAGGCAGAGGGCATGTCCATTCAGAACCAATGAATACACAGTCATACATTTCATGCCATGGTTTTAAATCAGGGGGAAAGCCCTACTATTTCTGTCCTGTTCTCCATCACCCCAAATACTTCTCTCCTGCCTCACACTTTCCTAGGACCAACTGACCCTTCCTGGAGCCTTGGGCGAGCGCACCTCTCTCTGCTCAGCTGAGTGTCCTGTTACTCCATCTCCAAGGGCTGAAATTCCTCACCTCGTTCCTCAAGCCTAGATCATCTTGATGCTCAGCTCTGGGCACCAGTGATGGGTGTCCTGTGCTTTCTGGATACCCTGCACCCTCCTCTTACAGCCTTGACAGCCCAGCACGTGGCGCTTCCCCTCGCTGAATGCCGGTAGCCCCGGGATTTCCTGCTCAGTGACGCTCTGCCTCTCAATCTTAACAACCAACAGCACTTATGGGAAAGTGTTAAAGATAGAATCAGATGTAAAGCTGAATAGATACTTCCTAGCCTAAATGCTTTGAAGAAAATAAAAGAGTCCTCAAACACACACACACACACACACACACACACACACACACACACACACAGAAACCTGCTGAAAAACCCATGAAAAGATGATGAAATGCTTTGAAAGTATAATAAAGTACTGAGCACATCAGTTGATTTCTTCCCCAGTTATGCTGACCACAGTGTAGAAACACACACCCTCCAACAAAGCTGTTTTCTGAGGGCTTTGATTACTGTGTGTCAGGCCTGGTTCTAAGCACGTCACATATAACATTCAGTTCTTACGAGAACCATTTCACAGATCAAGGAACTTAGGGACAGAGCTGCGCCAAGATATAAACCAAGACAAGGTGACTTACAGAACTATTAAAAATTAAGTACTTTATAAAATAGGTAAGAAAAAGAAAACTACCTTTCAATATGTTCTAATCACACGGCCTGATTATTTCTAAACCCTCTTGGTATTGAGTATTGTTTGTGAAAATACTACAGACATTTTCATTTCTTAAAATTGAATCCATTGGTATTATATGGTTCATGTTATAGTTATTCCAGCCACACATTTATAAAAATGTATCAATTTTTTTTCCAGCAAGAAATCATCAGATGCCTCATCAAATTCATCTAAATGTCACTTTTAGGTTTCTGAAGTCATTATTCATTTATCCAGCCTTTTTCCTTGAAGATGAATCCTAGAAATAGTATATTATGATTTTATTACCTTTTCTATAAATTGTGAAAAAAATTGAGGAAAAAAAAGCATCTACTAACTCCTACCTGATAATCTTACATCATGCAGTAAAGAGACAGCTGTCTTCACTTCCTAAAAATGACAGATTTCTTCATTTCCTAGAGTTAGTTCCAGTCTCATAAATTCTCAACAGAATGTGCTGAGAATGTGAAGACTAGAAAATAGATCCGACTTATGATATATAGATAAAAGAGTGTATGTCTTTCAGCAGAGACTGTCTTACAGCAGAAAGGAGACATTTAGTGAGAGAAATTCTTCTGGTATCCAAAAATCCAAAACTCAAAGTACCGTCAAGGATGTAATTCCATTCTGCAATGTTCTTTGTCCGTCCAGTAAGGAAACTCCAGACTAAACAAGCTACCAGAGCTAGCAAGTGGTGTTCTTTATTCAATAACAACAGAAAACTGTTTAATCTAAAAGTTTCCAATACTAATGTGTTGGACCATCCCAATAATGGGAGATTTCTTCTTTCTGGATATTTTCAGGGACAATGACTACACACATATCATAGATTTTGTAGAAAAGAATTCTGCTCTGTCTGGAACTTTGCAACAGACTACATTCCAAGAGGCTTCCAATGATAAAATTAGCACATTCTTGAAGTTGTTCATAAGTTTATGCATTTCATCAACTCTTAGGGTAGGAAGGTGGTCTATAAACTACTGTACATAATTTTAGCAGAGAATCAAGCTTAAGTTTTACCCATTCTTTTTTTTTTTTAACTTGAAAAATGAGAGCAAACATTTATTGAAAGCTGGCTCTGTGCCAGGCACTATTCCAAGCTCATGATACCTCTGCAAAGTAGTTTTTAGTATTATCCCCACTATACAGATTAAAAGTCTTGCCCAGACCTACATGAACTGGAAGCAAGTCTAGAACCCAGGGACTCTGTTTTGTTGGGAGAGCAGAGGTAGGGGCAGAGAATCTGATTTACTTTTTAACTTCAAAGAACTTTTGTACAATTCGAAGGTTTTGCAACCATGATGAATTTCACCACTTCATGGCAACTAGATGGGGAAACAGTGGAGACAGTGGCTGACTTTGTTTTTCTGGGCTCCAAAATCACTGCAGATGGTGATTGCAGCCATGAAATTAAAAGATGCTTATTCTTTGGAAGGAAAGTTATGACCAACATAGATAGCATATTCATAAAGCAGAGACATTACTTTGTCAACAAAGGTCCATCTAGTCAAGGCTATGGTTTTTCCTGTGGTCATGTATGGATGTGAGAGTTGGACTATAAAGAAAGCAGAGCACCAAAGAATTGATGCTTTTGAACTGTGGTGTTGGAGAAGACTCTTGAGAGTCCCTTGGACTGCAAGGAGATCCAACCAGTCCATCCTAAAGGAGATCAGTCCTGGGTGTTCACTGGAAGGACTGATGCTAAAGCTGAAACTCCAGTACTTTGGCCACCTGATGTGAAGAGCTGATTCATTGGAAAAAACCCTGATACTGGGAAAGATTGAGGGCAGGAGGAGAAGGGGACGACAGAGGATGAGATGGTTGGATGGCATCACCGACTCAATGGACATGGGTGTGGGTGGACTCCAGGAGTTGGTAATGGACAGGGAGATGTGGCATGCTGCAGTTCATGGGGTTGCAAAGAGTCGGACATGACTGAACGACTGAACTGAACTGAACTGAATTTCATCATAATTTAAGACAAGTCAAATATGAAAACCATCAGTTTTTAAACATAAACAAATGACACTTGAAATTTGCTGAGGATTCATTATGTGTGAAGATAAGAGCTTGGAGTGGATTATATCATCGACTGCTCCCCACATCCCAGTGAAGCAGCTGTCTTTGTTATTCCCATTTTACAGATGACCCTGAGCTTTAGAGAAGGTAAGTGTCTTACCCAAGGTCACTTTCTGACCTTTATCCCCATAACATTCAGCTGTGCATGCCTTTCAGCCTGACCTTTCGAGGGCTTTGTGAATAGAATCTTCTCATTGTTCAATGATGGGGAGTCTCCAAGTTCTAGCCTCTCCCAAATCTGGGGAATGAAACCAAATTAGATAGAGCAAGGCAGTATCTCACTTCCCTGGTGGCTCAGATAGTATAGAATCCACCTGCAAATGTAGAAGACACAGGTTCAATCCCCGGGTTGGGAAGATGCCCTGGAGAAGGAAATGGCAACCCACTCCAGTATTCTTGCTTAGAGAAATCCCACGGACAGAGGAGCCTGGCGGGCTACAGTCTCTGGGCTCCCAAAAGAGCTGGACACGACTGAGAGACTAAACAACAAAGGCAGATGCAACGCCTGGAGCAAGCGTCTCCTGTTCCCTGAGCATCCTTCACATTTGAAAGTTAACTGCCCCAATGCAATGCATCTTTTCTTCTAATGGGTTCCTAGTGGTTGGAGGAAAGACGGGCAGCTGCCTGAGTCCTAGGTCTGCCTTCGCAACAAGCAAAGCTCTGCACCTGAGCAGGCAAACTAAGACAGCGCTAAAATTTGGCCCCAGATCACAGCAGCAACCCGTTTCTGTACTCTCTGCCTCCTTCTGTCCAAATGCACTTCTCATTTGGGTGCTTATTCATCAACGCCTTGGCCTGACTACATTGGGATCCAGCCCTGCAAACATAGTTACACATATGGTCTGGTCTCAGCAGGACTGCAAGGGCCACCCAAGATGGGTCACCGAACAGCAGAAGCCAAACCTTTCAAAGGGCATCTTCAACTGCAGGCTCTTCGTCTCTTGCTTCCTTTTGTCAACACACTGATGGAAAACAGAAAACAGATCCCCACCTTTTATACTGAGTCTACTTCCTAAATCCCAAAGAAAAGCAGCATTTTTTTTTTTTTCTGGTTCTTTCTACAAATACTTCAAAACAGTGTCATGACTTCCTCAAGGATTCTGGGCTGTTTCATTTTGAATTGTGAAAACTGAATTTTCTTTGACCTTTAAAAATCACTGGATTTGGTAAAGGAATTCAGGATAGAGTATGAGGACCCAAAACTCTTTAATACTGCACTCCGCATGCCAAACTACAACAGCCCAGCAGTAGGAGAGGGTCTCCGTTGTATCTGTGTCACCTGAGTCACTGTATTGATTACAAATTGGGGCAATTAGCTCACGCATGTAGGCTGAACAGCCTCTTTCCCACTTCTCTGCTCAGGAAATTCAGTCAATCTTTTTAACAAGCCCCAGCCTTTCACTCCACATTTAGAAAGGATAGGCATTTTAAATTTTGTGATTTGTTTTGGGCACAAGGTAGGTGTAAGAAATTTTTAAGAAAAGAGTATCAGAACTAAAAATCACCACGGGCTTATGATAAGAATTTTTAAGAAAGGTCCAGTTTCCTCCAAGTCATGGCAGAGTTTTTAAGGATTTTCATCATCCAATAGGGGCTTCCCAGGTGCGGCAGTGGGTAAAGGATCCTCCTACCAAAGCAGGAGATTCAGGTTCGATCCCTGGGTCAGGAAGATCCCCTAGAGGAGGAAATGGCAACCCACTCCAGTATTCTTGCCTGGAAAATTCCATGGAGATAGGAGCCTAGTGGACTGCAGCCCATGGGGTCGCAAAGAGCTGGACAGGACTGAGCACTCACACATCATCCAACAGTCGAGGACAGGCATTTCATTCTAAGAAACCGCTGCTGCTGCTGCTGCTGCTAAGTCACTTCAGTCGTGTCTGACTCTGTGCAACCCCATAGACGGCAGCCCACCAGGCTCCCCCATCCCTGGGATTCTCCAGGCAAGAACACTGGAGTGGGTTGCCATTTCCTTCTCCAATGCATGAAAGTGAAAAGTGAAAGTGAAGTTGTTCAGTCATGTCTGACCCTCAGTGACCCCATGGATTGCAGCCTACCAGGCTCTCCGTCCATGGGATTTTCTGGGCAAGAGCACTGGAGTGGGTTGTCATCGCCTTCTCCGAAGAAACCGCTACTATCATTTAAATATTACGAAAGATGAGAAAAGGAGATCATCTCTCTTTTTTTGTGGCTGCTTAATCTTGCAATGAACCTGCAAAGCTTGATCAAAGAAGATGGATGGTGAAAACAGTGGTTTTCAAAACTTTTCCATAAATAATATGGAAAGTCAAAAGAAGCTTTCTATTTATTTGTGTAAGTGCAGTTGTTCCATTTTGTGATATGAATCTCCAAAACCTGGACAAAGAAGGTGAATGTTTTAAAACAGTAGTTTCCAAAGATCGTTAACATTCATCATTCAGGGAGGTTTGTAAACATTCTCAACCATCCTTCACCTCAGACGTACAAAATCAGAACCCTGTGAGCCACGTATGCAAAGTGCTTTAAAAAAAAAAAACATTCCGCAGGTGATTCTTAACACACTCTCCCAGCACTGATCCCAGGAGTGATGGATGGAATCATCGGTCTAGATGCTCAGAGGAGCGTTCAGGTGACGACAGTCAAGACTTTATTTGGGGGAAAAATCAGAGAGACTGGTATAAACGAGAAAGGCAAAATAGAAATCTGAAGCAAAGAATCTGATTTATAACCAAATGTATATATGCTTGGTGCGCACTCACTCAGTCGTGGCAGACCCTTTGTGACCCCATGGACTGTAGCCCACCAGGCTCTTATGTCCATGGGATTTTTCAGGCAAGAATACAGGAGTGGGTTGCCTTTTCTACTCCAGGGGATCTTCCCAAACCAGGGATTGAACCCAGGTCTCCTGAGCCTCCTGCACTGTCAGGTAGATTCTTTACCACTGAGCCACCTTGGAAATCCAAATGTGTATATATATATACATCAATAGTATATTCTAAGTTTTCCTCAGAGAATTTCAGAATTATCTCAAAAATATTTGATGTATTTAAACATATTTGATATACAAGGATACATTTTTGCCTGATGAGAAGATAACTAAAAATTTGATTTTCCTTGATTTTTGTACTATAATTTTCTCATTGAGAATATACTCTGAAATGGCTATTCATTTCATGAAAGGAACAAAGCAAAAATAATTTGTCTAGTTTAACTAGCTAGCTTTTAATATCACTTTCAATATTATCTAATGAAAAGTAGAAAATTATTTTTAGGTTCCTCAGAGTTTAAAATTTCTTTTCTCCTGAAAGTACTGACATACCGAATTAAGAGAAAAGGAAAGAATAATTGAACAAGCTCTAGTTCTGAAAATTTAAATGCCTTATTTGCAATATTTATCTTAATCTCTGTGCTTCAGCTCCTGGGAGGAAAAGTTAAGAAAGTTTTCATACTTGAATTGTATACATATATTTTTTACCCCAGGCAAATCTTATGATACATACTTAACTGTATTTTAAGCCATCACTGTCTTGGATCTCCTCTGATACAAATTTGTATCTTGTCTGACACAGGCCTCCATAATTTGTACTTTCCAGAAATAATAGGCAATTAAAAAAAAATCCTTCCTCTACTTCAAAAGTGATACATGAAGCTGTATCACCTATGAATTTCATAACAATAAAGAACAGACATAGAAACAGTGAAGCAAAAGATTTAACCTATAGATACTGCGTTAGTAACTGAAAGATAAAGAAGAAACTAGTTGTTTTACCGAGGCAGTACAAATAGTGGCAAAACACTGACAATCACCCAAGCTTGAGGTCCTGGCTTTCTTCCTCACCCATCCCTCCTTTTCATTCTGTTGCTTCCGCCACCAAGACCTGCTGGCATTTGTTCTATTGATAAACCACCACCTTCCTCCGAATTTCTGTTCCTACAGTCCCATGTCAGTTACCCATCCATAGAATTTCATGTCCTGTTTCTCCAACACCTTTCTTCACAGGCCCCCATTCTCACCCTTCTCATTCTTGACCTCATTTTTAGTTCTTGGCACACTGATACCTCCTACAGATAGCTATATACATTCAGTTCAGTTCAGTCGCTCAGTCGTTGTCCGACTCTTTGCAACCCCATTAATTGCAGCATGCTAGGCCTCCCTGTCCATCACCAACTCCCGGAGTTCACTCAAACTCACGTCCATCGAGTCAGTGATGCCATCCAGCCATCTCATCCTCTGTCGTCCCCTTCTCCCTGTCCCCAAT
>NW_011495078.1:9578256-9583857 GCF_000754665.1 Bison bison bison | reverse complement strand
TGTCACATGAGGTGGCCAAAGTACTGCAGTTTCAGCTTTAGCATCATTCCTTCCAAAGAACACCCAGGACTGATTTCCTTTAGGACGGACTGGTTGGGTCTCCTTGTAGTCCGAGGGACTCTCAAGAGTCTTCTCCAACACCACAGCTCAAAAGCATCAATTCTTCGGCGTTCAGCTATATACCTTAGTAGGACTTAAAGACTGGACTACTGGGTTTTATTTTATTTTTTTTCTATCAGATACAGAATTTTTCTATTTTATCACGAATTCATTCATGTTTTTAAACATCACCCTCTTTCTTCTCCTCTCCAGTCTGTTTCATTGTTTTCTTTATTTCCTAAGTCGAAATGCTGCTTCCTTATCCCATTGTAGGTCACAGATGCCTTTGAGGAAATACATCATCTAAGGACCATGTTGCCTCCAAAACTAAAACACACAAGAATACGCTTGACTATCCAGAGTATAATGCTATAGTAATCAGTATATGTATATAGAAAGCTTGTAAGTATAACTTTATTAAAGTTATTAAAGTTTATGAAGTGTTAGTGCTCAGTCATGTATGATTCTTTGTGACCCCATGGGCTGTAGCCGGTCAGGCTCCTCTGTCCATGGGGATTCTCCTGGGAGGAATACTGGAGTGGGTTGCTACTCCCTTCTTTAGGGGATCTTCCCGACCCAGGGATAGAACCTGGGTCTTCTGCATTGCAGGCAGATTCTTTACCATCTGAGCCACTAAGGAAGCTCTCATTAAAAATAGTAACCAATACAATATTGTAAAGTAATTAGCCTCCAATTAAAATAAATAAATTTAAAAAATAAAATAAAATAAAAATATAGTAACTTTTATTATTTTAAGGTCCTTTCCCTTCATTTAATTATCTTTTTAAACTATTGTTCTGTTTTTATATACTTAACCTCACTGGGATTTTTGTTTTTGTTTCTGGGTTTGTTTGTTTGTTTGGTAGCACATGCTTAATATGTATTTCTTCATCTCTTTTATATTTCATTTTGAGCCATACCAGTATCTTAAGAGAATCATACTCTGCTTTTTTTCAGAATTAATGCATTTTCAGTATATTATTTAACAGCTGCTTTAATTTTGCAAAGGTTCGAGAATGAAGTCAATCTTAATTTTCCTTTGTGAATACTTTTCTTAAAAAAACTTCATCAAAATACTGAGGGGATAGTTTTCTTTTTCTTATTTTTCAAACTCAAAGCATTCAGCAGGCTAGATCTAGATGCTGGTGGTGGTTTAGTCGCTAAGTCGTGTCTGACTCTTTGCGACCCCATGGACTGTAGCCCGCCAGGCTCCTCTGTCCATGGGATTTCCCAGGCAAGAATACTGGAGTGGGTTGCCATTCTCTTCTCCAGGGGATCTTCCCAACGCAGGGATTGAACCTGGGTCTCCTGCATTGCAGGTGTATTCTTTACCAAGTGAGCCACCAGGGAAGCCCAGATCTAAATGCTGGCTACCTTTAATGTTTCTGGTCCAGAAATCTTCATCTGCATGTTTGTTTTTCCCTCTAAAAGAAAATAATTACTATATTTCACTTAGAATTAGGGCTGTGTTCCATGTGCTCTGATCTCCTGGAAGGAAGAGTGCTGATGTGTGTGTTGGTGCTGGCTGTCTTCCACACAACATCCCTGCCCCAGACAAAGTCTTCTTTTCATCTCCTTCCTTTGCATAATTGGAGACAAGTCACACTCTTGATCCCTGCATAAATGACTCCCTTGGCAGCAGCATTCTGAATTTTCATACTCTTAATGCTCCTGGAACCCCTTCCAAAGAACCCCCAGTCCTGCCCCACCCTCTGGGGGTCCATCCCTGTCCACCAAGCACATTCTGTTTGGCGTGTCTGCCCTGGCCCTGGGGTCTCGTGAAGAAATTGCTTCAGAAGTCAGGTAATTCCATCTCACCAACAGAATGCTCTAACTTGAGCCTTCACCTCTCATATCAAGGGCTTCAGCAGCAACTCTGTTCCTCATTTTTTGTACAAATCTCTGAGAAAGAGAGTTGTGGTCTGAACCTTAGTCTCGCCCATCAGTCACGAAGTGTCCGCCTGCAATGCGGGAGACCCGGGTTCGATCCCAGGGTTGGGAAGATCCCCTGGAGAAGGAAATGGCAACCCACTCCAGTACTCTTGCCTGGAAAATTCCATGGACTGAGGAGCCTGGTGGGCTACAGTCCATGGGGTTGCAAAGAGTCAGACACGACTGAGTGAATTCACTTTTCACTTTCACATGGGCCCAGTCCCATCCATACAGAACCTACAAGATATGCCTTAGCGTCAACAGCCAATGAACAAATGGTCTCTCCATACCTGTAGGGTGCACGTTTCTCACTATAACAAATTTCTTTGGTCATTTATCTGAACTCTGAGTAGGAAGGCAAAGAACATAATGAGATACCTGAGCTCAAAAATCATTTTTTCCTAAAAGACTTTGCATTTAGTTACTCTTTTTATTCAGTATACACCTTTTATAGCATTCCTATTCTTATTTTACTCTGTGAGGTGTATTTTATCAGCTGGATTTCAGCTGAATTTGTTAAAGGTTAAGTCTTTATATACTGCAAAGGTCATCAATCCAAGCTACTATTTTATCTTCTTTTGCTCCTGTAAAAGAGGGAAGATGAGCCACAAATACTAAAAAGAAGGCAGATTTACCTCAGAAAGCATATAACTCATCTTATTCAAAATCACAATTTTAGGAAACCAACTTGAAGTTATGTCTATCCATAACATATAACATATATCTATAAATTTATATAATATATATAATTATATATAATATGTATATATATCTACTTAGAAATTTAGATAATCATTTTTTTCCAGGAATATAACTGCTTGGAATTTATCATGAAAAAATAATATCCAATAGAAATAAATCCTTATACTCTCATTATCAGGGCATTATTTACAATGATGAAAAGCTAAAAACAGCAAAAATCCAATGATAGAGGTATGGTCATAGTGAGACTATATTCAAAGAGGACAGTCTTAAATAGCCATGTATAAATTTTAAGGATGAAAGCTGTATAAAAACATGACAAATGCTTATAATAAATAATAAATGGATAAACTAAGATAAATGCACAATACATGACCACAACTATACAAAAGTCATATAGTCTTAAAGATACACAGATAGTACAATCTTCAGTACTAGGTTGTTGGGACTATGGTTGTTTATTTTCTTTTCACTACCATTTCTGTCGTTTCTCTCAAATCTAATTATTTTTTTAATTGAACGGATGAATTTTTAAATGTTTGCACACAAAAAGTTTTGAAGGTGTAATGAATTCTTGGACAAATCCTTGAGACAAGAAAGAATCACAAAACATGAGAGTCAAGCTCCAAAATGTTGATATAATTGGGGCTGCTGCTGCTGCTGCTGCTAAGTCGCTTCAGTCATGTCCGACTCTGTGTGACCCCATAGACGGCAGCCCACCAGGCTCCCCCATCCCTGGGATTCTCCAGGCAAGAACACTGGAGTGGGTTGCCATTTCCTTCTCCAATGCATGAAAGTGAAAAGTGAAAGTGAAGTCGCTCAGTGGTGTCCAACTTTTAGCGACCCCATGGACTGCAGCCTTCCAGGCTCCTCCATCCATGGGATTTTCCAGAGTACTGGAGTGGGATGCCATTGCCTTCTCCGATAATTGGGGAGGGGGACACAATTATAATTTCTTTAGACTGAAGGTCATAGTTTCCAAACCAAAACTAGAAAATAGGCTATCTCACTGTGTCTCCTCTTGACTGCATATTTATCTTTGTTGACAGATTTGTAAGGCCTGGTCTATCTCTTTTCCTCACTGAAATCTCAGTTCCTAGCGCAATGCAGTCCATGCAGTCCATGCACAGAGTCGGACACGACTGAGAGACTTCACTTTCACTTTTCACTTTCATGCATTGGAGAAGGAAATGGCAACCCACTCCAGTGTTCTTGCCTGGAGAATCCCAGGGACGGGAAGCCTGGTGGGCTGCCATCTATGGGGTCACACAGAGTCGGACACAACTGAAGTGACTTAGCAGCAGCAGCAGCAGTGCAATACCTGGCTTACACTGGGATACAATACAACTGGGAGATGTTATTTTTTTTTCCCCTTTCACAAACTTATGACTCTTCCCCTTGGATAAATTTAAATAGCCATGAAAAATTTTAAAGGATCACAGCATCACTGATAAAAGATGAAACAAACACATATAGGCCGGCCCAGTGTGCGCACACATCCACACACTCACAAAGGCTGCAGGAAAGAGCAGAGCGGCGAATGGTTTCAAAGAAACACCATGTGGAAGAAGAAAAAAATGCTACTCAAAACCTCAATTCTCTAAACAAGCAACATAGAAGATAAACAAGAAGCAAGAAGAAGATAAAGAGATATTTTTTTCTTTTACAAGGATAATATTTTTCTTCTGACTACCTTGCAAGTCCTAGCCAGTTTTGCAACCATTCCACATGGCTTGTCTTCAATGGTTCTAGGGCTCTTAGTATCCTCACTATCTACTCCGCCAAAATGTCACGTCTTCTAGGAACTCCAGGAGGGTCCAATCAGCCTGTTTGTGTTTTGATTTTTTTCCCACATCTGATTTTTCTTTCATTCTATCTGGCTTTAGCAATAGCTGAGTCAAATATAATACGGTGTTTGCATGCTCAGTCATGTCCCACTCTTTGTGACCTCACAGCCCACTAAGCTCCGCTGTCCATGAAATTTTCTAGACAAGAATGCTGGAATGGTTTGCCATTTCCTACCAGAGATCAAACCCTCATCTCTTGTGTCTCCTGCATTGGAAGGCAGATTCTTTACCACTGAGCTACCTGGCAAGCCCCCAAATATGCTACAGATGAACACAAAATCCAACATCAAAGGCCCAGAGAAGGAAAGCCCACCAATTAGGCAATACATTTTTGTTGTAGAGGACTGAGAAGCCATGATTTTGACCCAGAACTGTTGAAACTTAATCTTTGAATGTTAAAAAAAAAATCTTGCTGTATGTCTGCCTAGGGGATAACTGTCATAAACCAACCTCTCCTACTTAATTTTGAGCCACAGTTGTGGTTATGAAAATATGAATCATATATCTTTTTTAAATAGCCACCTGTTAATTTCTCATCCCTATTCAAGGTCTTTGCCAACCTCGACCTTCTCCTACACAGTCACGGGTTCTGCATCTGTCTGGCCACTGGGGAAATCCAGGCCTAGGTGATGACCATACAGACATGAGATTAAAAACACATCCTTCTGAGGCCTGAACCTGAGTGCGTCTGAACACTCATCCTTGATAATACATTCCCTGAACAATTATGCCGAAAATCGAAAGATGTATCCTGTGATATTTCAAGCATTTATCAGGACCTGAGTTTAGAGTTACCAGGCTAGCCTGAAAGAGGAAAATTCGAGTCAGAGAGACAAGACCCCTCTCAGGGTTCCGGGCCGCCAGCCAGGCCAGGCGGGCCTGCACCAAATCTCTTAAAGGGCTCAGTGACAAAACGGCGTGGCTTTGGCAGGTCACTGCTTCGCTAGCCCTGTGGCCACCCTCATGACAGCCTCTCCGAAAGGCCAAATGATGAAAGGAGGGGTGAGAAGCGCGCGGAGGC
>NW_011495078.1:9572403-9577590 GCF_000754665.1 Bison bison bison | reverse complement strand
TTTTAATCAGAGTTGTCTTTGCCGCAGGGGCTGGGAGGCTGGATGCAGCCCGAGAGGAGATGGCCGAGGAGGCGGCACTGCTGTTGGCGGCGAACGGGGAGCGTGGGTACCAGCAGGTTCCTTCTCCCTGGTTGCCACCGGCTCAGCCTCCCAGCGGCAACAGCTGGGCTCTCCTCTGCCAGCTCCTCCTGGGGTTCCTGGCGAGCTCACCAAGCACGCCTTGTGCGCTCGGGACGGGCACACGCGGGGCCACCGCGGACACGCGAGCCGGGCCCCTGCGCGCGCGTGTGCATCCGGTCTGGTCTTACTGGACAGGGTATCTGAGGATGCCGGCCAGTCACACCCTGAGTGTGAAGTTGCTACATCATGAGGACCTCGGTGGCATTTATAGCTTCTAAGCATGTTAACATTTTCTCTTAACGTTAAAATATGTCATTATGTGGAATGGGCTGCTTGCCCATTGGAAAACTGGTCACCTCCAGGCACTGTAAAGGCTTTCCTAATGGCTTAGCGAGTAAAGAATCCGCCTGCAAGTGCAGGAGACACAGGAGACTAGGGTTCGATCCCTGGGTCCGGAAGATCCCCTGGGGGAGGAAACTGGCAACCCACTCCAGTATCCTTGCCTGGGAAAATCATGGATGGAGGAGCCTGGCAGGCTACAGTCCAGGGGGTCACAGAGTCGGACTCAATTGAGCGTGCTCACTGGCTGATTAGGGTCTATAAAGGTACTTGGCCCGGACTCCACCTGTGATATTTCCTGGGGCTCCCAGAAGAGCAGGTTTGGTGAAATCAGGGAAACTTGAACACCCTGATCAAAGACAGGGGACATCCATTTTCTCAGTGGCATTTGTTGAAGTTTATTCAGGGCCTAGCATCTTGTCTTGGAGTTGGATATTAAACCGGGCCAAGCATCCTTGACAGTGATTTAGTGCTTGTGTGTGGTGCTGTCTTCACACATACCACAGAAATAGAAACATGTAAATACAGGGAGAGAGGGAACAGAATGAAACCTCCTCGAGAAGAGAAATCAGAAGCCCAAACCAAAGGATGAGTCCCTGTGGAAAATTAGAGCCCAAGGGATGAATGTTGAGTCACATACACACATTTTAAAAATAAAATCTCTTTATTTTTAAAATAAAATTTGATTAACTTATCATCTTAAAAAAACCTTTGCACAATCCATTCACATTGGGCCAATATTAGTGTCTTTTTTTAATTATTTAAAGGAAATTTTTTAAATGGCATTTTATGAAATACAGAACCATGTAGAATATTTTTGCAAATTTATGAAAATATTAAAAGACCAACTATATAAAAAGCTATGTTTTAAACAAATGAAACCATATAGAAATATCTTTCATAACACAAATGGAAGATAATATAAACAATGATATATCTGTAAACCATTCACTTAGAAACGTCTAATCATCTTAAGTCACTGCTCCTGTTTTATCTAAATGTTAGTTTATTTCTCTTTGCATATTAAATATACGCAGCTATGAGCATTCTTTGGAATTCATCAAGTTAGAGTCATCAGTTAGAAAAATCATATTAATGAAGCAAAGACCAAGATACTCATAAATTTCTTGAATGAAGTGATATAAAGGCAGCAATTTTACTAATCTCAGCACCATTCCTCACCCATCAGGCATTTTAGACTCCACTCTGGCCATATTTGATCTACTGCTGGGTAAGTATCCATAATTCATGCTTAGGAGCCAAACAATCCCATGGATGATGAGATGATGAGGAAGTCTTGGGAAATCCATGAAGAAGTGATAGCTTATGGTGAACGATGTTCAATTCGTGATCTCCAAAGAAGACAATCTAACTTCAGGACCAGGGACCAGGCTTGATCACTCAAGTGCTTTTGTGTAGCAGAGTTTTATTAAGTGAAAAGGGAGAGAGAAAGCTTCTGACACAGACATCAGAAAAGGGGTGGAGAGTGCCCCCCTAACTACTGTTAACAAGGGAGTTATATACTTTTTTAATTAGTTATTACAGTAAATCAAAAGAATGTCTCAAGGTTGTAAAGATCTTACTAGACCCACTCCCATAATTTATATTTTAAGATAATAGGATTAGCCAGAAGGTTTTCAGGAAGGAGAAACTGTCCTCAAGCAGGATACATTGTTGTTATATAATCTTTACTAAAGAATGTAGAAAAAAAGTTTGTCCTTTCCTCCTCCTTGAGAATTCCAGACCCCTATCTCCTCCTTGAGAGCCTCAGACCCGTTTATCCTCCTCGGGGACCCTGAACTTCTTATCAACCTGCCCAGGAACTGACTCTCTCAGCTTAGTACATGCATCCAGGAATCTGTAGAAACTCATCGTGTATTGGAATAGGCAATCATCCTAAAGGCAGATACTTATGTCCCAAATATCACATCATTCATTCACCTGCTCATTGTCCTTGGTGTTTCTTATCAGTAAAATTAAGAAGGATGGGCAATCATCTTGTCCAGGTCTAATGGGTCCTGTAACTACACCCATCGCCATCATTCAATGAAAACAAATTGCTGCCCCATGGGTTCAAAATAATTCACAGATGTGTCTTGTGAGATATTTTTGAGAAATAAGAGCAATTACCAACATTTGAAAACCATGAGATGTTTGGTTTACTATAAAAGAGAAGATCTGGCCAAGTCCGATGTGCACTTCCACAAGGTAAAGGCTGCTGGAGCTTAGTCGGACAAGGATTTCCTATTTGCTCCTGTTCCTCAGCCTGCTTCAATGCCCACTTCCAGAAGGCAGTGAGGGTGGGTGTGCTCGTGATTGGTCATTTCAGTCATGGCCGACTCTGCGACCCCATGGACTGTAGCCTGTCAGACTCCTCTGTCCGTGGGATTCTCCAGGCAAGAATACTGGATCGAGTTGCCATGCCTTCCAGGGGATCTTTCTGACCCTGGGATCGAACCTTCGTCTCCTGCAGATCCTGCATTGCAGGTGGATTCTTCACCACTGAGCCACCAGGGAAGCCCTCTCAACTGTCTGTCCTTCCACAGGGCAGAACTCCAAGACTGAGGGAAGGTGTGTCGTTGCCCTGGGTTGACTTCATTAAACTAACTCCCTGTACCAGGCAGCTGACCCCTGGCCCCATCCAGTTACTAGCCCTGACCCCAGCCCTCTCTCTCCACCCCTGGGACAGCTCCACACCTCTTCCTGCCTTTCCATTTCTCCTCTATTCAATGCTATGAGATCAGACAGGGAGCACAGTCAGAAAGAAAAGAGGAAAATACAAGGATTTTTTGATATAGTTCATCCTCTGTATCTGCAGGTTCCACATCCATGGATTTAACCAATCACAGATTGAAAACATTTTAAAAGAAATTGCAAAAAATTCCAAAAAGCAGGGGTAAAGTGTATGAATTTGCTACAAGCTGGCAACTATTTACTTAGTATCTATATTATATTTGCAACTACGTGCATAGCATCTACATTGTATTAGTTATCCGCCTGCAGCGGGGGAGACCTAGGTTGGATCCCTGTGTTGGGAAGATCCCTGGACTAGGGCATGGCAACCCTTTCCAATATTCTTGCCTGAATCCCCACGGACAGAGGAGCCTGGTGGGCTATGGTCCATGGGGTCGCAAAGAGTCGGACATGACTGATGGACTAAGCAAAGCACAGCAGTTACTATGAGTAATCTAGAGATGATTTAAAGTGTCTGGGAGGATGGAGGTTATATGCAAACACTATGCCTTTTAATATAAGGGATTTGAGCGCTTACAGTGTAGAGGATGAAACCAGGCTGGTGTACAGCCAAGACAGTAAGCTGTGATTTAGACAAAATGGTTTTTGGGATCCAGCAGGTGCTTTGAAACAGAAGTAACTATGAAACGCAGGACAGCAAAAAATTGATTAAAATGGGATATTTGTTTCTCATGAACTCATCTGCCCCTGCCATTTACTTCCACCAAAAATTAGTATATCATCTAACACCACAGTGAGTAGCTGAGAAAACAATATCAATGCTGAGAAAGAAATTTTAAAATCCATGGTGGGGACACGAAATGCCATGTGCTCTGTGGAAATAGAGAATTCGATTCAACCCTGAAAGGAATCTGCTCTATTAGATTTATGGGTAGATTTAAAAAAACAATTTTATTTACTTATTTATTTCTGTCCGTGCTGGGTCTTCATTGCTGCTCAGGCTCCTCTCTAGTTGTGGTGTGTGGGCTTCTCATTGCCATGGTGTCTCTTGTCAAAGGGCACAGGCTCTAGACCACTGGCTCAGTGGTCAGTGGGAACGGACACCCTCTTCCAACAACACAAGAGAAGACTCTATACCTGGACATCACCAGATAGTTAACACTGAAATCAGATTGATTATATTCTTTGCAGCCAAAGATGGAGAAGCTCTATACAGTCAGCAAAAACAAGACCAGGAGCTGACTGTGGCTCAGATCATGAACTCCTTATTGCCAAATTCAGACTTAAATTGAATAAAGTAGGGAAAACCACTAGACCATTCAGGTATGACCTAAATCAAATCCCTTATGATTATACAGTGGAAGTGAGAAATAGATTTAAGGGCCTAGATCTGATAGATAGAGTGCCTGATGAACTATGGACTGAGGTTCTTGACATTGTATAGGAGACAGGGATTAAGACCATCCCCGTGGAAAAGAAATGCAAAAAAGCAAAATGACTGTCTGGGGAGGCCTTACAAATAGCTGTGAAAAGAAGAGAAGCGAAAAGCAAAGGAGAAAAGGAAAGATATAAACATCTGAATGCAGAGTTCCAAAGAATAGCAAGAAGAGATAAAAACACCTTCCTCAGTGATCAGTGCAAAGAAATAGAGGAAAACAACAGAATGGGAAAGACTAGAGATCTCTTCAAGAAAATCAGAGATACCAAAGGAATATTTCATGCAAAGATGGGCTCGATAAAGGACAGAAATGGTATGGACCTAACAGAAGCAGAAGATATTAAGAAGAGATCGCAAGAATACATAGAAGAACTGTACAAAAAAGAGCTTCACAACCCAGATAATCATGATGGTGTGATCACTGACCTAGAGCCAGACATCCTGGAATGTGAAGTCAAGTGGGCCTTAGAAAGCATCACTACGAACAAAGCTAGTGGAGGTGATAGAACTCCAGTTGAGCTATTCCAAATCCTGAAAGATGATGCTGTGAAAGTGCTGCACTCAATATGCCAGCAAATTTGGAAAACTCAGCAGTT
>NW_011495078.1:9571729-9572118 GCF_000754665.1 Bison bison bison | reverse complement strand
CATCTATTTCTGCTTTATTGACTATGCCAAAGCCTTTGACTGTGTGGATCACAATAAACTGTGGAAAATTCTGAAAGAGATGGGAATACCAGACCACCTGATCTGCCTCTTGAGAAATTTGCATGCAGGTCAAGAAGCAACAGTTAGAACTGGACATGATCATGGAAAAAGCAAGAGAGTTCCAGAAAAAACATCTATTTCTGCTTTATTGACTACGCCAAAGCCTTTGTCTGTGTGGATCACAATCAACTGTGGAAAATTCTGAAAGAAATGGGAATACCAGGCCACCTGATCTGCCTCTTGAGAAATTTGTATGCAGGTCAAGAAGCAACAGTTAGAACTGGACATGGAACAACAGACTGGTTCCAAATAGGAAAAGGAGTTCGTCA
>NW_011495078.1:9555033-9571448 GCF_000754665.1 Bison bison bison | reverse complement strand
CCATGAAATTAAAAGACGCTTACTCCTTGGAAGGAAAGTTATGACCAATCTAGATAGCATATTCAAAAGCAGAGACATTACTTTGCCAACAAAGGTCCGTCTAGTCAAGGCTATGGTTTTTCCTGTAGTCATGTATGGATGTGAGAGTTGGACTGTGAAGAAGGCTGAGTGCCAAAGAATTGATGCTTTTGAACTGTGGTGTTGGAGAAGACTCTTGAGAGTCCCTTGGACTGCAAGGAGATCCAACCAGTCCATTCTAAAGGAGATCAGCCCTGGGATTTCTTTGGAAGGAATGATGCTAAAGGTGAAACTCCAGTACTTTGGCCACCTCATGCGGAGAGTTGACTTATTGGAAAAGACTGATGCTGGGAGGGATTGGGGGCAAGAGGAGAATGGGACGACAGGATGAGATGGCTGGATGGCATGACTGACTCGATGGACGTGAGTCTGAGTGAACTCTGGGAGTTGGTGATGGACAGGAAGGCCTGGCGTGCTGGGATTCATGGGGATGCAAAAAGTCGGACACAACTGAGCGACTGATCTGATCTAATCTGATGTGGGATCTTCCTGGATCTGGGATCTAACCTATGTCTCCTGCAACTGGCAAGCAGATTCTTTACTACTGAGCCACCAGGGAAGCCCTATGGGCTTATTACACTGAGTAACTACTCCAGACAGTCCAATATTTTTGAGAGCCTTGTTAAGACTGGTTGTAATCTGTACACATCTTTCTTATATTGTGTGATTTCAGGGTTCATGTATGACCGTCTTGAAACCAAATATGGATATGATTGAATTTCCTTTGTTAGAGAATCTTCACATGGGGAAAATAAAGGTCCTGAAGACTTACTTTAAAAATATAAACAGACTAACCAGGAGGCACCTACTGTTGACTTATCCACTAGCAAGGATCAGCATGTACCTAGTTCAGTCCATGAGGATAGGAGCTTTTTGGAGGTGGAGGGCCTGGGGGAGGTTTAACACAGTTTGTTTCTACATCTTGAGCAGGAAGCATGATGTTGTATCCCTCTGGGGTGTCCTCGTCTTCTTATGAATCAGCTTTCCAGGAAACCACAAAACATTCATTCTCCATGTATGTATTGCAAGGTTTTAGAAGACCCCTCAGCTTCCTAAGCTTTCCCAAGAATAAAGACTTGCCAGGGTGAACTTAAATGTTGTCATGAAAATTTTAAGTGTCTCTGGAGTGATACATGCAGTTATGGAAAAGCTCTCTTAATGAAGCACGTATCCCTTTGGGCAACACGGTTCCTGCAGTTGGCACCCCTTCACGAGGAAGGATTCCTTTCCTAAGAAACCACCATGGAATTGCCCACTCTCGTCCCTCTCCTGCTAGTCCTGTGCACACCCATCATCAAGTAGACCATGGACCAGTTCTGGAATCCCGGTAGATCCTTCACTCATGCTGCCGCATGTTATCTGAAGCACTAAAAGCATGTAAGTGCAGCTGGGTGGTGAAACACCATCTGCTGCCTCAGATTTGAGGTTTTGCAAGGTTGTCACATGGGTGTTTAATGTTTCAGTGCTTTCTATTTGCATTCAGATCAGTCATACGTAGAAGACAGGCTGGTTCATCTTTCAACAGCAGATAAAAGAAGGAAAGATGATGTTAAACCTCCAAGAGACAGAAGCTACAATTTTTTAAAATAATTTTATGTATTTCTGACTGTGCCGGGTCTTCATTTTCTCTACTTGAGGCGAGCAGTGACTCCTCTCTAGTGGTGGTGAGTGGGCTTCTCATCGCAGTGGGTTCTCTTGTTGCCAAGCGTGAGCTCTAGGGCACATGGGCTTCAGTGGTTGCAGCACGTGGGCTCAGTAGTTGCGGTTTTCAGGCTCTAGAGCACAGACTCAGTAGTCGTGGTGCAGGGGCTTAGTTGCTCCGAGGCATGTGGGATCTTTCCAGACCAGGGATCGAACCCATGTACCCTGCATTGGCAGGTGGAGTCTTTACCATGAGCCACGAGGGAAGCCCTGAAGCTATGATTTTTTAAACTGGGCAAGGAAGGCAATTAATTTCTCTTACAGAAAAATAAGCTGCCTAATGATATGGAAGGGATTCCCAAGGACAAACTGAACTTGGAAAATCGTAGGGTACATAAATAAGTGTGACTCTCACACCATGCCTACTTTCCGGGTTAATTGAAAAAATTCCTGACTCACGACTTTGTTCAACTTTAGAATTATATTTTCAGGAGAAACTAGATTTTCAAGGAAGATGAACAAAGATTGTAAAATCAGGAATAAACAGTAATACCAATTAAATGCTCATGCTGGGAGCAAAACAGGGATTTCACTGTCCTGAGTGGCGGCTGAGTCAGCCGCCCAAAGGAACTGGATGATTTCTGAAAACAAAGGTCATGTTTCAAGAGACACAGTTAGTAATGAAATGAGGCATGTTTTGAGCACTCAATAAGAAAAGCTGCTGCCAGATAGGCATAAAGCTTTGAGTCCTGAAAATAACCTTGAATTTATTGTATAAAATATCTTAGTAACCAGGAACTCAGCCCCTTCCAGGTTGATGGTGCTGGGTTGCTGTCTAAGGGAAGCCACCCAGAATAGTGCTCACTGGGAGGAAGAAAGTCTCGACTGCGTGACAGAGAAGACAGCTGATGACCATTGTGGATCAACTTGGGACCAGCTTACCAAGAAGGCTGTCGTCACCTCACTAATTCTCCTCTTATAAATTGCAAGAAATTGGGACCAACCAGGATTCGAGCACAACCATGCCTGCATGGAATAAACGCAATGTGAGAAACAGGTAGATCTGAGTAGCCAGGAGAGGCAAGGGGTGGATGGCATCGGGTTCTGTTGAAGCCACACCCAGAGCCTCTTTGACCAGGTCAAGGCACCCATCCCCAGCTGCCATGAGGAATGGTGCTAACTTCTCAGCGCTGTCCCCGTTCTGCAGAGAATGGCCCTTGTTAGAAGATAGGACCTGTTCCCGACCCTGAGGGCAATCAGAAGCCAATGATGAATAGGCATGTATGTACAGAAAACTGACCCCCTAACTCAAAATGGAACAACTCTCCCTTTCTCCTGAAGGTACTGGAATAAATCATGTGTCCCTAAATCCCTGTTTCAGACCCTGCTTCTAGGAAGCTAATTGAGGATGACTTCCAATTCTAAAGGCTATTTTAATAGGAGTTACTAAATTGCACTCTCTTCCTAGTTGTTTTTTGAGCCCAGAAATCTTGCAATACTTTAGTCCTGAAAATTCCAAAAATTTAATGTAGCTGTTTTTTTAAAAGATTTTCTACACGCAAAATTATTTTGTCTCTGGAAAGTGACTGTTTTTCTTCCCTTTCCAAATTTATATATTTTATTTCTTTTCCTGCTTTCTGTGCTGGTCACCTTGAAGATATTGGACACAGAGGTTATTTTGCATCTCAAAGGGACAGCTTTCATTGACTTGATTAAGCAGTATGTAGGATATTTTCTATGTGTTTTTTGGTTGATAACATTTTAGGTAAGGTTATTTCTATTCTTAGTTTACTAAAAGTTTTTTTTTTTTTTTTTACCTTGAATGACTTTTGTTCTCTTAAAAAAACTTATTCCACATCTATTGAGTTAAACATATATTTTTCCTTCAATCTATTATTGCTATGAATGACAAATTCAAAAGATCTTTAATGTTATCTTACATTGTGATCTCCAATGAAAGCACAAACAAAAAATGAGAGCAAACAGATAATTAGGAAAAAGAGTTTTATTTACAATCACCAGCTACTTTGTATCTGGACCAAATCAAGATGCTACATCTTTTCTCATTGGTGTCAACTCCTTTGGTTAGAGGATGGTGATAATTACCTATCATCAGGTAAAATAATGTCTGACACATGTCTTCATACTTGTGGAAAACATTTAAAACTACACAGTTGTCTTCTGCATCACTTTCAAGCCACCATGTCATTACAGCTTAAAATCGCTACTTTACAGAAACCTGGAATCTCCATCACAGAATATGCAATAATACAATATTGTCAAGTCAAGTACCATAGTAGCAAGGCTTCTTGTGAAAGTTTATTGATTTTGTGCATTTGTGCTAAGTTGCTTCAGTCGTGTCTGACTCTTTGCAACCCTATGGGCTATAGCCCACCGGCCTTCTCTGTCCCTGGGGTTCTCCAAGCAAGAATACTGGAGTGGGTTACCATGCTCTCCTCCAGGGCATCTTCACGACCCAGGGATTGAACCCACGACTCTTATGTCTCCTGCATTGGCAGGTGGGTTCTTTACCACTAGTGCCACATGGGAAGCCCTCTTTGATTTCACAGCACATTATTTCTGCAGATATTACAATATATGCACCTATTTGGGCCAAAAAAATAAACATATTATCTAATATATTAAATATTATAAATTATAAAATATACATATGGGCTATATAAATATAATATGTATATAAATATATACACATATAATTTGGGCTTCCCAGATGGCACTAGTGGTAAAGAACCTGCCAGACAATGCAGGAGACAGAAGAGATGTGGGTTTGATCCCTGGGTCAGGAAGATTCCCTGGAGAAGGAAATGACAACCCACTCCTGTATGCTTGCCTGGAGAATCCCATGGACAGTGGAGCCTGGTGGGCTACAGTCCGTAGGGTCACAAAGAGTTGGTCATGATTGAAGCCACTTAGCATGCATGCATATATAATTTAAGAAGATATAGTCAGATTTATTCTACTTTATAAAGTTAATGAATCTTGTGCTAACAGATTTTTTTTTAAATTCAATAGCATTTCTGTTCATGGAAGACATCTATAGAGAGAAATGAGAAATGAGAAAATATACTATCGAGGAGGGGAAAAAGGAAGCTCTTTGGACAATTATCAAGTGAATAAAAGGACTCTTTGAGAAATATGCATTGTGGTTTCTCTCCAAAATTATTCAACCTCATTAACTCCAGTGGTAACCTGCAAAGTTGATTTTGAGGTGTTTTCAGCTGGAATCTATCAAAACATATCTATTTCTTAAAGAATACAAGTATTTGAGGGAAATTTCTAAAAGATGTGAGAAATAAATTCACTTTCTGTATTATTTTACATTAACAGTCTCCAGTGGATAGATTTGTCCTATTCTTGCTTTCATACTGTCTTTTATGGTAATACTTATTTATGAAGATGTGTCTGCTTATTCAGACTCTAACCTAACCTTATAAGTCTTTGCATCCCAATTTTGCTTTGTCTAGTACTTTTTTTTTTAACCCAGGGAGGTGCTCAATCAGTATTTGTTTAATGAATTAACTAAATACCAATTGGTCCACAAATTTAATTGCTTGAGATTAAGTGCTTTGTACAAATAATTTTCCCTTTGATGCAATAGGTATTTTTAGTGAGGCTGTCAAATATTTTTATGTTAGTAATGGAAAATTTTCCATTCCCTGACCAGAAAGCAATCTCAAAACACAGCCGTGATAATGTCTAATTACTAAACCACCAGGGAAAGGAAGCTCCCTACTTTAGTGTGAAAATAAAATAGAGGCTGATGTCCTCATTAGTCTTTGAAACATCTTCACACTATAAGACTGGAAGCGCCTTCAGAGGCCATTGGATTCATCCTAGGCAGGATGATAACTCAATTATGCAAAAAATATTGTTGCCTCTCTTACATAAGAATCTTCAGTGAAAAAACTTAGAAAATTGTTTAAGTGATAAGTTTTCACGACACTACATAACAAGATAAAAATTATAGATATGACCTGGCTGTTATGTTTATATATCATTAAGCTGTTGAATGTAATGGGTCTTTTTAACTAAAATTGTTCACTCCAGAAATTATTTTCTTGTTATTAAAACCTTTCCAGTGACCAAGAGTATATTTATTTTCCAAACAGTCACCAGAAATCTTCTTTGATTTAAGCCTATTGTCTGCTCTTGGCACATTATTCATGACTATATTAATAAAATGGTTGCTTATCGCAAATTCTATCAGGTATTTGTGTATATACTTACATGCTGTTGCTATTATTGTTATATGAATTTTTTTAAATTCACAGAAACAATGGCTAAATCTAGCCTAATCTTTTTCTCCAAATTAAGTAATCAATTACCTCTTGATCAGTCATTCAATATTGAGCCATAACTATTAGATCACTAGAAATGATCAACTTTATTGTCATAAATGGTTGATAGCAACAGTTGCTTATGGATTAAACTAAGATATCCCATATAACATCAGGTGTTACATGCAGTACACAGAAGATAGATGTTTGTTATCTTAATTTGAGTTTCCTAGAAGCAGACATTGGGATGAATACGTGCATGTTAAGCTGCTTCAGTCGTGTCCAGCTCTTTGCATCCCTATGCACTGTAGCCCGCCAGGCTCGCCTGTGCATGGGATTTTCCAGGCAAGAATACTGGAGTGGGTCGCTGTGCCCTCCTCAAGGGCTCTTCCAGATCCAGGGATCAAACCTGCATCTCCTGCATTGCAGGCAGATTCTTTACTGCTGAGCAATCAGGGAAGCCCATTATAATGAATATGTGTGTGCAATTATTTTTAAAAGAAGTGCTCCCAAGGAAGATCAAGACGGAAGCAAGACAGGGAGAGGAAAAAGCAGTGATCTGAGGCATAAGACCCACTCACAGAGAGTAGGATTTATTGTGGCTAGTAGTACTCTTGCCTGGAAAATCCCATGGACGGAGGAGCCTGGAGGGCTGCAGTCCATGGGGTCGCTAAGAGTCGGACACGACTGAGCGACTTCACTTTCACTTTTCACTTTCACGCATTGGAGAAGGAAATGGCGACCCACTCCAGGGTTCTTGCCTGGAGAATCCCAGGGATGGGGGCGCCTCGTGGGCTGCCGTCTCTGGGGTCACACAGAGTCGGACACGACTGAAGCGACTTAGCAGCAGTAGGGGAATGCTAGATTATAACTGACATCTCAGAGATGTCTAAAGCCGGACAAATCTGCTGGGCTTTCAACAGTTATTGCTTGGTGGCTTCAGGAAGGTGAGTGAGGGAGGGTAAGGGTATAAAAGAAACACCCAGGCACTTCTGACTCTGCAATTACTGACTAAGTGGCCCCACAGCCTGAGGGCGGTGCCCGGAAGATCTGTGGGTGCTGGCCTTTGAAAGTAGGTCAAAAGGGCACGACCTACACCAAACTTGTGAATCTGAGGTGGCCTGGGCAGGGAACCAACAATGTCTGCCACCTCCAGTTGGTGCCTTCACGGTGCTGAGAAAATGCAACTAGCACATTTAAGGGCTGATGTAGTACAGTGCAGGGATTAGTAAAAGAACTATCACTGTAAATCCAACATAAGCTGAGGCTGTCAAACTTATCCACATCGGCTGGAGGGGGGCTGAAGAGACTTGTGAAAGGCTTTGAACTAAAGTCAGCCTCTAAAATATGGAAGACTTAATTGCATGGAAGAGAAGAGAGGACATTTTAAGTGGATGCAAAAGCAAAATGTTGTAGACTGGGAAGCAAACGTGGAGAAGGATTTAGGACTGCAGAAGATTTGGGAGGAATAATGCCTGGGGAAGGGAAAGGAGGAAGCAGGATTGGGGAGGGGGAGCCATGGACTCCTCTGCCAGCTGACATGGCCCTGGGTCAGCCCCGAGGACTCTCCCTTAGTGACACCACATTGAGCAGAAAGGGCTGGACTCTCACTACCGCCTTATCCAGTCAGTGATGAGTCATTCCGAGAAGAGTCGTGCCCTTGGCTGGAAAGCTGAGGTAGTCTCTAGAAGGATAATTGATTTCACCTTGGCTTTCTCTTTGATTTATAAACTAGAAAGATATGATGAAAAATAAATGTAAACAAGCATAAAAGAGCTCTTTCAGTCAGTATGAAATAAAACATATACCGGAGAAGAATACATCACAGTGTAGTTGGCCATATTTTCTCTTTCTCAACGGTGCATAAAACAATATTGAATCTTACATTGGATGAAATATGCCACAGAACCTGGCTGACACATCACAGGTTCTCAATGAAAGTGAATGGACTTGATTTTTCAATTATTTGTAAAGTTGTCAATCTTAAAGGACTTAGGCATTTAAGTCATTCCAGTAATGCTTTGGAAAATGAACACAATGGAAAGTAAAAACTAATCATTTAATTAATATCTTTTTAATGTATTTAGAGTTTTATCATTGACTGGAAGAAGTAAATGTCATCTCTCTTTCTAACCATGCTTATATCTAATCAGTTGTAATAGTCCTAGGAAGAGAGTTAATTAAAAATATGACAATAACAAAACAATGAACTCAATTTTCCCATTGTTTTAAATATCTTCTCAGCACACCAGGACAATCTTAAAGATATTTAAGTTTTCAAGAATTGTTGAGATTTAAGCTTCACTTGTATCTGAAATGCCAAAGCAACTGATTTAGGAGCAGAATTAACTAAAAGAGTGAATTGTTTGACCATTTCAGCCAGAGCTCGAAAGGCAAGTACAATTTATGGTGTCTCCATGGTCAAGAGAAAAGCAGAAGAAATCAACTGAGTTACTCAAAGATAAGACCATGAGCTTCTGTCTCCTCCAAAACTGCCTTTATCATCCCAGCTCTTTCTCAGCTCCTCCGTTATTCTTCTTTGGGGTTATTGGCCTCATTTCATCCCTCTCCTTTTTCCTAAATCAATTTAATTCTCACCCCATTTGCAGTAATTTATATAGACTGATTATCAGGCTTCTAGCAAATGAAATTTCTGTAAAACTGAATTTCGTCATTATTCATGCATATATGAAAGTTGCTAACAATTTTCCTCACAACAAGAAAGTGCTTATGAGCTGCTGAGTCACGCATACTACATCAAAGTTCATATAATTTTTTTCATACTTGTGATTTCAGTTTGTAAGTTGCATATTATTATGGGAAAATGTTCATCTCTGATATGGTCTTTTATACACTGTTATTATTATTATTTTTCCCCAAATGCTTATCAATGGGTCAGACAATGCATTCAGTAACCCAGACTCAGAGCTAGTAGGCAACGTGCGGAGAATCTGTCTTAACCTACGCAGAATGCCTTCGGGCTTCACAGGTGGTGCTAGTGGTAAAGAACCTGCCTGCTGATCCAGAAGACACAAGAGACGACAGGGGTTCCATCCCTGGGTCGGGAAGATTCCCTGGAGGATGGCACGGTAACTCACTCCAGTATTCTTGCCTGGAGAATCTCCATGGACAGAGGAGCCTGGCGGGCTACAGTCCATGGGGTCCCAAAGAGTTGGATGTGCCTGAAGCAACTTAGAATGCAGGCAATGTGCCTTTAGTTTGCTTATTTTTTTCTGATTTATGTAGAATGGATCCTATTCTTGTTGGAACAATATTGAAAATAATGGAAACAGTAGTATACATAAAAGCTTTGAAACATACACCAGTGTATGGTGTGGTAGTAGTAAGGTAGCATTAGTCACTCAGTTGTGTCCAACTCTTTGTGACCCTGTGGACCGGAGCCTGCTAGACTCCTCTGTCCATGGGATTCCCCAGGCACGAATACTGGAGTGGACTTTCTCCAAGTGATCTTCCCTACCTAAGGATTGAACCTGGGTCTCCTGCACTGCAGGCGGAGTAAAAATCCTAGCAATGATGACGAAGAGAGAGCTGAGGGGCCGAGTCACTGACCAGCCTGCACAGTGAGAAAGGCAACAACCAGTCAGGAGTCCGAACATGAGTTTGAACAAACTCTAGGATATGGTGAAGGGCAAGTTAAGTCTGGCGTGCTGAGTCCATGGGGTGGCAGGGAGTTTGACATGACTAAGTGACTGAACAAGAAGGACAGATTTCAAATAAAAATGCATATAAATTAAATATATTTTTAACTTCTGGAAATATATGTTACATAATCTAGCTCCATATAAATGCCCATCACCAGAAGACTAAATGCGAGTTTCCATCATTTCCATCTCTAATAGATGTGTGCATGTAAGTGAATATGTATATTCGTTTATATTCACTTGCAAGAATATATATTCCTATTCCCTCTTTGTTACTGGAAGACTTTGAACAAATATATAAAGAAAATATAATCACAGAAATTCAGAATTGGGGAAAACCAACATTCTCTTCACCTGTGCCACTTGGGAAACTGAAATTCCTCAGGTTAAAGAAACCCGCCAAGACCTGGCAGTTGGTGGATGGCAAAGCCAGCATCAGAAACCCTTTTCTCAACAAACAGTTCAGTGTTCTCTCCACTGGCCGGCTCCTGGTTTTATCCCCTCATTGCTTATTCATTTGATCAACAGTCGAGTGTGACTTTAAGAATTAAGAGTTGGGATAACATAATATTAAAGTGATAAGTCTTTTTCCCCTGAAGTCAATGAAAACAGCCTCCATATATTTCGCTTTTCCTAAAATTTCCCTCCCACATCAACCAGAACTGTGAAAATACTCAGAAGACTGGAAGATTATTTCTTATCCCTGAAGCGCCTAATATTTCCAGGTGTTTTCACTATGTGGGAGGAAAAAAAAAGCTCCTGGTTTTGCTCTGATGTCTGGAAAAGATGTTAACTAGACACCTTTTTATTCCATAGCTCTGGCCCAGATGAAAAGTTCTTTTTCTTGGAAATTGAAGCTTATTTTTTATTGCTGCCCGGGAATACTGAAGCTTCCTGAAAGCTTCGGAGTACCTTTAACTTTTTGGAAACCCAGATGCCTCCTTTCTGCTGAAATTATTACCCCAGTGGATTTTGAGTGAAATTGAGATTTTTTTAAAAAAAACTTCAAACTTGATGCTAAGTGATTGAACAATTAGTGTGGCTCATATATGTGGACAGATGAGTAAGAGCTGTTGATTATCTGACTCTAGATTAGCTTTCTGGATTTTTTTTTTTTTTTTGGTGAAACATATTTTCTTGCTGATTTTTATATTTTAATGGCCTTAATGTAGCACATAATGGTGTGTTAATTCTTTCCTTCCATTAAACCTGAAATACCATACTTTGGGCTTCTCAGGCGGCAGCACTAGTGATTAAAAACCTGCCTGCCTATGCAGGAGACATAAGAGATGGGGGTTCAATCCGTGGGTTGGGAAGATCCCCTGGAAGAGGGCATGGCAACCGCTCCAGTATTTTTACCTGGAGAATACCATGGACAGAGGAGTCTAGTGGGCTATGATCCATAGGGTCACAAAGAGTCCGATAGGACTGAAGCAACTTAGCATGCGTGCACCATACTTTAGTTCAAACTGTTGAATCTAATCAAACTGTCAAAAAGGCATTCATTTATTCATTCATTTAATCATTCTCTAGGCAAATATTTGCTGAAATATTACTATTCTGTGCCAGGCACTGGAGTGACAGTAAGGAATGATCAAGCAGAAGTCCCTGCATTCATGGAACCTGCATTTAACTGGGAAGAGGTAGATAATACACAGTAGGTGAACAAAAGATGTGAAACCCTGGGCAAGGCTTCAAAAAAAAAAAGCCAGAAGAAAAGGTTCTTGGTCTGGGAGGCAGATTTAGACAGAGCAAAGAAGGAGGGGGAGCAGAAAGGGGAGAAAGATGAGAGGGAAGGAGGAAGGGAATAGTAAATTAACAAATAAATGAGGCTTCTCTGATGGCTCAGCAGAGAAATCAGGCTTCTCTGATGGCTCAGGAAAACAATCTGCCTACAATGCGGGAGACACAGGAGACTAGGTTTGATCCCTGGCTTGGGAAGATCCCCTGGAAGAGGAAAAGGCAACCCACTCCAGTAATCTTGCCTGGGAAACCCCACGGACAGAGGAGCCTGGTGGGCTACAGTCCATGGGGTCGTAAAGAGTCTGAAGTGACTGAGCCCACATACACAAGCGAATAAATACTTCTGAAAAATCTTGCTCAGCCTCACATCTCACACATCTAGTTATCTTCAGTTTTCGAGTCTTTCCTACCTTGTCAACATGAATCACAGTGATGGACCTGTCCATCTCTACAATTTCTATATGGGAGGGGCATCAGGAGGTCTATAATGTTGCAAATGGGCATTAGGGAGGGCCATCTGAGATCTGAGCAGTCAGCCCTGGGAGAGGCTGTTCCCAAGGCACAGGGAATGTCTAGCGAGGGATGCAGCTGTAAGCCATCAGCCATCAGGCAAGGGATGGGTACAGGAGCCTTGATGAGGGGATCTGGATGAGCACCCACCATCGAGACCAACATAAAGTGTCTTTCATGAAATGACAGAGTATTGAGCTTTATGCAATCAACAGTGTACAGAGCTACAATAGGGAGTGAATGTGCTGAAAACCATAGGTTAGAAAGAACTCCCCAGGGAGCAGGATAAGGACAGAGACAAAAGTCAGAGGCTGGATACAGTGGGGCCAGTTTGGAGGCTGTGGCAGTGGTGGGCAAAATAGAAGTAAAAGATGTTGAAGAGGGATGCTGGATTACTAAATGGTGGAATCAACCTGATTCAGTGACTTACTGGACAATCCAGGTAAACTGTAGAGAGGAATAAAAGATAGCTCTCAGAATAGGGGCTATTGAATTCAGTAAAATGATATACTTAATTGTTGTTGTTCAGACGCTAAGTCCTATCTGACTCTTTGCGACCCCATGGACTGCAGCAGCCAGGCTTCCCTGTTCTTCACCATCTCCTAGAGCTTGCTCAAACTCATGTCCATTGAGTCGGTGATGCCATCCAACCATCTCATCCTCTGTCACCCCCTTCTCCTCCCGCCCTCAATCTTTCCCAGCAGTTCAGGGTCTTTTCCAATGGATCAGCTCTTCACATCAGGGGGCCAAATTATTGGAGCTTCAGCTTCAGCACTTTTAAAATATTTCTTGAACCCCAGATTCTATGATTTTGTGACCTGATGGCTCAGAACTATGTTTAAGGACTGAGATGCTTTTCAGTCCCTTTGAGTTTGGTTTCAGGCACTAGGGAGACTAGGCCTTTCTCTCAGAGCTGTCAGGGGGTCTTTGGGGTCAGTGAGAAGCTCAGAACCTTCCACACAGCAACTGGGTCCTTCCTACCTCTGCTCTCAAGAGGTGATGTCCTTGTGTTTTCTGCAAACTGGGAGAGGGAAGAAAGTAGGTCGTTCCAGGTATTTAGTACTTTGGCAGGAAAAAAAAAGTATATCAAAGTTTGCTAAAAAGAGAAAATGTTATTTTCTTTTATTTTGACAGAGTTTGTGTGGAGGATCTAAGACTTTCTACTGAGTCACCAACTCAGCCGCAATATAACTATTTCAGCTTCCTGGGAATACTATTTCTGAATCGCAGTGATATAATGATCTGAACATTTCAATGCTTTCAGGAACCTAGAACATACCATCTTTGCTTCACAGCTGCACACGGTCCTTATGGTAATATTCGTCATTGCATGGTGCCCTATATGAAAATACCACAGAATAAAAGAAATGTTTTAATTCCTGAAAGAAATGTTCAAACAGCAATCCCCTATTCCACAAGTCTCTTTTTCCCTCAGAAAATATGCAAAAAGCAATACATGAGTCATTTGTTAAAAGTTCCATGTTTTCATTGCAAATTCCTAGTCAGGCTTTGGAATTGATGCTTCTCTTCTACGATTCCCATATTCTCTGAGTCACCAAAGTTTTTGGATGTTGGCAGGAGAGTCTGTTCCTACAATGTCCTCACAGAGTTATACGTGGCCAGGAAGGAGCAGGGTGCCAGGATTTGAACTAGGAGTGAGGGTGGGTATCATTCTTCCATCCAGGCATCCATGACCCCAGTCCTGGGCGCTGTGGTTCCCAAAGCTTCCCCCTATGATGTGCAAATAGAACTCTCAGCAATACTGTTAAAGTGTAGCCAGTGATTCCATAGGTCTGGGGCCGGGGAGCTGAGAACTTGCATTTGTAACAAGTCCCCAGGTGCTGAGGATGCCTGTTCAGGAAATGACTGGTTTAGGGATTCCCTCTGTCTCTCCTCCAGATATGCCCTTCTTGCACAGGATGATCACGTGATCCAGGGCATCTAGTAACATGAGATTTGGCTGCTGCTGCTGCTGCTGCTAAGTCGCTTCAGTCGTGTCTGACTCTGTGCGACCCCATAGATGGCAGCCCACCAGGCTCCCCTGTCCCTGGGATTCTCCAGGCAAGAACACTGGAGTAGGTTGCCATTTCCTTCTCCAATGCATGAGAGTGAAAAGTGAAAGTGAAGTTGCTCAGTCGCATCCGACTCTTTGAGACCCCATGGACTGCAGCCTACCAGGCTCCTCTGTCCATGGGATTTTCCAGGCAAGAGTAAGGCTCCTTCTAAACCACACTGTGGCTACCCAGGACTCTGGAATTTCCCGCCCAGACAGCTCCCTGTTGTGTACACACATCTCCCCAGTCTGTCCTTCCCCCAGCCCCTCCCACCACCAGTGCGAACATGGCGTGGTTCAGTAGGGGATGGCAAAGGGTCAGCCTTTGGAGAAGAGAGAGAGAAGCGGGTGGCCCTCCATTTGCCTTTTTGCCCCAGCAGGTAAATGTTAGAGGTGGTCTTTTTTTTTTTTTAACTTTTTATTTTGTATTGTACTATAACCAATTGATGAACAATGCTGTGATGGTTTCAGGTGAACAGCAACAGGACTCAGTCACACACACACATATATCCATTCTCCAAACTCCCCTCCCATCCAGGCTGCCGCATAACACTGAGAAGAGCTCCCCATGCTCTATAGTAGGTCCTTGTTGGTGATCCACTTTAAATACAGCCGCGTGCACCTGTCCATCCCACACTTCCTAACTATCCCTTCCCCCTATGCTTCCTCCTACCAATCCTAAGTTCCTTCTCAAGATTTTTTGATGTGGACCATCTTTAAAGTCTGTATTGAATTTGTAACAACATTTCTTCTGTTCTCCCGTTTAGGTTTTTTGGCCGCTATCTTAGCTCCCCAACCAGGGATCGAATCCGAATCTGCCCTGCATTGGAAGGCAAGGTTTTAGGACCAATCCCTGGGCGTGGTCTTACATGTGTTCGCGTGAATGACAGGAAGAGATTCCATCCGGAAATGTTTTCCCTGATTTTAAGGCCAGGGCACAGTTTGGATGGTTCTGTTTCATGAGAACCTACTGCCTCTAAAGGTCTTCTTAGAACAGTGGGAGAATGTTTCTTCCCTTCCATAGAAGGGTCCACACCTTTCCCAGGTGACTGCGCCATGTAGGGGACAATGCCGGCTTTGGGAGCTCATAGCTTTCAGCTGAAGTCCAACTTCCTGTGTGAATTTGATTAAGTCCATCACTTTTGAGCAGGAAGGCATGCTTTGGTCTCAGTTTCTTGATCTTTATAATGGGAATACTACCCTACTCTCTGCCACATCTTCCCCATTTCCAGCCAACTTCCCTTCATCCTTTGGCCTTTAGCTCAAATGCCATCATTTTTTTTTTCCATTGAGAACATTTTTATTGAAATATATTTGACGTATAATATTGTGTGAGTTCCACATGGGCAACACGTCAATTTGATACTTTTTTATATTGGAGCGTCTTAACTAGATCAGACGCTTGGAGCTAAGATGGGAGTAACTGGCAGCCTTTCCTCTTTTCATGCTCCTGAGTTTGCTTTATGTCTGCTAGCCCAGTGGATTCCTAGAGCAGGGATCATGTCTCCTTAATTGTCTGCTGCGTCTTCTTTACTGGCACAGAGCCTGACACCTAATGGATGCTCAACCTGTATTTGCTAAATGAGGAAATGAATGTGTGGCTATTGCTACAATTGCAGAGAGAATTTCCTAAGTGACTGGCACTGAGTAGGTGCTTTGCAAGTGACACCCATGATTTTTCAGTGCCGTTGACACTGGAATCACATGTTGTATCTTCTCATACTCAATCCATGCGGGAGAACGGGGTGAACTTGGAACAACTACAGTCTGAACTGTCCAAGTCAAGAAAAAAATGTGGTGTGATAAACTACTGGCCCGAACAACTAGAAGCATGACACACTTTTTAAAGGCTTAAGGAAACGAGAGATTCATAATTTAAAACGCAGGATCAAAAGTGCAAAAAAGCGGTCCTTAACTCATTTTGCTTGCCCCTCACAACTCACACCACAGGCAGTCCAAGAGCACACGTTCTTGAAGAGCAAGGGGTGAAAAGGAATTCCCTCCTGACATCACCTAACTCCCCCCTTCCTCTCCTCATCTCTGGGGATTATCTTATCTGTCCCTTTAATGTCAGCCAGCCCAAATAGCCTCTTGTCAAATATTTCTGGGGCCTGTACTTGAAGAAAGGAACGATTCTCTCAAATCTTTGAACAGGACATTTTTCTTTCTTTCTTTTTTTTTTTTTATGTCAAAATAAACCATCTGCTTGTACAACTGTTTCTAATTACTTCCCTGCCTAGACTCTCCACTTGAGGGGTTTGGTACCAGCACCCCGCCCAGAGTGCTGCCGCCCAAACCCTCGCAGGCAGCTCGTCCACGCCCTCGCAGCTCCGGGTAGAGCCCGGGTCCTGCACGCCTGGGTGTTTGCGGGTCCCTCTGCCCGGCCGTCTGCTGGGGGCACGTCTCTCCCCTCGGTCTCCCCGCCCCCCC
>NW_011495078.1:9553968-9554933 GCF_000754665.1 Bison bison bison | reverse complement strand
GGCTTCCTGCTCGTGTCCTCCCTTCTCCTCCCGGTGGGGCTGTCAGCTGTTCCACAGAGCTTTTCGCCGTCTCTGAGGTAAGTCTGGTTTGTTTTTCTTGAAGACAGACCTGCCCTGCCTTGCGTGCGGGACTCAAAGCTCCGGGATGGCCGCCCCAAGCCAAGGGCAGTTAGGAAGTTGGACGCCACATCAACTGTTTTTCAACCTGTTCCGATGATTCTTCTTCCATCTACACTGTATATTACCTTACCCCTGTTCATTTGCCCTTCCTTGGGAAAAATACAATCATTGAATACATTTATCATTTCCTCCTACTCCAATACGTATCAGGAGGAATTTTCTGCCATGCCAGGTGTACCTTTGTGCTCTCACCACGTAGAAGGCAGAGCTATTGCGTGGGGCTCGCATTAACATTTTGCATGACATTTTCAAAGAGGATTGGAGGCACATCGCGATAACTAAACTTGTATGCTTTGAAAGTATAGTTTATAAGTATCGCTTCTTGCAACTTGAAAAAGCCTTATGTCTTCTGTTATCATAACCTGTATGGTTCTTTCTATATAATCATCTCTCCTTTTTCATAAAACAACTGCTCCTGACCATCAGCTAGCAACAGGACTTTTGAAAGAGAACTGAAAAGTCAGCCAAGAGTCAGACTTTGGATTAATTTGCATTTAATCTAAATGCACTGTGTAAGGTTCAGTGGCGGACCTCCAAGGGGCAGGCCCGGATCCTCCAGTTCACCTGGAAGACGGTCCTCTTCTTCGGTGGGGCAGGTCACCACTTAGACATCTGTGGTCATTTCTCCGGTGATGACCAGTGGATAGCATCAGCTTGGTTCTCGGAGAAACGGGGGAGGAGGGGGTGCCCAGGCTAACGATCCCCAGGGGGTTGGCATTCGGTCTCCAGTTCGGGATCTGGGTGGACCCTGGGATGCCGCGGCGGCGGGGCGGGGTGGGGGCGGG
>NW_011495078.1:9539969-9553635 GCF_000754665.1 Bison bison bison | reverse complement strand
GTCACGTGAGCGAGCCCGGCGTGTACTTCGGGCCCCTGTGCGAGTGCCACGAGTGGGTGTGCGAGACCTACGACGGCAGCACCTGTGCAGGTAAGGGGGTGGGGCGCCGGGCCCTCCGCACGCGCTCCCCAGGGGGCTTCGGCCCCTTGGGGGAAGCGGAGGCTGGGGACCATCCCATCAGCATCCTAGAAGCCACCACGGGAGCGGGGGAGGGGGGGAGGGCCCTGCCTTCCGCCAGTGGGTTCTGGAATCACGTCTCTTAACCCCGACCTCTGCCCTAGGGCCCAGACTTCAGTGGAAATAATATTTGCTAAGGTTCCCTCGCTCGATTATAAATCTCAGCTTCTACTGTTGCTTCCTCATTACAGACCAATCCTCCCCACTTCCCCGTAAATGGAGTTATTTCGCTGGGCTCTCCACCCTGATCACGCATGTTAATCATCATATTTGCAGAGTGGAAGCCCCTCCACCCTGATCACGCATGTTAATAATAATATTTGCAGAGTGGAAGCCCCTATTTGTTTTATTTCTTAATTGAAGGGTAGCTGATCGACAGTGTGGCGTTAGTTTCTGACCCGTGTTTTCTTTCTTTACCAAGGAAGTACAGGAGAATGTGATTTTCCTAAATTCCAGGGAAGCCCACTGTGTTTTTGAATGTGGATTTGCCCTCTCGTAGGTAGCATGTAGTTGACACGTAGTGGCCTATATCAGAAAACCGTACACCAACACGAGCAGGCCCCTGTTTTCTTGGGAGCGATGGCTTTTGTATTGTTTTTGCTGCTCCCGTTTTTTGGCTTCAATGCAGCTTGGTGTTTTGTAAGGGTGGAGTGAAAATAAATTCATTTCCTTTGCACATTTTAAAGGAGTGATTTGGGTTCTCATACTGGAAGGGGTCAAGCTATTTCTTCGAAGAGAACACCCCTCACGTCTATAACCAGTTTCTCATAACAGCACCGTTTGCTTGGAGCCAAGAACCTCAATCAGGTCATTGTGAATGATCCAGGCCCTCGGTCAGTAAAAGTGCATCCTCAGTGCACTTTTGTGGGAATACACACAGTGCGTTCCCACCAGTGTTTGGCAGACTCGTAGGGAAAAAAAAAAAATCCACTTATTTTACCCACAGTGTACTGAGAATAAGAGTCCAACACTAACAGAGAGATCAAGCATGAGTTTATAGAAAAATGTTTTTCTTTTTCTCCTGTGGCATTTGGGCCTAGAAGCACAGGGAGGGTACGTAATATGTGGGCTGTTTGACAATGAAAAAAAAAAGTCATATAAGTAATTTGGAGGGCCACAGGTGCTCCTGTGTGTTTGTGTAGCCTTAGAGGCTGCGGTTCAACCCTTTAAAAGTATTGAATGCCACAACTTATTTTAGCTTGTCAGTCCCACATGCTTCAGCGCTATTAAGGGCAGCCCTTTGGAATGAAAGCTAAGTATTGTCTAATATTTCTCTCCAAATTCAACTGTTACCTGGCTTCTCTGGCTTTGATTGCCTCTGGCAAGGCCTCCTCAATATCGTGAGTTCTGGACACATTTTTCAGGGCATTTTGCATTGTTCTTGGATTGGAAACATCAGAAGCAGAATGCAGTTTTTTAGCCAGTAAGCTAGTTCTGGTTACCAGTAGCTTGAACTCCCCTTTTAAAGAAGCTGATCGGTTTCCTTTCTGTTAGTTAAAGGGTAGCTGTGGTATGTATATGTACTCTGATTATCTCCCATGGAAAATGACTTTTTGTTTCATCCTGACATCTTTGTCACTACATTCCTTCCATCCTGGTGCAAAATGCAGCCCTGAGTCATGCATGGTTTTGTTTGCTTGTGTGTACATTCCTGCTTCTCTATATTTAAGACCGAATGAAAGAACTGCGTTTGTTTCCAGTCCTCATCTTTCTGACTGTTGCCCATTGATGCCGGCTCGCTGGGCCTGGTGTAGAATCTGCGCCTGCAAATGCACTGGCTACATTTGCCAGGTCAGTGAGGACAGCCTTACACACAGTCTATCTGGTTATCTTGCCAGCTTGCCCGCTTATTCTGTGCTTCAAGTTTAGCTACTCCATTCTGTCTGCAAGAAATAATTCCTATATTATGGCCAGTAAGATAGAAACATGGGCTTCCCCAGTGGCTCAACAGTAAAAAGAATCTGCCTGCAATACAAGAGACACAGGGGACATGGGTTCGATCCCTGGGTCAGGAAGATCCCCTGGAGAAGGAAATGGCAACCCACTCTGGTATTCTTGCCTGGGAAATCTCATGGACAGAGGAGCCTCCTGGGCTACAGTCCATGGGGTTGCAAAGAGTCGAACACAACTGAGCACTCACTCAAGATAGAAACAGCAGGTTGTCTTTTATGTTTTATGTGCTTCTGGGCCTTGGTCTCTGTGATGAGCTCCTATAGATGATTTTCAAAAATAGAGTAACTTCCAGAGACTTTCCCCACCTCTGTGAAGAAAACACAGTTCTGCTCTGGCAGGGTATCATAGAGTGGTTAAGACTGTGGGCTCTGGGAGAAGTTTTCCAGGATTTGAATCCTACACTTAACATCTGTCTGAACTTGGGCAGTTACTTAACATTCCTGAGCCTTGATTTCTTCTTCTGTAAAATGGGAATAATAAAGTAGCTATCTTATGGGATTTTTGTGAGGTTTAACAGATGCAGGAGACTTAGAATAGTGTTTTGCATAAAGTCAGTACTCAGTACAGATGAATATGCTTGTATATGTCTATATAACATTATTTTGGGATGCGCAAAAGGTGAGCTAGGATGAATGGATAGAAAGAGATAGACAGGTAAAGAGCCTGGCTTTGTGTTTGTTAGTCAGTTGATACTGTGAAAGCAATTTAGTTTCATTAATGTCTTGGGGGTGGGGGGGACCTGTTATTGATCCAAAGTTCAAAAGGTCAAGCCAGGACAGCAATTTTGGCTCAATGGGAGAGCAGCTGTAGGAGACACACTGTACTCTTTTCAAGTTAAGTCCACTGGGATTCTTACACCGTGACTCATAGGAGACATACTTACTTTAGATGAGCTGGTTGAAAGTGATGACATTTACACACGATCACAAGTGGTCTCTCTCTCCCAGTCTCCACTGGCTCCTGGCACATGGATCTTCCTCCAAATTCTATAGCATAAAGATCTGACCCAGCGATTATTCATGTGGATGTGATGGTCTAATGAGGAGGAAACTCATTTTAGTGAAATATTTCTTTAAGAACAGTCAAATGTTTGATTCTATAAAAACAAATATTTGGTTTGGAATTCAGGATATCCTGAATAACCCCCTGGGTACCTGTGATTACACTTAAAGTATTGGTTTCTTAAACATTTTTCCAATCACTTTTTGAAATACATCACTTAAAAGAGTTTCAGTTTTAGGAACTTGGAAAAGCTAATTGAATCCACTGTAGCCAGTTCTATAAAGTGCTATTGGAGAAGGGAATGGCAACCCACTCCAGTGTTCTTGCCTGGAGAATTCCATGGACAGAGGAACTTGGCAAGCTACATACAGTCCATGGGGTCACAAAGAGTCAGACACGACTGAGCAACTAACACACACACACATACACACACACACATACATAAAGTGCTATATGGCCTTCCCTGATGGCTCAGTGGGTACAGAATATGCCTGCAGTGTGGGAGATGAAGGAGACTTGGGTTTGATCCCCGGGTCAAGAAGATCCAGGGATCAAACCCATGAATCACATGGGCAGAGGAGCCTAGAGGGTTACAATCCAAAGGGCTGCAAAGAGTTGGACACGACTGAGTGACTAAGCACTCGCACTTGCACACACTAAGTGCTGTGTATTTGCTAGACTCTCTGTTTACTGTTAAAGATGTTGTGCTATTAAAGATGTGGTGTGGTTGCTTAGTCATGTCTGACTCTTTGCAACCCCATGGACTGTATTCACCAGGCTCCTCTGTCCCTGGGATTTCCCAGGCAAAAATACTGGAGTGGGTTGCCATTTCATTCTCCAGAGGATCTTTCTGACCCAGGGATTAAACCTGTGTCTCCTGCGTCGGTGGGCGGATTCTTTACCACTGAGCCACCAGGGAAGCCCCGTAAGATGTTGTAAACACATGCATATGTATAACTGAATCACTTTGCTGTATACCTGGAACTCATGCGACATTTTCATCAACTGTATTCCCATATAAAAGGAAAAGTTAAAAAATAATAAAATGAAGGTCAGTTAACTCCAGTAATCCCACTGCTGGGCATACACACTGAGGAAACCAGAAGGGAAAGAGACACGTGTACCCCAATGTTCATCGCAGCACTGTTTATAATAGCCAGGACATGGAAGCAACCTAGATGCCCATCAGCAGATGAATGGATAAGAAAGCTGTGGTACATATACCCAATGGAGTATTACTCAGCCATTAAAAAGAATACATTTGAATCAGTTCTAATGAGATGGATTAAACTGGAGCCTATTATACAGAGTGAAGCCAGAAAGAAAAACACCAATACAGTATACTAACACATATATATGGAATTTAGAAAGATGGTAACAATAACCCTGTGTACGAGACAGCAAAAGAGACACTGATGTATAGAACAGTCTTATGGACTCTGTGGGAGAGGGAGAGGGTGGGGAGATTTGGGAGAATGGCATTGAAACATGTATACTATCATGTAAGAAATGAGTCGCCAGTCCAGGTTCGATGCAGGATACTGGATGCTTGGGGCTGGTGCACTGGGATGACCCAGAGGGATGGTATGAGGAGGGAGGTGGGAGGAGGGTTCAGGATGGGGGACACAGGTATACCTGTGGCAGATTCATTTCGGTATTTGGCAAAACTAATACAATATTGTAAAGTTTAAAAATAAAATAAAATACAGGTGCTACAAAAGACGAGGAATACATGACAGGTTCCTGCTGAGTAGGGAGGTTCAGAGAAATACCAAATGCCTATAAGGCAAAGAAGAATATAATTTCTATGTATTTCTATGAGGGTTCCATTAAGGTAGGAATTAAATATTGTGATGTAAATTCTGGAAAAATTGTAGCATTTGACATAAGTCTTTTAGTATAAGGAGGTTTTTATTCCAAAGGGTGGACAGTTGGAATTCTGAGTGAAGAAAAATGGAAGAAATGGTTTAGAGGCAGAAAAACATGTGGGTGTGTTTGGAGAAGAGTGAAGGGTTCTGGGGCTGGCTTCACTGGAAATTAGGGCTGTGGGAAGCCTAGTGGAAGATATGTTGAGAGCTGCAGCTCTCATCTGGCAGAGAGCTCTGAACCTGAAGGTGAAAGTGAAAAGTGAAAGTCGCTCAGTCGTGTCTAACTCTTTCTCGACCCCATGGACTACACAATCCATGGAATTCTCCAGGCCAGAATGCTGGAGTGGGTAGCCCTTCCCTTCTCCAGGGGATCTTCCCAACCCAGGGATCGAACCCAGGTCTCCTGCAGAAGAACTGTAGGCAGATTCTTTACCAGCTGAGCCACAAGGGAAGCACGCTGAATGTGAAGCCTGTGCTCAGTTAAACAGTATATAGGAACCATGAAGCAGTTTGAACATGGGAGTTTGAACATAATTGATGGCCAGTGATTCATGGAAAGTAATATGGTGCCTGGGGGCCCAGCAGGTTGGGATTGACACTTGATGGGGAGGAACTCAGGTTAGATCATGTTTAAATACTAGTTCCTGGGGGAGCGAATAAGGATAGAATTATGAGGCATTTTAAAGACTGCTGGAAGATAGAATCATATGCTTCAGTACTCAGGGATGAGTAAGATGGTGTCAGTGATAGAACTGATGGAAGAAAGTCAGGAGAAAGAATCAGAAAACTCATCAATGGTGAGAAGGCCCTGCTAAATTAAAAACTGTTATTTTTATCTGGAATTGCTGTGAAATGAAGAATGATCGCTTATAGAATGAGTCTGGACTTTATGGCACTTCTGGGCTTAGATAGGAATCTTGTCTGAATTGTTAACTGGAGTTAACTTGTTTCTGTCATTCATCCCTGAGACAGTCATTTGATTTCTCTGAAAGTTAGTTTCTTTTTCTGGAACATCTTTATGGATATAAAGAACTTGACATTCTTCAGGATATTATTCAGAATAATTTTTATGTATAAATACATTTAATATCTATATAATTTAAAGATTAATTCATTCAGTTCAGTCGCTCAGTCATGTCCAACTCTTTGTGACCCCGTGGACTGCAGCACTCCAGGCCTCCCTGTCCATCACCAACTCCTGGAGTTTACTCAAACTTATGACCATTGAGTCGGTGATGGCATCCGGTGATCTCATCCTCTGTCGTCCCCTTCTCCTCCTGCCCTTGATCTTTCCCAGCATCAGGGTCTTTTCAAATGAGTCAGCTCTTTGCATCAGGTGGCCAAAGTATTGGAGTTTCAGCTTCAACATCAGTCCCTCCAATGAACACCCAGGACTGATTTCCTTTAGGATGGACTGGTTGGTTCTTCTTGCAGTCCAAGGGACTCTCAAAAGTCTTCTCCAACACCACAGTTCAAAAGCATCAATTCTTTGACGCTCAGCTTTCTTTATAGACCAACTCTCACATCCATACATGACTACCGGAAAAACCACAGCCTTGACTAGATGGACCTTTGTTGGCAAAGTAATGTTCCTGTTTTTTAATATGCTATCTAGGTTGGTCATAACTTTCTTTCCAAGGAGCAAGCATCTTTTAATTTCGTGGCTGCAATCACCATTTGCAGTGATTTTGGAGCCCAAAAAAGATTAATAGATTTAATTTATTCAGACTATGAAACATCCTTATAAGCATTGATTTAAACACACATGGTATGAAAATACTTAAAATACATGGAAATACCCCTAATATGGAAGTATTGGTAATTTTTTTTCTGGCAGCTATTTCTGACATCTACACTGTTAAGTAGTATGAGAACTGTGTATGATTATTCATGAGAGCTGGATTTTCTGAATCCTTATAGTCTGTCCTAGAACTGTTGGACCTACTTGCTCCTCACAGTTGCATTTTACTTAAAATTTTTTTCAAAACTGGAGTATAGTTGTTTTACAATGTTTCTGCTTTACAGCACTGTGAAGTAGCTATGGTGTGCATATATCCCCTCCCTCTTGGACCTCCCTTCCATCCTCCCATCTCACCCCTCCAGGCCATCACAGAGCACCGAGTTGAGCTCTCTGTTATACAGCTGCTTCCTACTAGCTATCTGTCTAACATGTGGTAGCGTATACATGTCCATGCTACTTTCTCAATTCATCTCCCTCATCTCACATGCCTCCACCCCGTGTTCACAGGTCCATTCCCTACGCCTGCGTCTCTGTCTCTGCCCTGAAGATAGGTTCATCAGGACCATTTTCCTAGATTCCACATATGTGCATTAATATACAGTCTCTCTTTTTCTGTTTCTGACCTATTCACTGTGTATGACAGATTCTAGATTTGTCCACATCTCTACAAATGACCCAATTTTGTTCCTTTTTATGGCTGAATAATATTCCATTGTATATTTGCATTACATCTTTATCCACTCCTCTGCTGACGGACGTTTAAGTTGCGTTCATGTCCTGGCTACTGTAAAGGACGCTGTGACGAACACTGGGGTACATGTGTCTTTGGAATTAGGTTGCATTTTTCTTTGAATAACTGTCTCCAAACCTATTTTGTGGAATCACTCTTCAGTTTTTCTTTCTTAGTGGTCTTCTGTTTTCCATCTTGCCCCCCCCCACACCCCCCTTAGCTGCAGTTCTGTATCCAAAGATTCAACCTACCTTGGATCATGGAGTACTGGGGTACATGTTTATTGTAACACATCCACATTGTAAGTGGCATTGTGCAGTTCAAACCTGTGTAGTTCAAAGGTCAGCTGATTTAGTGAAATATTAGTACAGGTCCTAGAGACATCAGGGGTGGGCTTGTTTAATCACAGGAATGTAAACCAACTTAAGACTGAATAGTAATCATTCTAGTTCTTGAAACTCTCTGATTTCCAGTCCTGTACTTGAGTCCTCTCCCTGCTCTCCAAACTTTTCTTTCTCTCACTATTCATCATGTTTACTTCATTTCCAAATTCTGCTCATTTGGGGCAAGGAGTTCAGCTATTATTTCTATTATCTTGTTTCTTGGTCATCCACAGTCTTTGAAGTCTTGGTGTCTATTCTAAGAGTTGATGTCTTTAGGTATTAATGTTATATATATATTCACTTTTTTCAAATCTTGCTTTATCATGTATGCTACTGCTCTAAGTCACTTCAGTCGTGTCCGACTCTGTGCGACCCCATAGATGGCAGCCCACCAGGCTCCCCCGTCCCTGGGATTCTCCAGGCAAGAACACTGGAGTGGGTTGCCATTTCCTTCTCCAATGCATGAAAGTGAAAAGTGAAAGTGAAGTCGCGCAGTCGTGTAAGACTCTTCTCGACCCCATGGACTACAGCCTACCAGGCTCCTCTGTCCATGGGATTTTCCAGGAAAGAGTACTGGAGTGGGGTGCCATTGCCTTCTCCGTAAAGCATATGTATGTGTATGCAAATATGTATTTGCTACCTTAAATTTATACACATATGTTATATACATCTGAATACATAAATATGTCTTCAGACATATGTTTGCATGTATATGTGTTTACGGCATGTATGTGGGTATTAATATATGAGTATACGCACAATTGCATTTACCTATGTGTGTTTAGGTATGTGTGTAAATCTACATGTACCACAAAGACACACCCAGGTAACCCTTCTTTCCGAAAGACTGCTGTCTGCAGAGGGGAGTCCATTCCATTTTCAAATCTTTGCAATGCTAATACTTCTGATAGAAAAGGCACCTTGGGTTGTTATCACATTTGTAAACCTACTACAAACCAACAGCTTATTGGGGAATACTTTGGGTGATTGCCTCTTCAAAACATCTCATGAAGACAGTGGGAAGTTACTTGGTTGGCTCCTAATTTGGTTGTCTTTTTCACTGTTCAGTCAATTAGGCTGCTGAAGTCACATTTGAACTACGATTTGTATTTGGTAAGAATGAATGAATGAAAGTTGCTCAGTAGTGTCTGACTCTTTTTGACCTCATGGGCTGTAGCCCACCAGGCTCATCTGGCCATGGGATTCTCCAGGCAAGAGTACTGAAGTGGGTTGCCATTCTCTCCTCCATAGGATCTTCCCAACCCAGGGACTGAACCTGGGTCTCCTGCATTGCAGGCAGATTCTTTATTGATGGAGCCACCAGAGAAGCCCCATATTTGGTAAAGAAGTTCTCTAATTCTAATACTAAAACTTTGTTCATAGACAGGAATGAAAAATGACTCCCTTTCCTACTCTTTAAGTGAAAAATAGTACTGCTTTTGTCACTAACATATTTTTATTCTGCATACATTTTATGGAGAATCTGAAAATTCCTTAAGGCCCCCTGTTCCATGCTGAAGCTTTGAATCCAGGGTTAGATGCAAAATCACTGAGGATTCTTCTTACAGCTCGAAGTCCTAAAACTATAAACCAAATCATAAATTTTCTCTATCCTCAAGGCAATAATATTTTCTTGTCTGGTTTTGCCTGTAACAATAAATTCTACTATTACAGAAATTTGATTTCCTGGTTAGTTCATCTGAATTTTCTAATCAGACCTCAGCAGGGAGAAAAAAGGAAATAAGTAAAATGAGATAAATCAACTTTTATGTCTAACTGGACTGGGCTTCCTGGATGGCTCAACAGTAAAGAATCTTACCTGTAACAGGAGACACAGGAGATGTGGGTTTAGTCCCTGGGTTGGGAAGATCCCCTGGAGGAGGAAATGGCAACCCTCTCCAGTATTCCTGCCTGGGAAATCCCATGGACAGAGGAGCCTGGCGGACTACAGGGGTCACAGAGCCAGACATGACTGAGCACAGGCGCGAACTTCAGGAGAAGACAACTGGATTAGGAGACAGAAGAAACAGTTGGAGGTGTGGTGGGGGACTGAAAGGGAGCTATCTTGTAGGAGGAATTTGTTTGAGCTTTCTACCTTTCTTTCTGCCTAGAATGCACGTGGAGTTCCAGAAGTCTGTCTTTAAAATTGAAGTGTAGTTAATTTACGACATTGTGTTCATTTCAGGCGTGCAGCACAGTGGCGTTCAGATGTCAATGTGTGTGTGTGTGTGTGCGCACGCGCATGTGTGAGTGTATGTTTTTTTTTCTGTTCTTTTCCATGGTAGGTTAATCTAAGTTATTGAATATACCTCCCTGTTTCGTACAGTAGGACCTTGCTCTTTATTTGATATATAGTAGTCTGTATCTGTTAATCCTATACTCCTGTTTTATCTTTCCCCTTTGGTAACCATAACTTTGTTTTCTATGTCTGTGGATCTATTTCTGTCTTGTAAATAAATTTGTTTGTGTTATTTTTAGTTTGCGCATGTAAGTGAGATGTAATATTTGTCTTTCTCTGTCTGACTTACTTCACTCCATAGGATAATCTCTAGGTCCATTCACGTTGCTGCAAATGGCATTATTTCATTCCTTTTTATAGCAGATATTTCATGTTGTGTGTGTATATTTATATATTATTGCACCTCCTTTGGGCTTCCATTATAGCTCAGTCGATAAAGAATCCACCTGCAATGCAGGAGGCCCAGTTCAATTCCTGGGTCGGGAAAATCCACTGGAGAAGGGGTAGACTACCCACTCCAGTATTCTTGGGCTTCCCCTGTGGCTCAGCTGGTAAAGAATCCACCTGCAATGTGGGAGACTGGGTTCGATCCCTGGGTTGGGAAGATCCTCTGGAGAAGGGAAGGGCTATGAACTGTAAAGTCCATGGAGTCACAAAGACTCGGACACGCCTGAGTGAGTTGCACTCACTTACTACCTCCTTTTATTGACATATATACCTTAAGTGCCTCAGCACATAGAATGAAATTCAAGTAAGTTAAATATGTATGTGCTGTGTCTCCCCTTCAGTCTTATTGTTAATTAAAGCCTCTTATTAATATTAAATTTAGGGTGTATACATCCCTCTTTTCCCATGATTATATAAATATGTGTTATGAACACATATAGATAGGTTGTTTCCATTCATTTTTCTTGCTTTTTTTCTTTAAGAATAGATCATGGCCCACAGTCTAGTTTTTACATATATGATTAAGAATTTTCATAAGTATATGATGTGCTATAGTATGAATGTATTACGTCGTTAGACTGTCTGCCTATTAGTGAACACTCTGGTTGTTTGAAGTTTTTGTTATTTTTGTGTTTTTTGATATAGAGACTTTAAAGAGCATTCGATTTAAAATTGCTCACACATACTCACACTCATACACTCACACAGCTCTCTAGCACTCTGGCTCTTGCACAACCAAGTACACACTAGAGTGAGTTGGGTTCCGAGACACTTAAGAGGGCATCTCCAGGCAACAGAAGTGTGAATAAAAGTGTCTTCCTGTGTTGAGAATCTTGGCAAACGGAAACTTCAAACAGGGTGGAACCGGGAGATATGAAGCTTTTGTCCTTTGGGAAATTTCGATTCCAAGCCTTATCTGGGATTCAAGGTCGTGAGTCACATCTGAGAAGGAGGAGGAGTATAGTACTGCTGGGTAGAGAGGACCACGGGGGATGGGCCAGGGCATTCTCAGAGCCCCACATGGGTAAATTCTCAAGCTATTTCCCATTAACTCTTAAATTGATAAAGATTGAGAGCTGCAAGAAGGTTGCAAATCTCATTTTCTTTGGAAAAGAGTGCTTTGTCTTTTCAAGGATCACATTTCCTGGCAAATAAGAAACTCTATTTGGTAATAGAACTCATTCTTCTGTCTACTCTAAATCATCTTATTTAAGGCTGGCTAGAATGATGGCTTTGTAAAGGGAAAAGAAAAATAAGACCTTGATAAGAGTGCTCACTGGTCTGACCTTGTGTCACCTCAGTCTTAATTTATGTGGTGGGACAGGCTTCTGTGCCAAAGTGCCTATCCTCCTAATTGTACGTGATCGCTTGTTCGAACATCAAATTTTTCCAAGTCAATAGTGACCCACTCCGGTTTCCTGATTTATTATTTCATCTGGATATTTCCTAGGAAAAGGCGGGCTAAATTTTTTTTCTGAAAAGAGGCCAGTGAGTTAGGTATTGCTTAGAAGCTTCTCTTACAGCAATGCATGAATGTAAATTTGTGATTTAGCCAATGAGAACAAGGAGCCCAAATCAAGAAATCAAAAAGCACGGTCAATGTATTTCCTAATTGGTCATTACTGCTCTTTCAAAGCTGTCATTTTCTGCTGTGCACAACAGTTAGACAAAACTAGTTATTTCTCTAAACAAAATGACTTGGCCATTTAATTAAACCCTTTCTTCTCCAAAATACAGAAGACAAGTTATAAACTTTTTTTTTCTTTCTTGATCAACACCACTATTTGTATAAGTTCTAAAAGCAGTATTGATGTGAAAATAACTCATCTTTAAGAAAGAAAGGACATTTTTAAGAAACTAAGAAAATATTTTTTTGAGAAAGAAAGCAAATAATTGATTTGTTAGCTGTGTACTGGATAGACTTCTTTAGATTCCTTCCTTGGGCTTCCCTGGTGGCTCAGATGGTAAAGCATCTGCCTGCAGTGCAGGAGACCCAGGTTCAATCCCTGGGTTGGGAAGATCCCCTGGAGAAGGAAATGGTAACCCACTCCAGTACTCTTGCCTGGAAAATTCCATGGACTGAGTAGCCTGGTAGGCTACAGTCCATGGGATTGCAAAGAGTCAGACATGACTGAGCAACTTCAGTTTGAATAGATTTGAGCCCTAAAATTAGTGTTGTGTTAGTAATACAAAAGAATAATAGAAAAATATCTACTTACTTTTGAGCATGCTTTGATGGAAAATATTTTCATACGTATGAATTCATTCACTTTGCTGACAAAAGTCCGTATAGTCAAAGCTATGGTTTTTTCCAGCAGTCATGTGCAGATATGAGAGTTGGACGATAAAGAAGGCTGAGTGCTGAAAAATTGATGCTTTTTAATTGTGGTGCTGGAGAAGACTCTTCAGAGTCCCTTGGACTGCAAGGAGATCAAACCAGTCCATCCTAAAGGAGATCAACCCTGAATATTCATTGGAAGGACTGATGCTGAAGCTCAAATACTTTGGCCACTTGATGTGAAGAGCTGACCCATTTAAAAATACCCTAATGCTGGGGAAGACTGAGGATAGGAGGAGAAGGGGGTGACAGAGGGTGAGATGGTTGGATGGCACCACTGGCTCAATGGACATGAATTTGAGCAAACTTTGGGAGATAGTGAAAGACAGGGAAGCCTGGCTTGCTATAGTCCATGGGGTCGCAGAGTCAGATATGAATGAAAGACTGAACAACAATGAATTCATTCACTTCTTCTATAACTTGAAAGAGGTGGTCAAAATTCTTCTTCAGGGACTTCCCTGGTGGTCCAGTGGTTAAGACTCTGTGCTTCCAATGCAGGGGGTACAGGTTCAACCCCTGACTGAGGAGCTAACATCCCACATGCAACACTGCACAGTCAAAAAGTTATATATATATATATATATATGTATATATATCGGAGAAGGCAATGGCACCCCACTCCAGTACTCTTGCCTGGAAAATCCCATGGATGGAGGAGCCTGGTAGGCTGCAGTCCATGGGGTCGCTGAGAGTCGGACACGACTGAGCGACTTCACTTTCACTTTTCACTCTCATGCATTGGAGAAGGAAATGGCAACCCACTCCAATGTTGTTGCCTGGAGAATCCC
>NW_011495078.1:9539602-9539869 GCF_000754665.1 Bison bison bison | reverse complement strand
GAGTCAGTTCTTCGCATCAGGTGGCCAAAGTATTGGAGCTTCAGCTTCAGCATCAGTCCTTCCAATGAATACTTAGGACTGATTTCCTTTGATTGACTGGTTTGATCTCCTTGCCATCCAAGGGACTCTTAAGAGTCTTCTCCAACACCGCAGTTCAAAGGCGTCAGTTCTTCGGCACTCAACTTCTTTATGGTCCAACCCTCACCTCCATACATGACTACTGTAAAAACCGTAGGTTTGACTAGATGGACCTTTGTTGGCAAAGTA
>NW_011495078.1:9524916-9539502 GCF_000754665.1 Bison bison bison | reverse complement strand
GAGAAGGAAATGGCAACCCACTCCAATGTTCTTGCCTGGAGAATCCCAGGGACGGGGGAGCCTGGTGGGCTGCCGTCTATGGGGTCGCTGAAGCGACTTAGCAGCATATATGTATATATATATATATAACATTTATATGTATATAAAATTCTCTATCATACTGAGTAACCCAAGAAGAAATACGGCCCCCAAATCAATAGGTAGCTTCTCTTCAAGCATATTAAAGTTGTCCTGAGACAACATATTTAGGGGAAATTGTTCAGTTGCTGAGTCTTGTCCAACTCTTTGCAACCCCATGGACTACAGCACTCCAGGCCTCCCTGTCCATTACCACCTTCCAGAGCTTGCTCAAACTCATGTCCATCGAGTCGGTGATGCCATCCAACCATCTCATTCTCTGTCATCCCCTTCTCCTCCCGCCTTCAGTCTTTCACAGCATCAGGGTCTTTTCTAATGAGTCAGTTATTTCCAACAAGTGGCCAAAGTATTGGAGCTTCAGCTTCAGCATCAGTCCTTCCAATGAATAGTCAGGGTTGACTTCCTTTAGGATGGACTGGTTGGATATCCTTGCTGTCCAAGGGACTCTCAAGTCTTCTCCAGCACCACAGTTCAAAAATATCAATTCTTGGGCACTCAGCCTTCTTTATGTTATAATATTTAGGGGAAATATTTTCATGAGTTTGGAGTCTTGAAATGAGAACCTCATTATTCAGGAGCCTCATTTTTCCATTGAAAATATATCTTGATTTTTTTCCTTTTTTGTGGAGAAGCAGATTGTGCCTCTCCTTTCTGTTGTATGTCAGAGATAGTGCACATAATAGCTCAAATATTGGGCAGGAGAAAGAACACCTCATTCATTAGCATCAAAAGAAGTCCAGGTAACAGAAATCACTGAGGCTAAATTACTCATACCAACAAAGAGCTTTTCTCTCAGCTGTAACTGAAATTCTTAGAGTGATTGCATTTAGCACTAAATAAGGATTCACTGGAGTCAGCAATAGGGGAAACTCTTTCACAACCTTTGGTTTTCCTTTTCCATAAAATCAAAAGAAAACATAGGTAGGAGAGTTGAATACATATTTCTTATTTTCATGGACGTGAACTAGTATTATTTTGTGTATTACCCATTTTGGATAATATGACTAAATCAACTTAGATATTATTTTTGCTCTTATAAAATTAAAGTGTTTATAATATAAAATCCAGAAGTTCAAATACATGCGCTTAAAAATGTATGTATGGTGTTTTTTAGAACAAAGAGATGTGAATTGACAGCAGTGCACCAGGAAAGAAGAAAAGTGTGCAGAGAAAACTGAACAATTTTGATTAGGTCATCATGAGCGTTACCTTTGTGCCCTGAAGGTGGGCATGTCAACCTTTGCATCTTGATATGCGGGTTCTGGGGACATGCTACATCTATCACTCATCAATCTGCCTGGCATGTAACATTTCTGAATGTTTCTATCTCAGACAGCCCTGCTTAAATGCTGCTGCTGCTAAGTCGCTTCAGTCGTGTCCGACTCTGTGCGACCCCATAGACGGCAGCCCACCAGGCTCCCCCGTCCCTGGGATTCTCCAGGCAAGAACACTGGAGTGGGTTGCCATTGCCTTCTCCAATCCATGAAAGTGAAAAGTGAAAGTGAAGTAGCTCAGTTGTGTCAGACTCTTAGCGACCCCGTCGACTGCAGCTTACCAAGCTCCTCCATCCATGGGATTTTCTAGGCAAGAGTACTGGAGTGGGATGCCGTTGCCTTCTCCATGCTTAAATGCTAGATGAAGAATTTTAAGGCTTTTGAGGGATAGCACACTGATTTGTTATTCATAAAGCCTTTCTGTGCGTGCATATACATGTGTGCTCAGTCATGTCTGACTCTTTGCCCGCCAGGCTCCTCTGTTCATGGGATTTCCCAGGCAAGAATACTGGAATGGGTTGCCATTTCCTTTTTCAGGGGATCTTCCTGACCCAAGGATTGAACCCGAGTTTCCTGAGTCTCCTGCGTTGGTAAGAGGATTCTTTACCACTGCGCCACCTGGGAATCCCAATAAAGCCTTCATTGAATTTAATAATCTGCCCTTTAGGAGAGTTGAGTGAGAATGTTTGGACAGGATGGAAATGCAGAGGCAGACTGCTCTAGAAAATGCCTGGGAATTGGAATTAAAAAAACAAAGCAAGCTCCTTGTTCTTTCTCCAATATTGTTGTTCACTGTGTGTCCTTGTGAAAGTCACTTAACTTCTCTGAGCCTCAGTGAAATTAACTTTCACAAGCATTTGTTAAATATCTCCACAAGAATGTCTAGAGAGGTCGCTCTGCTCTTTCTTCGGGGTGGGTAGGTAGGTGGGAGTTGAGGAGCTGAGGGCAATTATTTTCTCAGCCATAGGATTTAACATAAATATTTGAATACAGTGGTTCCTCAGTGGAATTAATGGATTGATGCGATTGTGACAATCTGATATTTAGATCTAATTTGGGGGTCATTATGTTTCCTTTTGAAGTGTAACTGTGTTAAGTTGATTACATCGAAGATTATATTGGCATCTTGAGGATTTTTATGAAGGGATGAGAAAATTTTTAAGGAAAAGCAAAAATGTATCTAGAAACTAATAGTCAAGAAGAGATTCATATCATTTTCATAAAAAGGAATTCCTTAATTGTAAACATAATTTTTCTGTGTGTCAGAGGGGAAGAGTTCCTTTCCACTGTACTTAAATATATAAAATCTGTTGTTTTATGGCATCTTCCAGCTGATCTTTGTATAAATGCATGCTCCAAAGGCCATGGTGGTGGTGGTGGTGGTGGTTTAGTCGCTAAGTCACGTCTGAACCTTGTGACCCCTGGACTGTAGCCCGCCAGGCTCCTCTGTCCATAGGATTTCCCAAGCAAGAGTAGTGGAGTGGGGTGCCATTTCCTTCTCCAGGGGACCTTACCATCCTAGGGATTAAACCCTCATCTCCTGCATTGCAGGTGAATTCTTTACCACTGAGCCACCAGGGAAGCCCCCTAATGCCGTAAAATACAGCAATTTAATGAAAACCAAACTATTGACCCATGTCACCACATAAGCAAATAGGCTCAGTGGCTGGCTGTTTCCATGCGCGTGTTCAGTAAGCCATTTATCTACTTTTAAATTAAATTACTGTCTTTAATTTTCATACCTGTTCTGCCTTAGAAGAGTATTTTATGTAGCATGATGTGTTTGGTTTTTGGATGAGCTATTTTGGGACTTTCTTTTATGTCCTGAGAACTTCTAAAAAGCATTGTAATAAGTCTGTGTGTTTGGTATTATCCAGATTTCTGTTCTTCAGATTTTAAACAATGGAGCTCAATTTGTTTAAGAGGAAGAAGTGTGTAAACAGTTTCAAATTGTGTGAGAAGTCAGTGCCCCCAGTGGCTGGCCAGTGAACCATTGTAAAGTCATTGCCACCACTGTTACGCATGTAGCTCAGTAATTTAATGCAGAATGTATTTCTTGTTTCTAGTGAAGAACTGTAGGTCCTTTAGGGACTAATTTCTCCATGAAGTTTGATTGATTCTGAAATGCAAAATACTTACAGTTTTATTGGAAGTCAGTATGAGTATAAATATTTTTGACAAAAATGTGTGTAATTAGTATTTCTAATAAGTTAGTTGGTATAAATTAGTCACCAACATTAAAAGCTGAAACTGAAAATGGACCACTTTTTCCTATTTAAAAAGGAGAAGGCAATGGCAACCCACTGCAGTATTCTTGCCTGGAAAATCCCATGGATGGAGGAGCCTGGCAGGCTGTAGTCCACGGGGTCACAAAGAGTCAGACACGACTGAGTGACTTCACTCACTTTTCATATTTAAAGACTTATACAGATATAAAATTTAGAGATACAGATCACTGTGTCGTATGTGTGTAATCACTATGCCATTTATTGGTTCAGTTACCAGCTATTTATGGAGAACTATGTGGTTAGTTGGCGGTGTTTTTTTTCAGTCCCTCGGTCGTGTCCACCTGTTTGTGACCCCATGGACTGCAGCACGCCAGGCTTCCCTGTCCTTCACTATCTCCTGGAGTTTGCTCAAACTCATGTCCATTGAGTCAGTGATGTCTTCCAACCATCTTGTCCTCTGTCGTCCCCTTCTCCTCCTGCCTTCAATTTTTCCCAGCATCAGGGTCTTTCCCAATGAGTCAGTTCTTCGCATCAGGTGGCCAAAGTATTGGAGCTTCAGCTTCAGCATCAGTCCTTCCAATGAATACTTAGGACTGATTTCCTTTAGGATGGACTGGTTGGATCTCCTTGCAGTCCAAGGGACTCTCAAGAGTCTTCTCCAACACCACAGTTCAAAAGCATCAGTTGTTCGGTGCTCAGCTTTCTTTATAGTCCAACTCTCACATTCATACATGACTACTAGAAAAACCGTAGGTTTGACTAGATGGACCTTTGTTGGCAAAGTAATGTCTCTGCTTTTTTAATGTGTTGTCTAGGTTTGTCATAGCTTTTCTTCCAAGGAGCAAGTGTCTTTTAATTTCATGGCTGCAGCGATTTTGAAGCCCAAGAAAATAAAATCTGTCACTGTTTCCATTGCTTCCCCATCTCTTTGTCATGAAGTGACATGACCAAATGCCATGATCTTCGTTTTTTGAATATTGAGTTTTAAGCCAGCTTTTTCACTTTCCTCTTTCACCTTCATCAAGAGGCTCTTTAGTTCCTCTTCAGTTTCTGCCATAAGGGTGGTGTCATCTCTGTATCTGAGGCTATTGATATTTCTCCTGCCAATCTTGATTCCAGCTTGTGCTTCGTCCAGCCCGGCATTTCTCATGATGTTCTCTGAATAAAAGTTAAATAAGCAAGGTGACAGTATACAGACTTGACTTACTCCTTTCCGAATTTTGAACCAGTCCATTGTTCCATGTCTGGTTCTGTTGCTTCTTGACCTGCATACAGGTTTCTCAGGAGGCAGGTAAGGTGGTTTGGTATTCCCATCTCTTTAAGAATTTTCCACAGTTTGTTATTTGACCTGCATACAGGTTTCTCAGGAGGCAGGTAAGGTGGTTTGGTATTCCCATCTCTTTAAGAATTTTCCACAGTTTGTTATTTGACCTGCATACAGGTTTCTCAGGAGGCAGGTAAGGTGGTTTGGTATTCCCATCTCTTTAAGAATTTTCCACAGTTTGTTATTTGACCTGCATACAGGTTTCTCAGGAGGCAGGTAAGGTGGTTTGGTATTCCCATCTCTTTAAGAATTTTCCACAGTTTGTTATTTGACCTGCATACAGGTTTCTCAGGAGGCAGGTAAGGTGGTTTGGTATTCCCATCTCTTTAAGAATTTTCCACAGTTTGTTATGATCCATACAGTCAAAGGCTTTAGTGTAGTCAATGAAGCAGAATTAGATGTTTTTCTGGATTGCCAGTTTATTATCTGATGGATTGTGTTAGGAGCCAGAAGACTGAACAGTTATACTCTTGAGCTCAACTCATTTTCTCTACAATATTGCATCCAGAGAAGCTTCTAGTTATTGAAACGTGTATTTTGATTTGTGTTTATACTCTTTAAATACAGGTTACCATTTCATTAGGATTGTGAAAGATGAATGAGAAATAAAATGATAGGTTGTATGTTAAACAAATGCTAGTTACAAATCTTGTTATTTTTACTATATTCAAAGTAAAATAAGATCTTTCTTTTTCATTATATTCCTTATGTACACATAATTTCCATTTAAATTAATCAAAAATAATATTCCACATGAAAATATCATGAACTTCCTATTATAAGAAAAAGAAATCTAAGTATTAAATAATTTTTGAGTGTACCTCCAATATTTGATTATAAGATGTGATGAAATTTAATTGTAGCACAGTATGATGTAGGAATAAACCCTGAATATACTATGAAATCAGTGTTGTTCTGTATAATAATTTCTTCATGACTTCCCTTCATATATTTTTCAGTGTATTAATACTTAAATAAGATGGAATAATTCAGGCTTGTATGGAGTGAAGGGGATGTCTTTCAGATGTACTGTTGTGTCTGACTCTTTGGGATCCCATGGATTGTAGCCCGCCAGGTTCTTCTGTGCATAGAAATCTCCAGGCAAGAATACTGGAGTGGGTTTCTATTCCCTTCTGTAGAGGATCTTCCCGACCCAGGGATCAAACCCTGGTCTCCTGCGTCACCTGAATTGACAGGTGGATTCTTTACCACTAGGCTACCTGGGAAGCCTGTCATTCAGATACTCATTGGTTTATCAGATCGAACAGTTTTCTTGGGTCCAAATAATAGAAAACCCAACTCAAATATGCTTAAGGAAAAAAAAAAAGTTTGCTGGCCTACTTAATTGAAATATTTAGGAAATGGTTCTCAAAGTGTGGTTCAACTGGGAACTTGTTAGAAATGCAGATTCTGAGGCCCCTCCCCAGATTTACCTGCTCAAAAGCTCTCACTGTGGGGCTTGGCCATCTGCTTAAACAAGGTCATCATGTTGTCCTGATAACATAGTAAAATTTGAGAGCCACTGGTCCAGGATGGAATCTGTCTTCAGGTGCAACTCAATTTCTTGCTCAAGGGATTGTACTAGGATCTAAATGTGGGTTGTGGACCCCAGGGACAGCCCCATCTCCAAGCTTCACATGGTAGCCAGTGGCAGCTTAAGATACCAGTCTTCATAGCGTGTCATCCAGTGGACAAGAGAAATGATTTTACCTTCACAGTCTTCAGTACCAGATGGAAACCTGTGTCCACTTGAAGAATGAAGAGAACTAGAAATGGAAACTGTATAGATCAACATATGCAATATGTTTTTCTTTTATGTAAGTCTCTTTAAAAGAAGAGAGTCAGAGGGAGAAAATATGACTGCAATAAAGACAAAAAGATGAGCTACTGGAGAAACAACAGGAGATGAGGTGGCTGGGGATATGAAGGCTATTTGAGGAATCGGAGGAAATGGTAAATAATATAAATCTGCAACATGGGGTTCATATTTTAGAAGTCTAGACCCCTTGCAGCTTTAAAACTTCATAAGCTATTCAAGTGTCATGTTTAATATTGTAAAATAATGATAATTTTAATCATTCATGCCACTGCTATTCTCAGTGGCTACATTACTATTCATTTATTCAGTCAATGCATGTTTAGCACTCTGAGGGCAGTAAACACACAGCCAGCATTGTTCACTTTACTTAGGTTAGTTTTACACAAAAATATGACTATACTGTACCTTTCAAGTGTCACCTTTTTAAAAAATGTTTTCTAAATTGCATCAACCAACTGGTAAAACAAAATCTAAAAATATGTAAAGAACTACTAAAACACACTCTTAGGGTCAATACTTTATAATAAAATTTTCTTTATTATATTTCTTCATAAACCTCGAGTTTGTTTTATGGCTTCTAGGTTTTTCCAGTGATTTTGATGACCTGTCTTATTTTTTTGTTTGTATCTCTTCCTTAGATGAGAACAAATCAGATTTAGCATATTACTCAAGCGCATTAAATTTCACAAGAGAAATGTGTGGTTATAGCTGTAAGGCAGGTGTTATGATCCTGTCAAATTGCTCGTGCTAATTTCGAGCCATGTCAGGGAGGTTGCTGGGAGACGTAAGAGGAGCACAGGAAATTACAGGGAGCCTGTTGATAACAACATGTCCTTGTACCGTCACCTAAGATAATCCCTAACCTGTCACATTACCAATGCTCTGGTTAAAACAGAAGGCCTCTATTGCAGGTTTGAAACTTCCCAGGTGGCGCTAGTGGTAAAGAACCCACCTGCCAATGTAGGAGACACAAGGGACTTGGATTCAACCCCTGGGTCAGGAAGATTCCCTGGATGTGGGAATAGCAACCCAGTCCAGTATTTTTGCCTGGAGAGTCCCATGGACAGAGGAGCCTGGTGGGCTATGATCCACAGGGTCCCAAAGAGTTGGACTTGACTGAAATGACTTGGCATGCATGCATGTGTTGGAGGTTTACACCAATATCACTGAGAAAAGAAAATGAGGACGATTCTAAAAATATGGTTGTTATTATTGAAAGTTTAGCAGTGAAAATATGGATAAAATTGGCATTTTTAATTGTGATGGCAAAAAAACATTATTTTTAAAATAAATATATTTGATGTATAGTTAAATTACTTTGGTTGTGTTTTGTCAGCTTGGTGACCATAAGAATTCAGCTCAGTTCAGTTGCTTAGTTGACTCTGAGATCCTATGGACTGCAGCATGCCAGGCTTCCCTGTCCATCACCAGCTCTCAGAGCTTGCTCAAACTCATGTCCATCAAGTTGGTGATGCTATCTGACAATCTCATCCTCTGTCATTGCCTTCTCCTCCTCCCTTTAATCTTTCCCAGCATCAGGGTCTTTTCCAGTGTTCTTTGCATCAGGTGGCCAAAGTATTGGAGATTTAGCTTCAGCATCAGTCCTTCCAATGAATATTCAGGACTGATTTCCCTTAGGATGGACTGGTTTGATCTCCTTGCAGTCCAAGGGACTCTCAAGAGTCTTCTCCAAAACCACAGTTCAAAAGCATCAGTTCTTCAGCTCTCAACTTTCTTTATGGTCCAACTCTCACATCCATTCAAGACTACTGGAAAAACCATAGCTTTGACTTAGATGGACTTTTGCTTGCCAAGTAATGTCTCTGTTTTTTAATATGTTGTCTAGGTTGGTCATAGCTTTTCTTCCAAGGAGCAAGCATCTTTTAATTTCATGGCTGCAGTCACCATCTGCAGAATTAGCTGTGATGTTTTCTGTCATTGGCTTCCTAAGGCCGTCTTCTAGGGAAATGCATTTTCTAGGTGTGTGTCTTTAATCAGTGCCCTGGGTAATTGTCAAGCTCAGATATATTGGCAAAGTGCTGGCCTAAAGTAAGAGTTTCAGTTACTTTTCAAGAAAAGGAATACAGGGAGCTCATAGACATATATCCAGTCTCAGCTTGTGAATTTTATTTTGTTGCTGATCATTCAGTGTCAGAAAGAAGGTTTAACCTCCCTCCCTCACCCGGTGCCGAGGAAGACAGGTGAAAGGTTAACCAGGTGTGTGTTCGGTGTGTGGTTGGCACAGAGGGAGAGGAGCATAGAGCCATGCAGAAAGGTTGGCGCCTAGGAGGTGGTAATGAAAGAAATCTTGGGATTCAAAGGAGGAGACCAAGGGGATCTTCACTGTGATGGGAGAGGGGTCACAGAGGAGGAAATTGGGGCCCCAGTAAGTGGAGATACTGATGTCTGTGTTTCCCAAAAGATGTTTAGATGAAGCAAGTCTTGCCTCTCAACCCAAGGAACCAGCCCTTGGACTGGCATTCGGGGGAGTATAAGGCTGTAGACACATGCACAGTGGCTTGTCTAGTTGGAAGACGTGGTCTTTTCAGAACAATCTGCTCACCCTTTATTTTCTTTTTAAAGGTAGTTTTTATGTTGTTGTTGTTTAGTCACTCAGTCATGTCTGACTCTTTGCAACCCCAAGGACTGTAGCACAGCAGGCTTCCTTGTCCCTCACTATCTCCCAGAGTTTGCTCAGATGCATGTCCATTGAGTCAATGATGCTATCTAACCTCTCAACCTCTGCCGACCCCTTTTCCTCTTGTCTTCAATCTTTTCATCATCAGGGTCTGTTTTTAGCTTGACATATACATTTAATTGATTCTATATCTTGACTTAAAAGAGTGACATTTCAGAGTTCATTCCTTTACTTTTAAATAAGTAAAGGACATATGGTTGCTTTGTTTTCCCCCCACTGGTTGTAGAACTGGGAGGGATGGCTTTAGGAATGGATATGGGAGGAGATTCCAGGTCACAGGCTGGTATTCTTGAGCTGTGGAGAAGGCAATGGCAAGCCACTCCAGTACTCTTGCCTAGAAAATCCCATGGATGGAGGAGCCTGGTAGGCTGCAGTCCATGGGGTCGCTACGAGTCGGACACGACTGAGCAACTTCACTTTCACTTTTAACTTTCACACAATGGAGAAGGCAATGGCAATCCACTCCAGTGTTCTTGCCTGGAGAATCCCAGGGACGGCAGAGCCTGGTGGGCTGCTGTCTATGGGGTCTCACAGAGTCAGACACGACTGAAGCGACTTAGCAGCAGCAGCAGCGGCATTCTTGAGCTGACTCTTAACTCTGCCTTGTGTGAGCTGTGTCAGGATGTGAACGCTGCTAAACCTGTCCAATAACTTTCTTGTCTGTTACAGCTTGATAGAGAGTACTACTCACTCAGCATAAACTGTGTGCCCAGGCACTGTGCTAGGTATCCTACATATTATTCATGGGATTCTCAGTTCAACTTTGTGAGAATAGCACTGTTGTGTTCTGACAACAGCAATAACTATTAATCTGCCTTACAGGATTTTGAGAGGGTAATCAATGAGGTTAGAGACATTCAACAAGCAAAAATCATATTCCAAAGTATGGATAAAATTCTGCTTCTTTTGAGACATAAACTATATACAGCTTTGCAAGATAGTTTCTGCACCCCCCCTCCACAACTCCTACCCATTAAATTTTTATGGAACCCCTCATCTGTTTGCACATGGCATATAGAGAGTACAAATAGGTGGCACTAGAAGTCAAGAACCTGCCTGCCAATGCAGGAGACATAAGAGATGCGGGTTCAATCCCTGGGTCGGGAAGATCCCCTGGAATAGGGCATGGTAACCCACTTCGCTATTCTTGCCTGGAGAATCCCGTGGATAGAGGAGCCTGGTGGGCTACAGGCCACAGGCTCACAGAGAGTTGGACATGATTGAAGCAACTTAACATGGCAATATATTTTGGTTTCCCATCTGTGCTTTGAAAAACCAGATAATATAGATGAATATGTATGGAATTCAGGGTTAAAAATATTGGCCAGATAGAATCTTGTCTGTCTTGATTTGGCTGTGTGACACCTAACAGGTTATTTCACTTCTTCTGAGTCTATTTCATTGGAAGAGTGAGAATCATCTCTCTTATGAAGCTTAAATGAGACCATGGAAGATGACCTATTGCAGGGATTGACAAAAATTGGATCACATTTAAATGAAGTGTCATAGTTGAATGAGAGTTTGCAGAATAATTCTTTATAAATGCAAGTCAACGCCATCAAATCTAATGACAGAATGATTCTTGTCTGAAAAGTGTGAAGGTAAATAATGTTAGAGTAACATTTGGTAAGATCCCTTCTGAAGGAAGAGAGTTAGTAAACTTGTATTCTCTCTTGCGCCAGAGGAAAAAGCCTAAATATACTGCCAGAGATGAGGTCGCTGACATCAAAGGACGCCTGAGTACGGATGCATGCTGATAAAATGGCTTCAGTTTGTCTGACTCACTGGTGAAAAAATAGAAACCATTGAGAGGTGGACTAAAGGTCCTGGTGTGAGGATTGCTAGCTTTCAGAATAAGTGAAAAACAAAATGCTCTTCATCTTGGACTTTGTTTCAAGCTTACTTGCAGCGATGGAAACATTCAATAAGGGTAACAGAACTTTGTGATGGACTGAAAGTTTGTGCGTCCTCCCCCCGCCCCCATCACGTGTTGAAGCCCTCCCTGCCTCTCATATGATGTGTATTAGGAAGCAGGACCTTTGGGAAGTGACTCGGTTTTTTCCAGTAGTCATGTACCGATGGGACAGTTAGACCATAAAGAAGGCAGAGTGCCAAAGAATTGATGTTTTCTAATTATGGTGCTGGAGAAGACTCTTGAAAGTCCCTTGGACTGCAAGGAGATCAAACCAGTCAATCCTAAAGGAAATCAACCCTGAATATTCATTGAAAGGACTGATGCTGAAGCTGAAACTCCAATCTTTTGGCCACCTGATGCAAAGAGCCGACTGATGGGAAAAGACCCTGATGCTGGGAAAGATTGCAGGCAGGAGAGGGGAACAATGGAGGGTGAGATGGTTGGATGGCACCACGGACTCAATGAACATGAATTTGAGCAAACTCCGGGAGATAGTGAAGGACAGAGGAGCCTGTCATGCCGTGGTCCGTGGTGTTGCAAAGAGTCAGACACGACTGAGCGTCTGAACAGCAACAGCATAGGTTTAGATGAGGTCATGGAAAGTTCCCCCATGATAGGATTAGTGCTCTTATAAGAAGAGGAAGAGACAGCAGAGCTCTTGTCCTTTCCACCATGCGAGAATGTAGTGAGAAGGCAGCAGTTTGCAAGCCAGGAGGAGGAGCCTCCCTAAGAAACAAATATCCCAGCACCTTGATCTTGGACTTCCCAGCCTCCAGAACTATGAGAAATCACAGTGTCATTTGAGGCTCCTGGTATATGGTGTTGTGTTATAGCCACCTGCGCTAAGACACTCTTAATGGGCAGCTATTACTTAAGCACAGGGTTCTCTTAGGCAAAAATGAATAGTCCAACCCTAAAACCAGTGAAACCAAGACTGGTTAAAATAATGTAAACACAGTGTGAGAAACCTTGAATTCTGCCTGGGATTGTCACTTGGGAAGTACCCTTTGAGCAGGGCCTGGAAGAAGGAGAGGGATTTGTATCCTTGGGGTATGATAGCATCAGAGAGGTGAGACATTCATCGCAAATGAGCACAGAGAAGAGGCTGAACTGCAAATCAGTGTGTTGACAAAATATGCCAAGTCTGACAAATGGAGGCCAAGTCAAAAGTGGCAGCCTTGGGTCTGTTCATCTTCTCGCTTCAGAGTTTAGTCTGACAGATTTGCAGAGAGAGGGAGCAGAGTTTCTTGGTCATTAGAGAAATCATCACCGAAGGATGCACTTTTCTGTTGATGAAATAGGAGCCCCTTAGTATTCCCCACATCAGAGTTGCCCCAAAGGCAGACATTACTGACATTTAGTAAAGACCTCTCAGATTTCTTCTTTGCACTGGCTCCATGTTAATAAGTGGTATACTGGAGTGTTGCACACCTGAGATCTCTCTGCTTCTGGGCAAACCGTTTGCCTGAAAATTCTATAAAGTGAGTTTTTGAAGGTCTGATGACTTTTCTACTCTTTCCAATGCTTCTGTACCTCCAACTTCTTATTCTGGAAATCACGGTGAGTTAAGTGTGTCTGAATTTTGTCATTAAGAAAATGGCCTGGTTCTCTGTCTCTGATGAAAGATGGAGGAATCAAGTGTGTGGGGCTCCTTTTCAGCAGTTTTCTCCTCTCCCAGGTCAGCAGATGGCAGAGCTGGTTGGGGCCAAGGTCTCCTTCTGACCGCACTCTTAAATCATCTTCGCATCCCGGTCATGGCAACCATTTGTCTTATAAAGCTCACAGCTTCCAAATTAACCCACTTTGGGGATTTCTCATCAAGAGAAGGTTTATATAAACAGGGATAAGCTGTGCAGTTGAATTTGGATTGTTACTGTTGGAAGGGATTGTGAGATCAGGTGGCAGGGGGTTCATGTCTCCAGACAGATTCTGACAACTTTTTCTCCATCATCCGTGTGGCCATTTTCTTCTGCTGCACGTCCCTTTGAGGATTTTAAATATTCTTCTTGGTTTTCAGCTGAATCAGAGGATGGTGAAGTCTTGAGTCCCCTGGATGAACATTTTCTTACGCGAGAATCTGGATTGTGAACAGCACCTTCTTTGTCAAGTTCAGCGGCTTCAGATACTGAGCTGTATTTGTGGTCATGCTTGACTGTTATTCAGTTAGGAGGTGATTTTGCTATTTTGCGAGATGAGGGAAATGGAAATAAATGGGGTTGCTTTTTGAGTCCAGAAATCCATTTGGCGCAATGGAGCTGACACACTTTATTGCCATTTTTAGGGTCTCCTTCTAATTTGCAGTGGATACCGATTCCTGCTTAGATTTCCTAAGGCCACTTCTGTTAGTCGGAAAGGAGACTGGGGTAGCCAGAATTCCCTGTACAGATCTCTCTCCTCTGCTTTCTTTTCTCTGATCCCTCCTTTATTTTTCTTTCCCCAGAATCCCTTAGAGCTTGGTGAGCTTTTCCTTTCCTTCCCCTTCTGTGCTCCTGGGAAATCCATTTTGTAAAGCACCCGGATTTAATTCAGCAGCCCCAGAGGGTGATAGGTTCAAATGTAGCCACCAAAGGAATTTTGAAAATCTCTTCAAAGAGCCTGGCTTTTGAGTGTATTGTCTTGTGGTACAATCCTCTTTTGAATTTCAGGAGCCTAATGTTGATTCTTCCTTTCTCTTTGCATTGCTTTTCTAAAAATTCTTAAATTCCCCACTCCCCTTCATCCTCCAAAGTCAAATGGAGATGGGTCAAGCTACCTAGGGTACAAATGCATTGAACAGCATTATTTAACAATAATCTCTCTAGGTAGGCATTTGCTAGGAGTGAATCCCAAGGTTTCTGAGATTACTTAGCACATAGTAGATGCACAAATAAGTAAATAAATAAGTAGGTGAATGGATGGCAGGGAGATGGAAATGACAGATTTTGTTGAATGAGCAGATTTCATGTCATCCTCAGTTCAGCTCAGTTCAGTCACTCAGTCGTGTCCGACTCTTTGCGACCCCATGAATCGCAGCACGCCAGGCCTCCCTGTCCATCACCAACTCCCGGAGTTCACTCAGACTCACGTCCATCGAGTCAGTGATGCCATCCAGCCATCTCATCCTCTGTCGTCCCCTTCTCCTCCTGCCCACAATCCCTCCCAGCATCAGAGTCTTTTCCAATGAGTCAACTCTTCCAATGAGGTGGCCAAA
>NW_011495078.1:9505348-9524816 GCF_000754665.1 Bison bison bison | reverse complement strand
TTCCAATGAGTCAACTCTTCCAATGAGGTGGCCAAAGTACTGGAGTTTCAGCTTTAGCACCATTCCTTCCAAAGAAATCCCAGGACTGATCTCCTTCAGAATGGACTGGTTGGATTTCCTTGCAGTCCAAGGGACTCTCAAGAGTCTTCTCCAACAGGTGCTCAGCCTTCTTCACAGTCCAACTCTCACATCCATACATGACCACAGGAAAAACCGTAGCCTGGACTAGACGAACCTTTGTGGGCAAAGTAATGTCTCTGCTTTTGAATATGCTATCTAGGTTGGTCATAACTTTCCTTCCAAGGAGTAAGCGTCTTTTAATTTCATGGCTGCAATCACCATCTGCAGTGATTTTGGAGCCCCCCAAAATAAAGTCTGACACTGTTTCCACTGTTTCCTCATCTATTTCCCATGAAGTGATGGGACCAGATGCCATAATCTTCATGTCATCCTAAGCGTCTTCAAAATTTGGCTCATTGGAGGTGCCATCTAGAGCTAAGAAAGCCTCTTGTTGTTGTTCAGCCCCTTGGTCGTGTCTGACTCTTCTCAACCCCATGGACTGTAGCCCACCAGGCTCCTCTGTCCATGGCATTCTCCAGGCAAGAATACTGGGGTGGGTTGCCATTTCCTTCTCCAGGGGATCTTCCTGATCCAGGGATCGAACCCATGTCTCCTGCATTGGCAAGTGGATTCTTTACTGCTGAGCCACCAGGAAAGCTAAGAAAGCCTCTAGTAGTTTGAAGGAAAAGGCTGTTTTAATTTTCTGGCTTCCTTCCTTAGCAAGAACGGAACTCTTGCCTTTTGAGCTTTTACCCTCCCTCCCCATGAAGGATGGGGAGGATAATGAAGGATGATGATCCTGATGAAGGCTTTCTTTAACAAGACACTGACTTTTTGAAAAACAAACAAACCAACATGAGGCTGCAGTATTTCCCATTAAATCACTTTAATATGCCCGGTGTCCTGTCCTGTTTATTATGATTCTCAGTGTTGCCAGTAAATTGTGTCCTGAATGTCCTTGATTGAAATGTACATTCCGCATTCGGGTATGTGGACCAGTGTGACTCCTTTCTGTGGGTGTGAAATGACATCTGCGTTCCGGACAGGCTTCAACCACCCGACAACTGTTCTCCCGAGTGATCTGTGAGCTGGGCCTTCGTCACCTGTTCAGTCTGCCAATATATTTTCCACATCTGTCCTCCCAGTCGCCCCGAGATTTATTTTGCTTGCCTGATGGCAAAATGTCCTTGTACCTGAGGGACTGAGGCCGGGGAAACATCGATCTCTTCTTTCTTTGACACGAGTCCATTAGCTTCATCTGTCTTGAGGACAAACCCGGCTAAGAGCCTATCTGATTTTTCTTCTTTGGGGACCTTTCAGAGTTTCAAGGTTACAGAGAAATTGGCTTTGTGCAAAGCCTGTTGCCATCTGTTGCTGGTTTCTAACCTCAGAGCCATTTAAGAGATGTGCCACGTTAGATTCACGCAGACGTTTTAACTAATTATATGTCCTCGTACTTAACCCAAGAGCAAATATTAAGGTTTGTCCTATCTGTGCCATTTATCTAAATATCCCCCTATTCAGCCTGTTTTTGGCTTTTTTTGACATAGTGTTTATCTGTGATAAGATGTCATCTTCAGCGGCAGCGTGTGTATTCTGGATGATCATAAAATAATAAAGCATGTGAATGGAGAGCCAAAAAGCAAGCAGGGGATTTGGAGATTCCTGTTTTGTTTTAATTGAGAAAACTGAAACCCAGAGAGCTTATGTGGCTTTCTGTCAAAGTCTCAAAATTAGCTCATGTTTCAGGTGAAATTTGCTTTTGGATTTTAAACAGGTGATAACACTGAACTTTTGGTGACTGTTTGCTTATTTCTCAGTGTTCTTAGATTTCTTAACTAAGAAATGACTATTTTTTAAGGTATAAATATTATTTTCTAGTAAAAATTTGAAAGAGGCTAAAAAGTAGAAGCTTCAGTCAGAATATGCAACTATACAGCTCTTTCTCTCTATATATACACATATATATGGGCTTCCCTGGTGGCTCAGTTGGTAAAGAATCTGCCTGCAATGCAGGAGACCTGGGTTCAATCCCTGGGTTGGGAAAATGCCCTGGAGGAGGGCATGGCAACCCATGCCAGTATTCTGGCCTGGAGAATCCCATGGACAGAGGAGCCTGGCGGGCTGCAGTCCATGGGGTCGCAAGGAGTAGGACACAGTTGATGGACTATGCACAGCATATATATATACACACACACTTCTATACAAATAAATATGATAATTATATTAATATTCTATGCTAGATTTTCTTTTATTATATTACATATGCCTCATATTCACTTCCTCACATACAAAGTTCTAATCTTAGAGCTTTTTTAAGGAAACGTGTGCTAAGGAAATAAGGAGAGGAAGGAATATGCTATATGCATGAAGATACATTTTGCACTGATGCCTATAAAAGCAAAAAGTCATCGGCAGTTTGTTTATCCAATAGTAGAAACTGCATCATAGCACAGTAAATTAACTTGATAATTTGCAGTCATTGGAATGATAAGTACGAAGATTTTGTCTGTGGACATAGGTTGTAAAATCAGATTTTAAAAACCACAACTACTGTTGTTCTGCCTCCTCTACTATCAGTTGTGGGAAGGGTATGTACGCATACAGACAAATATGAAAAATTCTGTGCAAAGCTAACTGGTGTTGGTGTGATTGTCACTGCTTTTTTTCCCTTTGCTTTAAAGTTCTTCTGTGGTTTCATATGGGTTCATACAGCGTGATTACAATCGTGTGATACGTTATGTCAGGAAACGGAAATGCACTAGGTGAAAAGGATGGCAGTGACATGACAAGTACTGAACGTCGTGTGTAAATGTGACAGATATTTCCAATTGGCCAGGGAGGGTTTTGAATGCTCAGTTTATGGGAACCATAAATTGAATAAGACCATATGAAAGGTGCTGGTTATTTCCAATTCCCAGCCCTATATTTCCAATAAATTAACGTTTTAGAAAGACCATTGGCTTCAAAAGGCTCCAAAATATGTAAGTAGCAGGAATGAAGACTGAGCCCCAAATCCCTGGTGTCCATTCTTTACAAATGTGTGATACCGAAGTGGTGAGGATATTAGGGACTGAGCTTGCTCTTGGCATAACCTTGAAATAGCCCACCTTTGTTTCTGGCTGCCACAAGGATGACGCCCCATCTCTCTCCCAACTGACATGAGCGTGGGTCCCTCTTCCCCAGGCTTGGTTTTCTTTTCCCGTCCCAGACTCTCTCGTCCACCTGCCACCCTCTCAAGGATGCTCAGGACTTAGTCTGGTTTTGGAGCGCTGCTTCCCCCATGGTGCTGTGTATAGGGGTCTTCTGGGAGCAGAAATCAACAGAGGGTAAATTGTTTTTTCGAGCTGATAGTGTTTGGTACTTCTCAAACCATACTGTAGGAGGGGCCTGCCTCACGTAGGGTGAGTCCAAGTCAGGGAGGCAGAAGAGGATTGAAAAGATCTTGACTCAGAGCTACTGGGGAGATGTAGGGGGTGTCCTGGTATCTGTCTGGGACATTCCCCAGTGGCTCAGAGGTAAAGAATCAACCTTCAATGCAGGAGCCACAGGAGACTCAGGTTTGATCCTTGTTTCGGGAAGATCCTCTGGAAAAGGGCATGACAACCCACACTAGTGTTCTTGCCTGGAGAATCCCATGGAAAGAGGAGCCTGGTGGGCTACAATCCTTGGGGTCACAAAGAGTCAGACATGAGTAAGGCAATTTAACATGTTAGCATGTCTGGGACATAATTAGGAAGAAGATTTTCTATTTAAGGTAGGGGGTGGTGGTGGTGGTGTAAACTTACATGGTTCACATAACCTGCATAGCTTCCCTTTATCTTGAGACAAGGATTCTAGTAAAAGGATTCATTGAGCTAAAAATTAATATCTTATAGCTTACAGTGTGTATTTCATAATTTCTTGTTGTTTAGTCTGACTCTTTGCAACCCCATGGACCGCAGCACGCCAGGCTTCTCTGTCCTTCACTATCTCTTGGAATTTGCTCAAACTCACGTCCATTGAGTCGGTGATGCCATCCAACCATCTCATCCTCTGCTGCCCCCTTCTCCTCCTGTCCTCAATCTTTCCTGCATCAGGATCTTTTCCAATGAGTTGGCTCTTCACATCAGGTAGCCAAAGTATTGGAACTTCAGCATCAGTCTTTCCAATGAATATTCAGGGTTGTTTTCCTTTATGATTGACTAGTTTGATTTCCTTGCAGTCCAAGGAAATCTCAAGAGTCTTCTCCAACATCACAGTTCCAAAGCATCAATTCTTTAGCGTTCAGCCTTCTTTATGGTACAACTCTCACATCCATACATGACTACTGGAAAAACCGTAGCTTTGACTATACAGACCTTTGTCAGCAAAGTGATATCTGTCTTCTTAATATGCTGTCTAGGTTTGTCATAGCTTTTCTTCCAAGGAGCAAGCATCTTTTAATTTCATGGCTGCAGTCACCATCCACAGTGATTTGGGAGCCCAAGGAAATAAAGTCTATCACTGTTCCCATTGTTTCCCCATCTATTTGCCATGATGTGATGGGACCAGATGCCATGATCTTTGTTTTTTGATTGTTGAGTTTTAAGCCAGCTTTTTCACTCTCCTCTTTCACTTTCATCAGAGGCTCTTTAGTTACTTTTCACTTTCTGCATTAAGAAAGGATGGGGTATTTTCAAAAGCTTTATTGTCCTATGTTGATTTTCTTAATACTCTTTAATTTCCCCACCAGCCTGTTCCCACAACTTGTTTACATGCTGACCCTCCCCTTCAATCTATATTTCCTGTCTGATTACTCTAGGGTCACTATTTTTTCATAGAATATTTCTACTTGAGTGATTTACTGATATCTGAAAATTAACATATCGAAGCCAAGGTTCAAAATCGTTTCCTGTTGCAAGACAACAGATAGTACTCAGTATCGAATTTCTCACTGTAATCAAATTCCACTTACTCCAAAGGTAGATAAGCTCCCAGGGAGGCCGGGGGCCAGCAGGGATCAAGTCCAAGGCTGGGAACCAGGAAACCGGGGCTGAGCTTCCTTCTGTCAGCGCACAGCTCTGTGATCATGTAAATCATTTAACTTCTCCCACTTCACACCAGGGGTGGCTTGACCTACTTAATCTGCAGAGCTTCTTCAGGCTTAAAAAATTCTTGTTCTCTTCCCTGATTTTAATATTTAATGATATGCATAGTTGTCCTTTTGCTGCATGAGAATTAGGCATGAATGATAAATGGCTCACAATGAATGGCTCTAATTAGTTATAACCTAGAGAAAACACATCCATTTTTAAGTCTTTCCTCTTCTCATTTTATTGGGTTTTCCACTGTCAGTAGTTAGTATCAGTGGCATTTGATTTTCCCTGGGAACCTTGCATCCTTTTATTATTGCATCCTCAACCTCTTCTCTCTGTTGTTTTCCTCATAGTGGCTGTGGACACATACGTTAAAGACTATTGTAATGTGTCCTCAGTCACTCAGTCGTGTCCAGCTCTTTCCGATCCCATGGACTGTAGCCCATTAGTCTCCTCTGTCCATGGACTTTTTAAGGCAAGAATTCTGGAGTGGGTTGCCATTTCCTTCTCCAGGAGATCTTCCTGATCTAACCCAGGTCTCCTGCATTACAGGCAGGTTCTTTACCACTAGTGCCAACCGGGGAACCCAAAGACTGTTAAGCTGGATATTATTTCCCAAATCACTAGTTGCTCCCTGTTGTAATTCTATGGTACTGTGTTTCTTTCCTCTGTCATTCCCTCTCATCCAGGGAAGATCCTTTGTTGGCAGCTTCTTGCATATCCTGAACAAAGGTTAAAAACCTAGAGATGAGCATGGAGAAATTAAGAAACAGGGTCTATGCTACAAGAGTTAACAGTCTAGGGAGTTGAATTATTGAGCTGCTTGATCACCTTGGGTAGGGTCTGGAGAACCAAGGCAGCTGAAGGAACATGGCATAGGGCAACACCCACCATGGGAAAGACCCTGGAGCTCACCTTCCCAGCTGGTGGGGGTCTGACATGGTGAGAGAAGAAAGAGGGTGACTTGACATTACAGGATGCAGGGAGCTAGAATGGAGGCTGTCTGATAAAGTGGTCTTCTAGGCTCTGTAAGTTAACTTTACCTGATAAACATCATATTCATTATTATAACTATATTGACCACTGTGAATGGGTTTCCCTAGTGGCTCAGATGGTTAAGGATCTGCCTGAGGTGCAGAAGACCTGGGTTCGATTCCTGGGTGGGGAAGATCCCCTGGAGAAAAAAATGGCAACCCAGTCCAATATTCCTGCCTGGAGAATCCCCATGGACAAAGGAACCTGGCAGGCTACAGTCCGTTGGGTCACAAAGAGTCGGACACAACTGAGTGACTAACACTACATGAATGTAAAAGGCACTATGATAAATCCTATAAGAGGGCCATTTTATTCCTCACATTATCCCTTTCAGGTACATGCTTTTTTAAAATTTTTATTTATTTTATCTTTATTATTATTATTTTTGATATGGACCATTGATAAGTCTTTACTGAATTTATTACAATATTGTTTCTGTTTTATCTTTTGGGCTTTTGGCTACAAGGCATGTGGAAGCTTAATTCCCAGACCAGGGATGGAACCCACACCCCTGCATTGGATAAATCATGGGTCAGGAGTCTAAAGCATAGCAATCTGGGGAAGCGGGTTCAGTCACGTGGGTAGCAGTTGCTGGAGCCAGCTTCTGGAATGTCTATTTAAGGCATGAGGAGAAGACATTTGCTTTCCCCTTATGCTTACCTGACATGACATCCCCAAAGCATGTAATTGCCGTATCTGTGTTTTCCTGTTGAGATGGACCCAGACACTTAAACCAGGAAGGCATCAAGACTCTGAAAGTTCTATGTCATTGAGCAAGCTAGTCATAAAATGAAGCTGGAAAGGAAAGAAAACCTTTGATTCCCTTGGTATTTTCTAATTGAAATTGGCCACATGGAAGTCCTAAGCAAAGATGCTCTTGACCCAAGCGGCCCGGTACTTCTCTTCCTGAGCTGGAAGCACGTCACGTCCCTGGCCCCATGTGGCCCTGTAGCACCTCTTAAGGGCTGTTCCTTTGGACGACAGCCAAGTGGTCTCTAGAGAAATTATCTGGAAATTGATTCTGATGCTAAGGAGTCCTTGAGAGAAATAGCATCTGTCTCTTGTTTCAGAGTAATTCAGCCGATAGATATTTTCTTTTTAGGCAGGTACAAAATTCCATGCTGCTCAAAGATGAGTGTTCCTTATGTAGGCTTTAATACTTGGACAGTTCCAGTAGAGGTGGGGGAGATTTTGATGCCAATCTCTGATTGGAATGTTTTTCCAGTAGTAGCATGTGGTTCTGTGGTAGGATTTCAGTCAAGTTTTCCGCTCAGTCATATGATTTGGTGCTTCTGGTATTTATGTTCTCATTTAGTATAGATGACCCGTCACTGAACATTTTTGTTGTGCCTTTTTTCCTTTTAATTTAATAGCAAAAAAATAAAAAGAAGAGTTCTCTGTGTGAGACCTCATATGACTTCCATTGGGAGCTGTGTCCACTTTCAACTTCCATTTCCTTTTAAATTCCGCTGGCTGGCCTTAGTTTCCACATGTGCAGCTGGGAAGGCTCTTGTGTGAAGCCTGGTCATCATATTTCCTTTGCAGATCTAAGTGCTTTTTTTTTTTTTAATTTCTCAAATATGATGCAAAATCAAGACTGTTGAAATAATTTGTAATGGTGTGGCCAAAGGTGGAAATATGAGGCATACATTTCTATAGAGATATATATTATAAGCATCCTTTTGTATATCATTTCATACCTGTGAAACACCTTTATGAATTGTTATGCTTCCCCAGGTCATTTGGGAAGGGCTGGTGTTTGCATTGACTTATGTCTAGAGATCTACAGTGAGATGTTTAGTGAGATTCATTTAGGGTTTTACAGAAATAAAAGAATCAAGCAATTTTGACTCATCAAGCCTTTAGGATTTTACAAAAATAAAGGAGTTATAGTGATTGTAAAATTCCTAGAAGAAAGCATAGGCGAAACATTCTCTTAGGTCAGTCTCTCCAGTTAATGGAAATAAAAATGAAAATAAATAAATGGGACCTAATCAAACTCATAAGCTTTTGCAATGCAAAGTAAATATAAAAAAATGAAAAGACAACCTGTGGAATGGGAGAAATTATTTACAGATGATGCCACAAACAAGGGCTTAATCTCCAAAATACAGAAACAGATCATACCACTCAACAGCCAGAAAACAAACAACCCAATTGAAAAATGAGCAGAAGACCTTAATAGACCTTTCTCCAAAGAAGACATACAGATGGCCAGTGAGCACATGAAAATATGCTCAACATCACAAATTATTAGAAACACGCAAATCAAAACAACAGTGAGGTCCCACCTCATACCTGTCAGAATGGCCATCATTAAAAGTCTCCAAATAACAGATGCTGGAAAGAGTGTGGAGAAAAGGGTCCCCTCTGACACTGTTGGTGGGACTGTAAGTTGGTGCAGCCACTATGGACATCAGTGTGGAGGATCCTCAAGAAAACTAAACAGAACTCCCACATGATCCAGCAATCCCACTCCTGGGCATATAACCAGATGAAACTATAATTCAAAAAGATACATCACCCCTATGCTCATAGCAGCACTGTTCTCAATAACCAAGACAAGGAAGCAACCTAAATGTCCATTGACAGGTGAATGGATAAAGAAGATATGGTACATATATACAACAGAATACTACTTAGCCATAAAAACAACAAAATAATGCCATTTGCAGCAGCATGGATGCAACCAGAGATTATCATACTAAGTAAATTAGAAGGAGAAAGGCAAATACTGTATGATATCACTGATATGTGAAATCTAAAATAGGGCACAAATGAAGTTATCTGCAAAACAGAAGCAGACTTACAGACATGGAGAACTGACTTGTGGTTGCCAAGGGCAATGGGGACAGGGAGAGGCTTGAACTGGTAATTTAGGCTTGGTAGATACAAACTGTTATATATAATGGGTGAACAACAAAGTCCTACTGTATAGCACAGGCAGCTATATCCAATATCCTGGGATAAACCATAATGGAAAAAAACTAGTTGTGTAAAACTGAGTCACTTTGCTGTCAGCAGAGATTGGCGAAACGTTGTAAATCAACCCTGCTTCAATAAAACAAAAAGTTATGATGGCTGAAAACTAGAGTTTTGGTGATGATCACACTGCAGTGTATACAGAAGTTGAATTATAATGTTGTACACTTGAAATGTATCTAATGTTATAAACAAATGTTCCTGCAGTTGAAAAAAGGGATTAGTTTACAAGATGGGAAATGTCTTTGAATTTAAAATATATACAGATGGTCCCAATCATTTGTTCAGATGGATATTTGCGTGCACGGTTGTGGTATACCTGGCAGCTGATTAACCTGCCAGTGGGGCTGCCTCCAGCCTACTAGTGTAAATGGCCTCCTGGTTCCCAAATGTTCATTATCAGAACAGTCTTGCTTTGTTTTTGCATTGTGTCTTTAATCACATACTGAGAAAAGAAAGAAAAGTGCTTCCCTCATAGCTCAGTCGGTAAAGAATCTGCCCACAGTGCAGAACACCCGGGTTCAATCCCTGGGTTGGGAAGATCCCCTGGAGAAGGAAATGGCAACCCACTCCAGTATCCTTGCCTGGAGAATCCCATGGACAGAGGATCCTAGTGGGCTGCAGTCCATGGGGTCACAAAGAGTTGGGCATGACAGTCTTGCTTTGTTTTTGCATTGTGACTTTAATCACATACTAGTCATATCCTGCTTATTTGCGAAAAAGAATTTCAGACTTCATCTGTGTTTACTCCATATCCTTTTGTTATACTGTATGACTTCTACATGACATATTGGTTCTTACTTTAATTCCTATTAACTCTATCAACTCCTACCTCAGATCTTTGCATGTAGAATTACACAGAGGTACTTGTCACAAAATTTGTTGAATCAACAGTGTAGAAGGCTACAGTAATTTGCTTTACCATGGAAGGTTATACAGGTTTTAACGGATTTATCTGGAGAAAGAAAGCAGACCGTTTTCTCGCAAGAAAATGTTCTTTTCTTTATGTTCTTTGTGTTCGTATATTCTCTGTGACTTTCACTGTAAAATGCCCTCCCTCAGTTTTGAAATTAGATCAGCAAGAACAAGGACAGTGGTCAAAAGTTGCCGCTTCTGGCTCGGACAAGAAATTTCGCATGTTGCTTCCATCCTCTTAATGTGAATTGCCTGTAAATAGACTTTAGCAATTGATTTTACTTTTTGTAATCGGCTGCCCCCAGAGGGATCATAATGGATGGCCTTGAAAAAGGAAGAAATTTCTATGTGTTTGACATGCTTTCATTACAGTAATTGGGGAAAAAGAGAAGAAACAGGATGTGACTCAGGGCTTGGGGGTCTCTGTGCCCTAGTTTGCTTCTCAGATGGAACTCAGTGCCTGAAACACATTCCTGCCTTCTGCTGCTGGCTCCGCTTGGCTTTCCGTGTGGCCATTGGCTGACCTTGGTCTCCCTGTCCCTGCTCCATCCCCTGAGGCCATCCCCTGCTGCCCCTGTGGGCCACAGGTGTCTCCCACCATGCCATCCCACCTACCAAATATAGTCCCCTAGGTACTCCCATTCTAGGTGCTCTCTCAGGATAAAGCCATCAGGATGAAGACTGAATTCAAGATCGCCTTTATTTGGTTGATCATGGTTAGAATCGTCTTTGATCATTGCCTGCAAGCTTCAATGCACTAGCAGAGAGTCCAATAACATGTATCATGCAGTATCTCTTTATAAATTGTTTTCTTTAAGAGGTATGAACAGGACTTCCCTGGTGGTCCAGTGATAAAGAATCCTCCTGCCGATGCAGGGGACACGGGTTTGATCCCTGGTCTGGGAAGATCCCACATGCTGTGGAGTAACTAAGTCCTTTACCACAACCACCAAGCCCGTGTGCCTGGAGTCTGTGCTCCACGGCAAGAGAAGTCACCATGATGGGAAACCCAAGCACCGCAATGAAGAGTAGCCCCCACTCGCTGCAATGAGAGAAAAGCCTGCACAACAACAACAACAACAAAAGTTAAACAAAAAGCAAGAACTAAAGAGCCTCTTGATGAAAGTAAAAGTGGAGAGTGAAAAAGTTGGCTTAAAGCTCAACGTTCAGAAAACTAAGATCATGGCATCTGGTCCCATCACTTCATGGCAAATAGATGGGGAAACAGTGGAAATAGTGGCTGACTTTATTTTTCTGAGCTCCAAAATCACTGCAGGTGAGGATTGCAGCCATGCAATTAAAAGATGCTTACTCCTTGGAAGGAAAGTTATGACCAACCTAGACAGCATATTCAAAAGCGGAGACATTACTTTGTCAACAAAGGTCTGTCTAGTCAAGGTTATGGTTTGTCCAGTGGTCATGTATGGATGTGAGAGTTGGTCTATAAAGAAAGCTGAGCACTGAAGAATTGATGCTTTTGAACTGTGGTATTGGAGAAGACTCCTGAGAGTCCCTTGGACTGCAAGGAGATCCAACCAGTCCATCGTAAAGGAGATCAGTCCCATGTGTTCATTGGAAGGACTGATGTTGAAGCTGAAATTCCAATACTTTGGCCACCTGATGAGAAGAGCTGACTCATTTGAAAAGACCCTGAAGCTGGGAAAGATTGAGGGCGGGTGGAGAAGGGGACGACAGAGGATGAGATCACTGGATGGCATCACAGACTCAATGGACGTGAGTTTGGGTAAACTCCAGGACTTGGTGATAGACAGGGAGGCCTGGCGTGCTGCGGTTCATGGGGTCACAAAGAGTCGGACACGACTGAGAGACTGAATTGAACTGAAACAAAAAATAGTTACGAACAGAGCCCACAAGGTTCCTCTTTATAGCAATGAGTTTAATATAGTGATGTTGCTGCTGACCGATCTTGGAAATGAAAGTTTCATTCACAAGGATGAAATTAAAGCACTATCAAGTTTAAAATGTCACGCAGGTCTTTGTCAGTGAGGTTCATTATGCTGTATTATTATATTCGTACAATTTCTTTCTTCTAAGGAGCTTAATGTTCTCACTGAATGTTAAACAACTGCCACAAAATTCTTGTGAGATTATTATTTTTCCCAATGACATAAAATTTCAAAATTATTTACTAATTAATCCTTTTGAATTTCTCCAAAGTAGGGCAAATTCAAACAGTCAGGAGCCCCCTCCTCTCCGAAGCTGGGTTGGTTATTGCATCTCCCATCCTTCACTTTCATGTAAATGACCCTTAGATGCACAAGAGGCATTCTTCTGGGAAATGACATTTTGTAGCCTTTCAAACAGCTTCTTTAAAACAAAAGAGAATAAAAACTGGACACATGTGTAAATCTTCTGGGAACCCTGTGTCTAGAAGAGGAATTTGAGTCAACTCCAATATCCAGTCTGGAAGTTCCTTGGAGTTTTCCAGGACAAAAGCAAATACAACTTGGAATCCTATCCAGTCTGTTACCAGTTGAAGTCACTCACAGTTTGTCTAACCCTAGTTGTTCTTGCTCCTTCCTCTTGACAGTAAATAGAATAATAACTAAAAGTTATTTGTTTTAGACATAGGAAGCAAACTTATGCTTACCAAATGGGAAAGGGGAGGAGGAGGGATAAATCAGGAGTATGGGATTAATAGATACCCACCACTATGTTTTGGGACTTCCCAGGTGATGCAGTGGTTGAAGAATCCGCCTGCCCATAAAGGAGACACAAGAGATGCAGGTTCAATTCCTGGGTGGGGAAGATCCCCTGGAGGAGAAAACGGCAACCCGCCCCAGTATTCTTGCCTGGGAAATTCCATGGACAGAGGAGCCTGGTAGACTACAGTCTGTCTGTCTGTCTTTTCCCATGGGGTTGGAAAGAGTCAGACATGACTATGCACATGCATACACACACAATGTATAAAATAGGTAAACAGCAAGGATTTACTGTATATATGGCACGTGGACCATATTCAATATCTTGCAGTAACCTATAATGGAAGAGAATCTGAAGCTGTGCGCCTGCAACGAACACAGTGTTATAAATCCACTACAGTTTAATAAACATTTTTACAGTTACTTTTAAACAGCACAGTGGTATAGATCTCAGTAGTTGTTATTCTGATTATTCATTTTATTGTGCGCCTCCTGTTCAGTTTTCTGGTGGAGGTGGCGTTTGGCTTGACTGAGACTCACCTCTTGGCTCTTGCTGTTTGCCTTGATGACTTTGGCTTGTGTTGCCTGGCCTGTATTGTAGGTTCTGGAATCTGTTCTAGGGAGAACTCAAGTGGCTTGGATCTGATTCTTAGGAGGAAAAAGGGATAGGCGGGAAGGTGGTAGGAAGTCCTTTCCTAATTCCAGTCTTTCCATGACAGCCCAACCTTCTGGAAACGTCTGTTATACTCCTCTACTGGACACTCGCAGCCATGGTTGACCCCGGCATGGGGAGCTGTCCGAGGTTCCAGCCACCGGCAGCAGGTGCCGCCAGCCCATCCTCTCGTTCTCAGAGTCTAGATGGGGTGTGGCTCTTGTGTGTGCGGGCCTTGTCGTTCTTGCAGTGGTTCAGTTTCCAGGCAAAAGCAAGGAAGAGCTTTCCCATAGAGGGTCCAGCTATCTGACACTGATATCCTCACTTGAAATACATCAATTGGGGGAGTTTCCTGGTGGTCCGGTGGTTAAGACTTCAGCTTCCAGCACAAGGGGTTCAGGTTCAACCCCTGTTGTTGTTCAGTCGCTCCATCATGTCCGACTCTTTGCAACCCCGTGGACTGTCCCTTTTCCCTGTCCTTCTCTGTCTCCCAGAGTTTGCTCAAACTCATGTCCATTGAGTGAGTGATGCCATCCAACTATCTCGTCCTCTGTCACTCTCTTCTCCTCCTGCCTTCAATCTTTCCCAGCATCAGGATCTTTTCCAATGAATCAGTTCTTCGCATCAGGTGGCCAAAGTATTGGAGCTTCAGCTTCAGCATCAGTCCTTCCAATGTATATTCGGGGTTGATTTCCTTTAGGATGGACTGGTGTGATCCCTGGTCAGGGAGTGAAGATCCCACATGCCTTGTGGGCCAAAATCCAAAACATAAAACAGAAGCAATATGGTAACAGATTCAAGAAATACTTTAAAAATGGTCCACATTAAAAAAAAAATCTTTAGAAAAATGCATTGATTGCAGGAGACCAGAAAGAAATCTTATGAAAAGGCAAGTTACTTTTAGATATTATCCAGCAGGAAAGCAGAGTGTTCCAGAGAATCAGAACGCCCTCCAGTAACCCTTAATTTCACTCCCCACTTAGGATATGTGATTGAAAGATCTGTAAATGCTGTGTGACCTTAAGCTCTACCCCTCAGTGGGGTCAGTCTCTTCTTGTACTGCTTATTGTTGGGCTCCCGTGAAGTCAAGTTTTCTCCAAGGTGTATTCCATGGATACACTTTTGGACGAGTGATGAGCAAACTATAGTCTGGGGTTTGGGGTGGGGCTCACACACTGCCTAATGTGCTTGCTGAAGTCCCTTATGATCTAATGTTTGGGAATCCCTCATCACAAAGATGGAGGATGTGAGGACTGGAGGATGCAGTGTAAGCCAGCTGCATCCTGCTTCCTCTGCAGTCCTTCTCCCCATGGGCTCCAGTGATGTGCCTGACCTCCAATGGATGGGTTAGATTAACCCCATTCGCGGAAGCAAAGGGATGCAGGCAAAACAAAGTGAGAATTTACACTGCCCCAAGGGAAATACCCTCATTTAAAGGCGGAGGGGATTTCATAGGCTTAAGTGCACACTTAGAACACCAAAACGGATTCTCTTAAATAGGTGCCCTTCTGAGAGTGAGAGAAACACATTAAGCACTTAACAGTCTTTAATTTTTATGTAAATCGGTATTTTTATTCTCCAATTTAAAAAGTGTGGTGTTAAATAAAACACAGATGAAGAAAACCACACACAACCATGCATAGCTTAAGAAAACATTAGACGATTGAATTCTCAGGACAAGTAATTGAAATCTGCAGTCACACCAGAAGCCACGTGTCCCATCCCAAGTTTGACCTGACTCTCTTCCTTCGAAAGTGACCACTGACCGGGGCCCGGGTCCTTTACTCATTTATTCACTATCTGATAGGCATTGATAGAGTATGAGGCACTTACATCAGCCTTTCCTCTTCCATCTGAAGCATTTAGAATGACATGTCAGATATCTAAGACATAGTTCTAAATAAACCTGATTCTCCTGATCAGACATGGTTTGATCCCTGGGTTGGGAGGATCCCTGGAGAAGGGCATGGCAACCCACTCTAGTGTTCTTGCCTGGAGAATCCCATGGACAGAAGAGCCTGACCAGCTACAGTCCATGGGCTTGCAAAAATTCAGACACGACTGAGCACACACACAGAATTTAAGATTCAGCACCTTGTTGGTAATGATGAGAGAGACAGATATGATTAAGTCACAATTTTGTTTGTTTCTATAGGACTTAAACTCTAAGAGCAGCAGACATATTGCAAAGGAAATATTAGTAGTCAAAATGTCAGTGACTTTTTCCCCCTAAGTTCTCATATGCCTGGTTATAGTATTTGAGATGGGAGGAAAGAGAAAAATGCATTTAGAATCTTTGTTTTCTCCACCAGTCTTTTCCTGGGAGAGAAGAGAGAATGAGGCAAAATGAGTTCTCTTTCCCCATTTATCTCTCCATCTAGAGATTCCATCCTCTAACAGTTTCCTTCCTCTGATTTAAATGCGATGCTCCTGGAACATGTTTTACGTAGACCCAATAAAACAGGATTAGTCTGATAGCGGTGTGTTCAAACTGGCACAAAATTTGGAGCAAGTGCTATTTCCTACCTGCCAGATGTTGTATCTGGTCAAAGAAAGGTGGGATAATCTATGTTACAATCTCCTGGGCCTTGGTATATTGTGAAATTTAGGGAAGGAACAAAATCAGGATTTAGGCAGAAGGATCTAGAACATGAGAAGAAAGAAAGTTGTGTGCTTACCCATGGGGCTTCCCAGGTGGGACCGGTGGTAAAGAACCTGCCTGCCTGTGCAGGAGATCTAAGAGACGGGGGCTCAATCCCTGGATTGGGAAGATTCTCCTGGAGGAGGGGATGGCTACCCACTCCAGCATTCTTGCCTGAAGAATCCCATGGACAGACAAGCCTGGTAAGCTTCAGTCCATAGGGTTGCAGAAGAGTTGGACACAATTGAAGTGACTTAACATGCACACACACAGCTGCTTACCTACATGTACATTTTTCTAAATATGTGAACCCACTATTTTAAGGCTACTTTTAGTCAGGATCGGGGTGAGGTTCTCAGGGGCATGACTGCTTCAGATAGTGGGATATCGTAGGGTTTCACTCTCCAGAAGGAACTGCTGGACCTGTGAGGAAATGGTGACAGGAGTTTGAACTGATCATCAAGCCTTAGAGAATGGAAAGTACTATTCTGAAATAATGAAGGAAAACACAGCACGTTCCTTCCATGGGGGCTAGGATCAAGGAAAGAGCTCCAGGAGTGTCCAGAATTCACCCCTTCGCTGCATGGATGCAGTGTCTTTGTTCATGATTAGCAGAGAGCATGCCTTTGCATGTGACACTGCTGGGCGGCTCTGAAATGACCTCCCACATGGCCCCTGGAGGATGCCCTTAAAATTTTTCAATAAAGCAAGGAACCATAGAAATTGAAAGAACTTATCTTCTTTGTGTGGGGGGGTGTTCATTCCTGGGGGGGGTCATTTCCCCCTTGGCCTCACCATGTAAAACCATGGGGAGGTAACAAGTACCAGTGCTGAGAACTGAGACTGCCCTCTTTTGCTGTTAAAGATGACAGAGTCAAGCTTTGGGACATCAGGACATCTGAGCAAACAGTAACTAAACAAGCAGCACATCCTGTACCGTGATGAACGGTCATGTTCAAGAGCAGGAGTATCCAAGACTGGGTGTCCATAAATCCTGAAGTTACTACTCTAACCTTGATGGTCATCTTAGGCTAATGTGACTCGGTAAGGAAGAGCCGACTCACTGGAAAAGACCCTGCTGCTGGGAAAGATTGAGGGCAGGAGGAGAAGAGGGTGACAGAGGATGAGATGGTTGGATGGCATCACCAACTCAATAGACATGAGTTTGAGCAAACTCTGGGAGATAGTGAAGGACAAGGAAGCCTGGTGTGCTCCCGTCCATGGGGTCAGAAAGAGTCAGACATGACTTAGGAAGTGAACAACAACAAAGTGAGGATTATGTGAAAAATTCAGAGTGTAGCTGAAATATGGGCATATCTTTCAATCTGCAAAGACAAAAGACAATTAAAAAAACACCTGATTTTAAAAGTAAACATTTTTCTTCTGAATGTTGAAATAATTATTGAAAATATTTTGCATTTTGTGAAGAGTTTATAAAGATGTATTCCCAGGGGAGCTGTCAAAAGTACCATGGTTAGGATAGATCCATTTTAGAAAATTGAAATATTTTTGTTATAAAACTGCTCATTCCTTAGTAGTTGATGTCTCCATCAAGCAGTTGGTTTCCAGGTGGATACAAAAGTAGATGGAAGGGAATCGACTCTTCTGATAGTCAATCCAGTGAGAATTTGGACATGACAATATGATTGCCACGCCCAGTAACTTAGTTGCTATTTATACTACATTTGAGATTTGTTTTGAAGGTTAAATAAAATAATAAGAGTGCTTTGTAACAATATATGCAAGCAAATGCCACTACTAAAGCAAGTGTTCTGTGTATGTCTTTAAATATCTCTTTCTAAGTAATCATCAAGAACATAAAAATGCTACCATCCTTACATTGCAATCACCATTCTGACAAATTCATTCTAGTTATGCAAATCTAAATATGTCCATGAGAGGAGATATTAAAAACTAAATACTGAATGCAGAAATGTTGCATGAACATTTCACCTTCGCACCTATTTTGCAGGAAAATAGTTTAAAGAAGCCACAGTAGCATGAGCCAAATGACTGCCAACTGGCTGATTCCTTGCTTTAACTTGCTCTGATAGCTGCTGCTCCTGCCTTGACTGTGTTTAAGGGGAACATTTTACCTGGCAAATTTCTCTACTGTGCATTCCACTGTGCTTGGAGAAAACGACATCTTCACATCATGTCAGAGAAAAAACAGCATCCCGCAACCTATTTGTACAATTAGGGATAATTCTATGTAAGTGGAAGCCGATGAGGGCAGAATAGAGTGGTCAGCAGGTCATCTCTCCATGCAGTGTTAATACGGAGACATTCTGGGTGTCCATGCTGTGTTTTAAGCTCTTACCAACTCTCAAGCTTGCCTACTTATTTATTATAAACATTAAAAGCAGAGACCTTCACAAAAGGGCAAAATTAACAGTGAGTGCATTCACACAAAGAAAATGTATTTGAATGAGGTGTCTCTGCTGTTACAGGGATTGTCAGTGGGGTTGTCTCAAAGGGTGTTTGTGCTTTTCTCTAAATGGTTTGACTTTGACAATCAAGAGCATGTAGATTACCTGTACCAGGAGTATGCACATAAGTGGCATTTTTTTTGTTTTAATTTTTACCAATTCCACGAATACTTTTTTTGAGTGCCTACTATGTACTGGGGCTTCTCTGGTAGCTCAATTGGTAAAGAATCTGCCTGCAATGCAGGATACCAGGGTTCAACTTCTGTGTTGGGAAGATCCTCTGGAGAAGGAAATAGCAACCCACTCCAGTATTCTTGACTGGAAAATCTCATGGACAGAGAGAAGAGCCTGGCAGGCTACAGTCCGTGAGGTCACAAGGATTGTACATGACTTAGCAACAAAGCCACTCCTATATACTAGATGTGAATGTCTTTGAAGGACTCAGAGTCTAGCAGAAGATATAAATAAATGAATAACTAGAAATGCTGTATTTGGTGCTGGGAATACACTGGTGGCAAAACATTTCAGTGTCAAGAACAGAAAGGATCTGAGACCCTTACTCTCTTTGCAAGCTAACAGGTTAGCCTGGCAATGTCATGAATGGTACCAGAAGACAAAAAATTCTGGTTCAGAGACAAAGGACTATATTTGTTACTCATATCAGGACAGACAGCATAAATCTCATGTTCATATCAGTTCTTCTTGCTCTCCAAATCTTATGGGAAATTGCAGTGAATGTCCACATGAACACCATGTACACAATAGTGAATTTATAGTTTCTACTTCATGAGTGAATCTTACTAATCTATACTTTGTCTCAAAATCACTTATTATTAATACATTCAAATTTTCAAATGTATTACTATTTATGTTTGTATTACCATTTATCATTGCAATGATAATGACAGTTATCATATAACTCTGTATTATTAGTGGAAAAAATTTTTAACTTTTATTTATGTATTTATAGCTGGGCTGGGTCTTTGTTGCTGTGTGGCTTTTCTCTAGGTGTGGCGAGCAGGGGCTACACTTTA
>NW_011495078.1:9504726-9505248 GCF_000754665.1 Bison bison bison | reverse complement strand
TCGGGGTTGATTTCCTTTAGGATGGACTGGTGTGATCCCTGGTCAGGGAGTGAAGATCCCACATGCCTTGTGGGCCAAAATCCAAAACATAAAACAGAAGCAATATGGTAACAGATTCAAGAAATACTTTAAAAATGGTCCACATTAAAAAAAAAAATCTTTAGAAAAATACATTGATTGCAGGAGACCAGAAAGAAATCTTATGAAAAGGCAAGTTACTTTTAGATATTATCCAGCAGGAAAGCAGAGTGTTCCAGAGAATCAGAACGCCCTCCACACTGAGGAAACCAGAAAGGAAAGAGACACGTGTACCCCAATGTTCATCGCAGCACTGTTTATAATAGCCAGGACATGGAAGCAACCTAGATGTCCATCAGCAGATGAATGGATAAGAAAGCTGTGGTACATATACACAATGGAGTATTACTCAGCCATTAAAAAGAATACATTTGAATCAGTTCTAATGAGGTGGATGAAACTGGAGACTATTATACAGAGTGAAGTAAGCCAAGAAGGAAAAAC
>NW_011495078.1:9491925-9504626 GCF_000754665.1 Bison bison bison | reverse complement strand
CAGTAGCTGTGGCTCCCGGGCTCTGGAGCACAGGCTCAACAGTTGTGATGAATGGGCTTAGTTGCTCTGCGGCCTGTGGAGACTTCCTGGACCAGGGATCGAACCCGTGTCTCCTACATTGGCAGTTGAATTCTTTACCACTGAGCAACCAGGGAAGCCCAGTGGAAAATGTTTTAATCTGTATTTACTTTTTATTTTCAACAAGAATTTTCTTATTTCATATGACCTTCGATTTTTTTTTTTCTTGATAAATATCTGAGCTTTACCTTTCCTTTTGTTGGATTTTAAATACCTAATAGAATTCAAATAACTTCTTGATCAATTTTACTAATTTTTATCACTTTATTTACTATATATTTATGTATTCTTCCTCTGCTGTTATTAAGGCTTTGTGTTATTCTTTTTAATTCTTTCTAAATTTAGCACTTATTTTCTGTACTTTTGCTTTGAACTTGAATTGCTTAACACTGTGGATCTCATCATATACTGATCTGTTACAGTGTGTATAGTAGATCACAAGGGGTGTATGGAGTACATGGCAGACACTTATGTACTCAAACAGAATTTACACCTTCCCGTACCTACGATGACATTTCTCTCCTGCTCTTTGCTGTGAGGAGTTGACTTTTGTGATCAGGGAAATGACCTACTTCTTTGCACTTTACTGATTCTCATTAAAAGATGATAAAAAAGAGTATAATAATACATTGAAAAAAATATGGTGCATGAAATATTTTTATTCTTTTATTTAAAAAATTGCAACACTAATGCGTGTGTGTGTGCTCAGTCGTGTCTGACTCTTTGTGACCCTGTGGACTGTAGCCCTCCAGGCTCCTCCATCCGTGGGGTTCTCCAGGCACGAATACTGGAGTGGGTTGCCATTTCCTGCCCTGGGGGATCTTCCCGATTCAGGGATCGAGCCCGAGTCTCCTGTATTGGGAGTTAGATTCTTTACCACTGCGCCACCTAGAGCGCCCCACAACACTAATAGATCATTCTTATAAAGTAGAAATGCAGTAGAATATAAAGGAAAAAACAGAAAATACTGAGTGTCTCCCTGTCCCCTCATTGACAATACTAAACTGTATTTTTTAAGAGAATTATTTATTTTTTTAATTAAAAATATGTTTTAAACTTTTTATTTTCTATTGGGGTATAGCCGATTAACAATGTTGTGATAGTTTCAGGTGAACAGTGAAGGGACTCAGCCCTACATATGCATGTATCCATTCTCCCCCAAACTCGCCTCCCATCCAGGCTGCCACAGAACATGGAGCAGAGTTCCCTGAGCTGTATGGTAGGTCCTTGCTGGTGATCCATTTCAAATAGAGCAGTGCGTACCTGTCCCTCCCACACTCCCTAATTATCCCTTCCTCCCATCTTTTCTTTCCCCCCAGCAATCCTAAGTTTGTTCCCTAAGCACATGTATCTCTTTCTGGTAAACCATGTTCTTAATTCCCTGTCCCCTCCCATGACCTTCTGTGATTTGGACAAGAGGTCCTACCTCAGGGCTTTTTCTCAACCTGAAGGACGATCCGTAACTGACTTTCCCGTCCTCTTTCTGCTTGCTAACACCCACAGAAGCAATTATACCAAGGCTTTACCCAAGCACTGAACAAGGGCAGCTTGGGGCGGCAGCTTTCCAGGTCTTCAGAAACTTGTCAAGCTAACAACAGAAAAGAGACTGGCCGTGCTGGATCCAGGTCTGTAGATCTGAGAGTTGTTTGGGCAGCAGAACGCCCACATCTGTTCTCTTTCCTGGCTCTGTGTCAGTCCTGGGATGGCCGTGCAGTAGTGACGTTAGAGGGTGCTTTGCCCAGAGGCCCCGCTGCTTTTGAAAGGTGGGTTTTCCTACCAAGTGAATATTCTTTTGGTGGTGGGCCAACTGCGACATGCAGTGAACTAACCCGAGGACATTTGAGTGAACTTCAGATGTCCTAAACTGTGATCATGTCCTGCTGAGCAAAATAAGACGTTCCTGATGGGGTGTGTTTTCCTCTTCAGTTTGATTCGGGACGAATTACCAGGGGGCATAACTTTCTACTTTTATGTAGCACCTGTGACATTGCAGATAGAAGACATTTGCACTTTTTGATTGTGAAAGACAAAACCACAACCCTGTAGTTTCTTCATCATGTTTCTTTGGGGATACACTTCCTGTGTCATGTGTCGGGAGAGCAATGGTGTTTTGACGAGAGGCATTGGGCTTCCATTGTGTGGTGGAGCTGGTAAAGAGTCCGCCTGCAATGCGGGAAACCTGAGTTCAATCCCTGGGTTGGGAAGATCCCCTGGAGAAGGGAAAGGCTACCCACTCCAGTATTCTGGCCTGGAGAATTCCATGGGCTGTATAATCAGTCCGTGGGGTCGCAAATTGTCAGACACGACTGAGCAACTTTCACTTTCATCGTTGTCCATAACAACTATAAAGAGCACGTTATCAGGTTGTTAAGATACTTTAGAGATGAGCCAGGTATTCAAGGTGAAGTAACAGGTGCATAAAAGGGGAAGCAGGGAGGGCTTGTTGGCAGTGCTGGGCATGGAGTGGCTCCATCTTCATGCCATCTGCCTGCCCTCTGCATTCACCCAGTGGCTCCAGACCTGGAGGCATTCGCAACTCAACAGGAAACACAAGAGACTCATTAACTGAGATAAAATCGTCTTCAGGTTTCATGTCTCCTTTGTTGTGGGCTCTGATTTGCATGTGATTTCTGATTTCCTTTGACTTGTGTGACATGTCGGAGTCTTGTCTCCTGAGATCTCTCTCTTGACTCTGAACTGATTACCCAGGGTGACATTGAAAACATGAGAGGCTTCCAGTTTCTAAGGATTGTGGATTTTAAAGACAGGCATTTGTTTGTTCAGTAGAGATGGTGGTCTTGAAGGTGTAATTGGGAGAACTAAGGCTTTTTGTACAAGGAAAGAAAAAATAGAGACACTGGGGAAGATCTGGGGGAGGGGGGCGTTGCTGGGTTTGGGGAAGAGGAAGTAAAGGAAATCTGGTAGCTAAAGGGTGTATCTGAAGAGTATTTCCTCTCTGAGCCCCAGTAGGGGACTTCCTTGGTGGCTCAGTGGTAAAGAATCTGCCTGCCAGTGCAAGAGGCATGGGTTCAACTCCTGGGTCAGAAAGATCCCCTGGAGAAGGCAACCCACTCCAGTATTCCTGCCTGGAGAATTCTGTGGACAGAGCTGCCTGCTGGACTACAGTCCATGGAATCGCAAAGAGTTGGACACGACTGAGTGACTAAACAACAAATGCTCCGGTTGGCATCCCACGATAATACAGTAGCCCTTCATGTCCACGGGTTCTGCACCCATGAATTCAGAACCCACAGATACGGAGTGCCACAGTCCTGCACCATTTAATATTAATTACTTAGGCACTGCAGATGTTGGTATCCGTGGGGTCTTCTGGAACCAATTCTCTGCAGATATTCAGCGACAACTGTATGCAGTGTAAACCCTTTTCCTTCTATCCTCGTGCAAAAATTTCTGAAGACATTGCTTTCTCATGGGTCTGTGCTGTGTGTGGGTGCTCAGTCGCTTCAATCATGTCCAACTCTTCGTGACTGCATGGAGTGTAGCCCACCAGGCTCCTCTGTCCAGGGATTCTCCAGGCAGGAATACTGGAGTGGGTTGCCATGCCCTCCTCCAGGAGATCTTCCCAGCCCGGGGGTGGAACCCGAGTCTCTTGTATCTCCTGCACTGGCAGGTGGACTCTTTACTGTTTAACCACCAGGAAAGCCCCCATTTGTCTGTGGTGAAGTCAGATCTGTTTGTTTATTTTCTGCATTTTCCACCAGAAGTTCCATAAGGGAAGAAGGACAGCCTTTTCTGTTCTTGGCTTCAGCTCCAACAGCAAGGACAAGTGCTTGGTACAGAGTGCTCCAGTACTTACTGAACAAATGACATTTATTTAGAAATAAATTATTATTTTTATGATTGTATTGACAGATAAATGATTTTTCCTTATTTTTCATCCCACTTCAAATGCTATTTCTAGCATACGTGGTTTTTAATTTTTTTTCTTATGATAAAAAAATATAATTTCCTTAATGTTTTTAAAATACAGAAAAATGTGGGGCAGGGAAAGCACAATTTCATCTGCCATAGGAAACCATTAGCTCTTTTACATTCTTCTAGTCATCTTGTGTGTTTTTATATAGCTGAAGTTAACTATAGCATCATTCTGATAATTAATTCTAGCTTGTGTTTTAAGGAAACACAGATATAGCAAGCTCATAGAACCACGACACAACTAAGCTTTTGGAAATAATATCCCATTGATCCTATTTTCTTTCCACATCTGCTTGATGAAACTTAGAGCTTGTGGAGGCATTGCTTGCAAGGGAGTCTGGGGAATGGAGTTGTAGCACACCAGACTTATTCTTGAGTATTATTCCTTATATTTTTATTTCCTTTATCTAGAATGCTTTTCTTGCTGCTGTTCACAAAAGTGATCCATTGACATATTTTAAGTTGCAATTCAAAAGTCACCTCTGCAGAGAAACCTCACCTGCTCAGTGACCCCCACATGGCCCTTTCTGAGTAAAACCCACCAGGCAGTTCATTTCCTCTGTAGTGTTTCTGACCATCTGTAATTACTGTGTCTCTTGACTCTCTAATCCCCTAGAATATAAGCTCCAGGAGGGCAGGAACTTTGTTTTATTCTGTACTGTATCCACAGGACCTAGCATTTGGCCAGGACTTTACATATTTTATCCACATTTGTTTCTGATGGATTCACCAAGATTGTAACTTTAGACTTTTTCCAGCTTACCACCTTAAGAACTGCAGCAATGGGCATCTTTGCACAAAACTGTCTACGTTTCTGACAGTTTTCTTGGTTTAAGAAAAGATGAGCTATTGGATAATCAGGTTGGGAACATTTTGCATTTGCAGAACTGTTTTATAAGAATACTGTTTCAGTTCAGTTTCCTGCCAGCAATGTGTGAAAGCTTCCATCTTATCTCATCACCACTGGAACTGAATATTTTCATGTTTAAATCCTTGCTAATTTTTTTTCTCATGGAAGTGCAGAGGTTTTTTTTTATAATTATAAACATTTTTCAAGTTTTAGAATATTATGAATATTCATTCTTGGTCATATTTTTAAAAACAAAATTTACATCGTTTTGCTTTATGCTAGAAGTTTTCAATGCCTATGTAGTCAAAGCCATTGATTCTTTCCTTTGTGACTTCTTTTATTGAAAGAAAGTTTTATCCAGACAGCAGGAGAATATTCGGTCTTTAATTCTTTGATGTTTTCAATATTTCAGTTCTTTGAGATACTTTCTGTATCAAATTTATATTCATGAATTATATTTTAGGGGCTTTTAAAGTTATCTTCTTTATCAAATTTGAAACTGGCTTATATTAGTAGGAAATGAAAAAACATCGGTTTAGAAAGTAAACAGAACACAGACAAAAAGGAAAGACCATAAAACTAAAATGTTTTTATATCTTATGTATTTGTCTGTTCTTGTTCCAGCATCGAGCAAGTCTGAAAATCACATTTGAACACTCCCCCCACATTTTAACTGTATTTGCAACATAAATTATTATAATGTTCATGCTCTAAGTGGAATAATGCCAGCAAACCTGGTTTGCTTAGCACAATGTTGTGATTGCCTCAGTATCAATTTATTGGATAATATTATTGTTATCCAGTACTCTTGCCTGGAAAATCTCATGGATGGAGGAGCCTGGTAGGCTGCAGTCCATGGGGTCGTGAAGAGTCGGACACAACTGAGCGACTTCACTTTCACTTTTCACTTTCATGCATTGGAGAAGGAAATGGCAACCCACTCCAGTGTTCTTGTCTGGAGAATCCCAGGGACAGGGGAGCCTGGTGGGCTGCCGTCTATGGGGTTCCACAGAGTTGGACACGACTGAAGTGACTTAGCAGCAGCAGCAGCATTATTGTTATTGGAGGGTGAGGTTGGAACATGGACCTAACTGCATCCTTGAAACTGATCACAGTGACTTCCAATAAGTGAGGAGGAATGCGGGGAGGAATTTGATTTTAGCCATACGGCATGCCAGTCATCCTTAATGCCTGACTCTAGAGTGAATGGAAATAATATGCCCTCCTGTGAGTCCTTTAAGTGCTAACGTATCAGCTGAAACCCTTAGACGAATCTCTTTGAAAAGCAGTGTTCTCCAATTTCCTGTTGCTGCCTTCAGGTTGAAATTAAAATCACCAATATTTTATAACTGTGAATAGTTACTGTAATAATTGATTTAATTTAATTTAACAATGTGCCTGCTAAGGCATAGATTATGCAGTGACCTTGAAAGAATGAAGAATATTAGAGGAATTAAATATGCCCTATGCTGATTTCTTAGTTTTCCTAATTTATTGGCTTTTCTTGGAATAGTCATTCTCTTCTCCTCTATTTTGGAAAAAAACAGAGCCCCAGAAATAGAATAGAAGATGATTTTAATTTGAAGAAACTATGGGTTTATCTGTTTAGGTATTATACATGAGAACTGTGAAAGGAAGTTCAGAATTGAGCATGCAGAGAAAGTAATTGAGTGTCTGATTGTGTGGCAGACAAAACCCTAAGGTCACATCCTTGGATAGTCCGTTCCCTATTGAGTGGAACCTGTGAGTTGCCTGTAACCAGTAGAATATGGCAAAAGTGATGAATCTTACGGACAGAGGAGCCTGCCAGGCTACAGTGCATGGGGCTGCAAAGAGCTGGACACATCTGAGTGACTGAACACTGTTTCTTATGGGTTACTGGAAAAAGGAGATTATACTAAGACCTTGTCAAGTCCTTGAAAGGAAGATTCAGGCCTTCTCTGAAGTTAGAGAGTCAAAGCATCAGATCTTCCCCACTCCCCCACATTCCCCATGGCTTTGAAGAAGCAGGATGTCATAAATCTTACAGCCACCAGGAAAGGAATTTTACCAATAACCAGCGGGAGCTGGCAGGTGGACCTTTCCCTATTTGAGCCACCAGATGAGAACACAGCCAAACCTACACCTTCATGACAGCCTTCTGAAGCTCTGATCAGAAAGCCTAGCTAAGCTGCATCCAGAATTCTAATCTACAGAAGCTGTGAGATAAGGAATGGGATAGGCTTTCAGTTCGTGGTCATTTGTTGTGCTGTCAGAGATAATTAAAACAAGCAATCCCCAGGATGGCATCAGCTAAGGCAGGGAGAATTCACTTCTCTGACACAAGATGTGAAGTTCCTTTCACTCTCAGTTTGCAGATTAATTTGAATGGTGTTGTTCTAATTTGAAATTATGCTCATGTCTAAAGAATGATCCGGTCTGATACTCCTTCTATTTCTTTCCTTGTGAACACTTTTTTTTTTTTTGAGGATTATGTTTTGTTTGATGGAAGTTACTGAAGGCTTAAGCCTGGACAACAGTCTCTTAAGATAGCTCTCCTGTGGACAATTTTTATTAAGAGAGGCTGATAAAGATATCAAAAGGATTATTCTTGAAAGAATACCCCCTCTGACTAATAGTTGTACTTATTTCTCTGAGTTTTGAACTTCTTTACGATTCTACTACTCTTTTACTTTTTGTCTATTCTCATTTAAGCCATTTTGCCTCCGAGCTCAAGCTTTCCAGTTGTCTTTGTGTTTGGCGACCTGATCTCCTTTTCCCCTTGTCATTTGTCCCTTGTCTTTGCTGGATGATGCTGAGTTTCCCCTTCAAGTCTACGTGCTCAGGGTGCTTAATTCAGTTTATATCCTCTTTCCATTCCCGTTCTGGGTTCACTCTTAACCCTGCCTCGTTGCGTCTTCCCCATGCCACTCAGCATTGGAGAAATTTCTGTCTCCTTTCCTCTTTAAAATTTATCTCCACTGTAGAATTTCATTTTCTGCTTGGCAAAGTTCAAATTTAGATATGTGGAGCTTAGGCCTGTTCCTTTGTGGGATTCAAGTTTTGTGTTTACTCTCTTCAAGAAGTGAACAAATCGATATGCAGCTTTGAGTGAGCACAGGATTTCTCATCATCATTGGATGGAAGATCACATATGAGCATCTCACCTGAGCTCTAGGATTGTGGACAGTGAATTATAGATTGTAAGTGAGCATGAAGACCATTCCCAGTATAGGTATGGTCCTTTGGAATCAGAAGCATTGCAGGGGAACTTGGTTTTTCTTTGATCAGAGGACATCTGCTATAGATTAAATATTTGTGTCCCCCTTCCCCCAGATTCACATTTTGAAATCCTAATCCCCCAGGTGATAGTACTAGGAGGTGGTGCCTTTGGAGGTGATAGATCATGAGGGTGGACCCCTCATGAATAGGATTAGTGCCCTTATAAAAGAGGCCCTAGAGCAAACATGCTCCTCTCACCACATATTGTTGTGTTCAACTCCTTGTGACCCCATGCCAGGCTTCCCTGTCCTTTACTAACTCCCAGGGTTTGCTTAAACTCATGTTCTTTGATTCAGTGATGCTATCTAACCATCTCATGCTCTGCTGCACTCTTCTCCCTTTGCCTTCAATCTTTCCTGACATCAGGGTCTCTTTCCAGTGAGTTGGCTTTTCACATCAGGTGGCCAAAGTATTGGAGCTTCAGCCTCAGCATCAGTCCTTCCAATGAATATTCAGAACTGATTTCCTTTAGGATGGACTGATTGGATCTCCTTGCAGTCCAAGGGACTCTCGAGTCTTCTCCAGCACCACAATTCCAAAGCAGCAATTCTTTGGTGCTCAGCCTCCTATATGGCCCAACTCTCACATCTGTACATGACTACTGGAAAAACAGGTTTGACTAGATGGACCTTTGTTGGCAAAGTGATGTTTCTGCTTTTTAAGATGCTGTCTAGGTTTGTCACAGCTTTACTTCCAAAAAGCAAGCATCCAAATCTGTCGACATCATGATCTTCGAATATCCAACTGGCAGAACTATAGGAAATACATTTTTATTCTTTGTAAGCCATTCAATCTGTAGTTTTCTGTTACAGCAGCCTGAACTGATAAGACAGTCTTCTTTCTGGAGTCTGTTTCTCCTCTATGATTACCTTCCCTTCAGTCCCTCTGTGTGCCAAGGTCTCCTCTAGTTCTTGCATCTGTGCTTCATCCTCCAAATCTGGGACTCGGAATATATTATAATAGACATTATAAGAATTGCTTGGGTGTTTCCTGTACCAGGACATAGCGGTGGCTTGGTGTCCTGCCCATTTGTGGGGCAGGAAATACTTTTATTTGTGCTGGTGAATTCATTTTGTCTGGGTTGTCTTTCTTTACTAAAAATCTTGCATTCTTTTTCATAACAAACATTTAGTGACTAATTATGTTTTTCCAGGCAGTTTACAGAGGGCTGTGGAGAGTTTAAAGATGAATAAGAGTTGCCTTTCTCCTCCCAGATGTAGTAAATGTGAGACCTACTGGGAAGGTGACATTGATGTTTGGTGGGTACACATCTGCTGTGGCATAAGGTCGGTACTTGGCTAGACATACTAAAAATGAGAATTTTGGGCTTTCGAGCTTGAGACACAAAAAAGACTTGTGTGTGATTCTTGTGCAAAAGAAAGTTTAATAAAATTATTACTTGGTGACAAAATAACATTATTGTTATCATGATGATAAAGATAAGATGTAACACCAGAAATTCTCCCAATTTCTTGTTATGTCTTTGCTGCTGCTAAGTCGCTTCAGTCGTGTCCAACTCTGTGCGACCCCAGAGACGGCAGCCCACCAGGCTCCCCCGTCTCTGGGATTCTCCAGGCAAGAACACTGGAGTGGGTTGCCACTGCCTTCTCCAATGCATGAAAGTGAAAAGTGAAAGTGAAGTCGCTCAGTTGTGTCCAACCTTTAGCGACCCCATGGACTGCAGCCTACCAGGCTCCTCTATCCTTGGGATTTTCCAGGCAAGAGTACTGGGGTGGGGTGCCATTGCCTTCTCTGGTTATATCTTTAAGAGAGTATTTTAATTTTAAAAGAGAAATCATATGCTCTTTAAAATTATTTTCATTAATCAAAAAATTAGTATCTGTTTTAAGATTAGAATTCTTTTGCTTTTGTAATTCTCTCATACTTGTAAGTCTGAAGCTTTTAATATGGTCTTTCATAATTATACTTGAGATTAATTGAGAACCATTGACCCAGTGAAATCAAGTTCTGAAATTGACTTACTAGTAATGAATTCTTGATAAGGATGTATTATTCATATCTGCGGTAATTATTTTGGACTAACGATATTCTAGATTAAATTGATCTTGGAAAATACCTTACATGCAATACTTCCTGATCTCAAGACACAACTCAGTAATGAGTAATATAGAGTAAATTTTATATTCTTGCAATAACTGGGAATGAGGTGCTGCCCGGAGTATGTATAGAAATACATATACAGCATTCATTTGTCTAATATTTGAATTTATTTGTATGTAATTAGTACCCTAAATTGTAATACCTTCTGCATTGCTAACCATTATTTTGTGTCATGAGATTTTAAACATATCTCATGTTTAACATACGTTCTTTGTTTTCATGTGATGATGGGTAAGTGAGGACACATTCTAAAATAGCAAAAGCAAAATAGCTTATATGGAAATATTCCATTCTGTGCATCCCCATCTTTTTGCATGGTATAAAGTGTATTGATTGGTTTATGGAAACTTTATAACTAAATATATATTTATTGCTGGATTAAAGATAAAAGTGGTCAAGATGTTGGCCTCTGTTAAAAACCTGCTAATTTTCATCATTGGAATTATTATGACTTTATATCCTTCAGTAAATAGAATAAAAGTCTCCCTTGGAAAAAATAAGTTATTCAAAGCAAATTAATTCTTCCTGGTCAGCAAGGTGCTATTCCATGAATCCTATCTAATTAGTTTAATTTTTTTAGTTAGGAATCATTTTTAGGAGTTCATTTTCTGAAAGTGTCTCATTTCTCTTTTTTATATCATTTGTGTAGTGAGAGGAATATATTTATAAGTGATGATAAATGTTAAAACAGATTACTTATCTCTAGTAATACTTACACCTGTTAATATATGAAATTTTAATTTTCCTTCTAACTGTTCAAAATCACTTGCATTTAACATCTGAATTTCAATTCCTTTTATATCCCTTTTATGTGAAAGTGTAACCTTGAATCTAAAACGACCACTGAAAACACCCCCTTAAAAACTCAAGAACTTGAAGATACGTGGCTGTGGCATGTGCACACCCTCACGTACCTGAACTTGGGTGACTTTAGTTCCTTCCATCTTTGCCTCTGATGCCCCTGGGCTAGAGGAGCCTGAACTCATATTATCAGGCGCTTTAACACTGGCCGCCAGAGGGCTCCCATATTCCTTCCATCTTAGTATAAAAATACAAAGTGCAACAGCTCATGAAATTCTCCATCAAACAAAAAGTGTTGTAGTATTTATGATAAAGTTATCTTTGGGAGGAAAATGTTTCAAACTCACTGTGTTCTTACAAAATGACTTCAAGGAACAAACTTGAGAAATTCACATTTTCATGAAAGCAAAGCGATGACTTTGTGTGGTTGGTTTTGTTTTTGTTTTTGGAGACCGTGGAACAGACTGACAATTCTAAAGACAGTACTCAGTAACTCCATTGAAAAAAATATTGACATTAGCTATTGTGTGCATAAAACCGTTATATATTTATAAATGATATAAAATATGATTCTAGTCATTGGAGTACAGTACAAGTAGACTTGTAGATTATCCTGAAATGGAACTCTGGGTATTTTTGTTAGCCTAGCTTTTGGTATTTCATGCAAGGGTGGGATTTCTTTGGGTGGTCGTTGTGGTAAGAGGAATAATGTCACAAGTGATGTATATTTCAACTGGAGAGGAAGGAAAGGGTTGCTTTCTTTGTGGCTCTTTCCTCTGGTTCTTTCTGTGCTAACTGAAAACCAGTCCCTGGGGCTGAGACTTTGCCAGGTAACTCGAAGGGTTTCTAAAAAGCAGCTAATGCATTTGTCATTCTCCTGTTTTCTTTAAATTGAGATTTAATTTATTTTTATTTGTTATTAATTTTTAATTTAATTTTTTGGCCATTGGGCTTCCCAGGTGGCACTAGTGGTAAAGAAGCCGCCTGCCAATGCATGAGACATAAGAGACTCGGGTTTGATCCCTGGGTTGGGACGATCCCCTGAAGGAGGAAATGCAACCCGCTCCAGTATTCTTGCCTGGAGAGTCCAATGGACAGAGGAGCCTGGCTGGCTACAGTCCATGGGGTTGCAAAGAGTCGGACACCCCTGAAGCGACTTGGCATACACAAAGCCTGTGGGATCTTAGTTACCCGACCAGGGATAGAACCCACCCCTTCCTGCATTGAAAGCCCAGAGTCTTAACCACTGGACCACCAGGGAAGTCCCCCTTTTTTTTTTTTTTGCAATCACTTGTCTGCCTCTGACAATCCAGGCGCTATCCCCAGAGTTTATGTCTGCAGGCATATTTCTGCCATGAGGTGGACAGTAGGGTTAGCATTTAAAGGGAAGGTTGTAATTCACAGCAAAACAAACTTTGAAAACAAGAATGTAAAGAAATTCTTTGAATTCAGGTGAAACACTTCAAATGAGTCTCTAGATTGATCTTATTCCGTGATGTTTTTAAATTTCAATTTATCATCAGTCACTGAAAATGTGATCTAACTATTCTACCTCTTTCAATTACTTTTTTCTCGAATACATCAGTCATTATTTCTGCGCTTAAATGTGCATCAAGGAGAATAACAACATGGAGGGCCTGCTTAGCTCAATTAT
>NW_011495078.1:9475957-9491825 GCF_000754665.1 Bison bison bison | reverse complement strand
ATTATACACCCACACCTCCATGCCGTCTTTTCGACTGTGAGACTGCAATATTGTCTTACAGAAGAAAATAAAACAATCTGTTCCCCCTTTCATCCATTATGTTCCTCTGGTCTAAGGATTATTTTGTGTTTTCTCTAGAGAAAGATAATTTAAAAATAGAGCTAATTTTGTTTTATCTTGTACTTATCAAAATCGTTTTAAAGCAGCATTATGAATTCTGTTTTAATCTGTGCTTTTGAAATGATATTTCGCGATGCACACTTTTTCTGAAGCCTTGTCTGTTCCAATGGTTCCCGTCTGCCCATAAGATGAAAGGAAAAGTGAAAGTTGCTCAGTCTTACCTGACTCTTTGCGACCCCATGGACTATACAGTCCATGGAATTCTCTAGGCCAGAATACTGGAGTGGGTAGCCTTTCACTTCTCCACAGGATCTTCTGAACACAGGGATTGAACCCAGGTCTCCTGCTTTGCAGGTGGATTCTTAACTGGCTGAGCCCCCAGGGAAGCCCTCTCCGCATGATATTGGTGATTGAAAAACACCACAGTCCTTAGGCTTAGATTACCACATCTCCTTGAAAGGTGCTTGAGAAATGATCAGAGGGTAAAATTTAGTTTGGAAGTTCAGGTAGAGTCAGTTATGGTTACAACCAGGTAGTAGTCAATCTAGAGCCGCTCAGCCAGTGATTCACTGGCTTGTGTTTGGTGCCACTCTTGCTCAAGGAAACCCAAACTGTTGCAAGTGGTAATTAACTGCATTTGAAACCATTGTTTATCTCTAGCTCAAAATATGTGTCAGCAAAAGAAAAGATAAAAAAGATTGATAGCAACTATATATCGCCCGAGCCCACAAATTATTAAAATTCTCTTGTGTTTTATATTCCCTGTGGAAGCCTTTGAATTAAAAATGAAGGACAGTCTTTTTAGTGAGATAGGTTTTGCTTAGCAAAGTCTGCTCATTGTCCTACCATTTCTAAGTTCCTCTTATTTAGAAATGAAAATACCTGGAAGTGTTTTCATTAATATAGCCAAGCAGTTTTACATAAAGCAATTGGTTCCTGCCTTTCCTGAATCATTACTTCAGTTCTGAAATTCAGTATGTTTCGATGCTGCTCCAGATGTATGTATTTACCATTTAGAAAAGAAAGTGTGTCCCTCTCTAGACTCCGTGAAATCAAATTGGCATGAAATGAACTTTGGCTCCAAAGCTTCTGCTGACATTTATTTGCAAAGGTTTCTGTGGCCAATATTCCTGCTGCCGAGGTGACATTAAACCTGGCTGGTCACCAGGGAGAACTGTGGCTTTTCTCTTCACTCATTCCGGGTGTGAGAAAAAAGGAACTACTTCAGGATATGCCAACCTTGTTTGATTTGGCTTTTTCTGCCCCAAGCAATCCTTGATATTTACATTTCAGCAAAAGACCAAAAAAACTAAAATAAAATAAAAAACTGAATTCCCAGCACAGGGAGACAATAATCAGGGGGAGAACTTAACACTGCCTGGCTTTTTCTTAAAATGTATGTTAAGTCCCTCTTCCTAAAGCCTCTGATGGTACGTAGATGCCTTGTGCGCTGCGGCTGTTGATGTCGATCATTTTTATCCCTGGATTTGGGGTATCTTTAACATAAAATATAAACATTTATCTTAGAATTCTGGTTCCCAATCTTGACTGGGAATGCTTTTTAATTCCTAATGCTCAGGCTGCATCACAGACCAGCTGATCAAAATGTCTGTGGTTGGAACCAGGAGTCCAGTTTTTTAAACCTCCTAGGTGCCTACAGTATGGAGCCAAGTTCAAGAGTCACTGTCTCATAAACCCACATCCCCAAGTGATGTCATCCGTCTTGATGTGTGTAGCAGATGAGGACCCTAGGCTACAGGTCTAGATGTTCTGGAAATGCATGGTGTTTTCTTATAACTTGATTTAATTTTAATAACAAGTTGCACACTCCAACCTGTGTAATTCGGCCACTGTGGGGAAAAGTTGATCTTAGCTAATTTAGGTTTCTTTCTTTCCCTAGGATTGCAAGTGAGTTTCAAGGGAATTGAAACTAGCTGGAGAGGGTGCTAGTCCAGGCTGCTTCTTAACCCCTTGCGCTGGCCTTAGCCAAAAGTACATCAGCGTATCTGTCCAGCGATGGGTCTGTGGTCCACCGGGTCTCCTAAGCACTTCCCCTCCGCCTTGCTCCATCCCACATGAAGGGCTCTCTTTCTCCCATGCCAGGTGGTGTGTGAGGCATTGAGGTGAACTGGCTGAATCTGCCCTGAAGCCCCATCCAACATTTTTCTCTTCCGCATCTTCTCCACACTTGCAAAGTGGCTCCCACGAGGTTTGCGGTTTCAGACAGAATGAGAGAGATATTGAATGAAAATATTAAGAAAGGAACCAGAATTAAACTGGAGCTTCTGGTCAGCAAAACCAGAGTCTCCTCTTCGTCTTTAGACAAAAGCTGTACATTCCTTTTTAGTTGAAAAGAAACCATAAAAAGAAGCCTCTTGTCTTGAAGCAGTTTTTTCACATGGGAATGTTTGATTGAAAATTATCATTGATAAGTATATTACTATCAAAGTTCAACTTCACATTTTTTGCTGCTGCTGCTGCTAAGTCGCTTCAGTCCTGTCCGACTCTGTGTGACCCCATAGACGGCAGCCCACCAGGCTCCCCCGTCCCTGGGATTCTCCAGGCAAGAACACTGGAGTGGGTTGCCATTTCCTCCTCCACATTTTTTTGCTAGACACGTCTAATTTGTCTCTGTTTCCTCAGGTACCTTTGTCATTTGTCTGCACAGGATGAATCACCTTTAAAATTGTATCAACTGGTGCCACCTCCACTGATCAGGCAGACTTGTGTTAATCCCATTGGTGCTTCCTCTCTTGTCATTGAGAAATTCTCCCTAATTATTGATGTGGATGAATTACTTCATTTTAGAGAATGTTTGAAGCTGATTTATTGATGATTTCTTAATTAGTATCTTTACTGAGTACGACTCAGCTTGTCTAACTCAGTTCTGCATAACCTTGGCCTTCAGAAAATATGATTCTCCCTTACAAAGTCCAAGTTAAATATGCATAGCTTTTATGTTTCTATTGTTGTAACCACAATATCCACTAATCATGTGCCTGTTATGTACCAGACACCATGTTCCTACCTTACAAAGATTGTCTTGTTTAGTTTGACAGTCTCCATTTTACTGTCAGATGAGGAAACTGCTCAAAACACTTGTCCAGGTTTATTCAGCTTGATAATCACAGTTAGGACCTGCTTCACACTCTTAACTATTAGACTTAGACATACAAATTAAGGCAGTTCTTGATGTTTGAAATATTTTTGTACACATATGCGTGTGTGTGTGTGTGTGTGTGTGTGTGTGTGCTCAGTCATGTCCGACTCTTTGTGACCCCATGGACTGCAACACACCAGTTTCCTCTGTCCTTCACTGCTCCCAGAGTTTGTTCAAATTCATGTCCATTGAGTTGGTGATGTCATCCAACCATCTCATCCTCTGTCACCACCTTCTCCTCCTGCCTGCAGTCCTTCCCAGTATCAGGGTCTTTTCCAATGAGTCAGCTCTTCGCATCAGGTTCTAAAAATTAAATATGTTCAAATTCATAAGGGAATTTCAAGAGAAGCTTGGAAATGTTTTGGAAATAAACCCTTTGGAGGTAATGTGATCGGTACTATCGAGACTTCCACAGAAAGTGTCTTGATCCTGTGTCTGATATGGGGGATTGTGCTTAGGGCACCTTGGTCTAACCCAGAGCTGCCCGATGGAACAGGAAGCTTGATGGAGCCTTCTTTCTCGGCACTGACCAGCATGGTACCCTCTTTGCCTCTTTTCTTTTCTGTTGGCCGCTCTGCGTGTGGAATCTTAGTTCCCCAACCTCTACTGCAGGAGGATGGAACCCAACTCTCCTGCAGTGGAACCTTGGAGTCTTAACTACTGGACCACCAGGAAAGTCCCATATTTTCTTCTTCTCTTCTTTTCTTTTTTCTTATCATTTTTCTTCCTTTTCCTCTTTGTGTTGAATAAAGCAAATAAACACAAGCTTTGGCCTCAGACAATGTTTAATTCCTAATAATAATAATCTGAGTAAATAACTGAGTTTTTCCTTTCTAAATGCAAGTAAATAGTAGCACCTACTTGTATGGTTATTTTTAGGATTAATGGGATGATCCTGTAGAGTTACTGCTATACATCATCTGTTCATGGTGATTTGATCGTGGTGATGGTCCTACTTCCCCAGTGCAATGGTAAAGAATCCACCTGCAATGCAGGAGACACAGGAGATGTGGGTTCAATACCTGGGTTGGCAAGATTCCCTGGAGAAGAGAATGGCAACCTACTCCAGTATTCTTGCCTGGAGAATCCCATGGACGTAGAAGCCTGGCCAGCTACGGTCCATAGGGTCGTAAAGAGTTGGACATGACTGAAGCAACTTAGCATGCCTGTATGCTTGCACTAGTGGTAACATTAAAAACTGGTAAGAGAAAGGTTTGCTACAGATTTCAAAGAACTTGTACTCAAATTCCCATCTTCTGTTTTCATTTGCTTTTCTTTCTGCACTATCGTTTTGCATCCTAAAAATAAATAAAAGGCTCCAATTATAAATGTGGGGCTTCATTAATAAAACTTCCCACTACAAAAGAAAACAATAACATACCAGAATCAGTGATTTAGTATGACCAAAATTCCAGAAATTGATTTTTCAGTAGTCTTCTCTGATTTTTTTTTTTAAACAGACCCTTAGCAGTGCTTTTTAGAGGGCAGCATTTGTTTTGTGTTATCTGCAATTGGAAAGTTTCAGCCCAAGCCCCAGAAACGAGTGCAGAAGCGGCGAGTGATAGAGGAAACCTGGTATTGTTTAGGGAACATAAACTAAAGAAGTCATCTCTTGGCCAGGACACATGCCAAGTCACGAATCAACTTCCACCCTCCACTGTGTCAAAGCTCCGTGGAGGAGATGGCATCTAGTCACACTCCCAAAAAATAATCATCACTGTGTTCAGGGTGTCCTGCTGACTCCACGGGGCTGGTGGCAGGATGCTGGAGACATTGCAAGGCTGACTCACTGCAACCAAGGGACTTAGCACATGGCAGGAAAGGAGAGCAAGTTTAAGCTGAGAGTACACGTGATTTGCTAAGATTCCAAAGCAAGAAGAGTGGAACCAGAGCGTTGCTGGGCACATCACTCGTCTGTGGGGCTAGAGAAGGAATACAGGATACCAGCAGCCAAGACGGGCTTCCAGGCAAACAGGTTGGTGTCTCGGTCTTGAGAAGGAGATGGAAACGAACAACAGGCAGGCTGAAAAAGTGGCCAACTCACTGCCTTCTGTCTGCTCTGGTACAGTCCTTTTGGATCTGACTCCTGTCTTAAATAAAAATGCTACTCGAGAGATACGATTTTGGTAGAAATTAAAGAAGAAAGGACTACCAAATGAAGGAATGATAAGAAATTCTGCAGTGGAAGAATATTTACAAACTCTGGGTGGACCCAGACCAACAGACCTTTGCTAATATGGGAGCCGTGTTTGGTGACATATGGCTTGGGGTAATATTGGAAAGTTATTCCATATTCATTAGTTCATTCGAGGCTTCCATGGTGGCTCAGCGGGTAAAGCATCCACCTGCAATACAGGAGATGCAGGAGATGTGGGTTCAGTCCTTGGGTCAGGAAGATCCCCCGGGGGAGGAAATGACAACCTACTCCAATATTCTTGCCTGGGAAAGTCTATGAACAGAGGAGCTTGGTGGGCTACTGTCTGTAAGATTGCAGAGATTTGGACACGATGGAGCACGCATGCATGTTATCTAAGAGTACTAAAAAGAAAAAAAGCTCATCAACTCATTAGTTCATTTGTTCTTGTACTTACTCATTTTTTAGGCACTGTGGTAGAAGTGGGAGACCTAGCAGGAAATAAAACTGGGTAAAATTCTCTGCTCATTTTTAGCTTTCATTGTAATATGGGAAACAGACCGTAAGCTAGAAAATAAGCAAAAATAAAGTATGTTAGATGGTGATAAATCCTATAGAAAATTGAACAGGCAGGGGGATTAGGGATTGATGGGCTGAGGAGGACCGTGGTGTTACATAGGGTGGCCAGGAAGGACTGACAGTTGCCAACGACCTTCCTTTGTATTCAAGGACAAGAAGGCGGCAGTGTGGCTGGGATGCAGGGAATGAGGGGCAGGGGCTGGAGCTGACGTCGGAGGAGCAGTGGGTGGGGCCAGGGACACGGTAGAGTCTGATGGAGACACAGCAGAGACCTGGACCTGGATGAGGGCCCTGGCAACTATGAACGAAAGTGAAAGCGAAGGTCGCTCAGTCATGTCCGGCTCTTTGTAAACCCATGGACTGTAACCTTCTAGGCCCCTCTGTCCATGGGGATTCTCCAGGCCAGAAGTCTGGAGGGGGTGGCCATTCCCTTCTCCAGGGGATCTTCGCAACCTAGGGATTGAACCCAGGTCTCCCGAGTTGCAGGCAGATTCTTTCTCTCTCAGCCACCAGGGGAGCCTGAAGGCATCGACAAAGTCTTCATGCCCTCAGGGATGCTGAAGGGCTTCCCGGCCCCCTTTCCTGACAGATTATTCATCCACAATGAGCTCAAGTAAAATCGTGATCAAAACTCTATGCTGATTATGTCTGTCCCTCTAGCCTAGTTATTTTTCATCTGGAAAATTACACTAAAAAAAAAAATGTAAAAGATGAGACTCCTATTATTCCATCCAGTTTTTACTTCTATTGTCCTAGCCCTGGAGCTTATGATTTCTGTGACTCATACGGCATATCATGGAGGAATCTGAGTCCAACTGGAGACGCCAATAAAGTGCTCTCAAAAGTGACATATATATACTACCACGTGAGAAATGGGCTTCCACTGTGGCTCAGTGGTAAAGAACCTGCCTGCCACGGAGACATAAGAGACATGGGTTCAATCCCTGGGACAGGAAGATTCCCTGGAGGCGGGCACAGCAAAGCACTCCAGTATTCTTGCCTGGAGAATCCCAAGGACAGAGGGGCCTGGTGGGCTACCGTCCATGGGGTCGCAAAGAGTCGGACATGACTGAAGAAACTTAGCACACACACACGTGTGTGGAAAATAGATAGCTCATGGGAAGCATCTGTAGAGCACAGGGATCTCAGCTCAGTCCTCTGTGAGGACCTAGAGGGGTTTGATGGGAGAGTGGGAGCAGGGCTCAGGAGGGAGGTCATACATGTATTCTTACAGCTGATTCACATTGTTGTACAGCAGAAACTAACACAACTTTGTAAAGCAACTCTATTCCAATTAAAAAATATTGAAAAGAGATAAAACTTCCCTAGAAGCATGGTTTTTGAAGAATGATATGGATGACTGCCTTGTGGGAGGCATGGAGGTTAGGAGTGAGAGACCTGTTGACCAGCCTTTCCACTGATGGAAGAAAAATGTGGTGAGGTTCGTAAGTGCAATGCTGAGGGAGGTTCATCCACTCAGCAGAATTTATTGAGCATCTACTGTGTTCTAAAATGTCCCATGTATAGGGTTCTGGGCTTCCCAGAAGCTTCCCAGAATTCTTTAGTGGTAAAGAATCTGCCTGCCACTGAAGGAGATGCAAGAAACATGAGTTCCATCCCTGGGTCGGGAAGATCCCCTGGAGAAGGGAATGGCAACCCACTCCAGTATTTGTGCCTGGAGAATCCCATGGACAGAGGAGCCTGGCAGGCCACAGTCCATAGGGTCGAAAAGAGTTGGACACGACTGAGTGACTGAGCATAGGGTTCTAGGTACTAGAACAAGTCAGGGCTCCTTGCACTCATGATATTTACCTTCAATGAAAATAAAGAAAAGTCAGATTTGAGGAGCCTTAAACCAGACACTGGAGAAGGAAATGGCAACCCATTCCAATATTCTTGCCTGGAAAATCCCATAGACAAAGCAACTTGGCAGGCTAATTGTTCATGCGGTCACAAAGAGTTGGGCACGACTAAAGCGATTTAGCACAAACCCAGACACAGGAACACATTTTATTAATCCAGGCAGAAAAAAAAGCAAAGAACATGAACAAACAGTAGGAATTGCATACAGCCTTAGAGTTAGGAAGATGAAGCCGCGTCTTCAAAGGAAAAGAGACTGGTTGATCCAGCTGCAGGCGAAATAGTGCTGGTGGACACAATACACATTCATTGCTCAGCCAAAGACCTCATCTCAGGTCAGGCAGGGATTGCTTTCCTTTTGTGTAAATTCAAAATGTAAGCTAAATGGAAATAATGCTCCCGCTCAGTCGTGTCTGACTCTTTGTGACCCTATGGTTTGTACTCTGCCAGGCTCCTCTGTCCATGGGATTCTTCAGGCAAGAATACTGGAGTGGGTAACTGTTCCCTTCTCTAGGGGCTCTTCCCAAGCCGGGGATCAAACCCAAGTTTCCTGCATTCCAGGCAGATTCTTTACCATGTGAGCCGCCACTCTTTAGCTCCCTTTCCTGGAGCTTATCTGTTCTATCAGACAAAAATGATCGCCTATCTGAGATGAAATAAATATGGTGCCAGATCCAAGATTTCTTAGAAAATAAATTGATTGCTGGAAGTGTTTCCGCAGTCTGTGAATGACCCTACATTAAATGTTGACAAGAGAAGTGGGGTTGGGTGTAAACAGTTGCCTTCCGTTCTTCAAACGATTTCCCCTTCAAGCCTCTTTGTGAGAACCCAACACTCTGCCTTTCCGGCCAGCAGAGTTGGCTTAGAATACATTCTGGAGTGTGTAGGTTACCACTCGGCGTATTGGAAACCGGAAGTGTTTTTGCTAACTAAATGTCGAATAGATGAAACTTTACTCTCAAGACAGAATATTTTGACAAAAACACCATGTACCTTTATTGACAGGGCGCCTTCTGCTTTGGATTCATGCTTATCTAAGACTGTTTGTTTCTCGTGTCAGACATCCATTGACTTGTGATGAATGCAGGTGACTTCCAAATGTCAAAGCCTGAACACTTTGCTTGTTCACTCAAGGAGCATGTGTTGTTCAAATTCAGGGTCGCATCTTGTTTTTCTCTTGACAACACTTTGATCTTAAAATCTGGAAGCACATCGGACCCTTGATAGCGTGTCTGTGGCTGTGAAAAGAAAATAAACCCATGTGCTCCTGAGGGGCTCCATCCTAGTAATCTTCAGTCCTTCCAGAAACAGCATGCATCACTTCCAGTGATTCAGGGCCAGCTTGTGGGAGTGACAGCCACTCCACACTGCCATGAGCAGTCACTGCGTGGACCATGATGACTTGCCCCAGAGCTTTATTTCTCAGACCACATCTGTTGTGGTAGGGGTGAAATGTGATGGTTGAGAATTATGGATTGTGGCCAACTGAGTTGTCACTCTTTGGTCTAACGTGGGTGAGAAAGAGAAGGTGACAGAACCATTTTTTACTGCAGTTAAGTGTGATTAATCTTTGTCTTCCTAATGCAATTAAAAGAAAAGAAAAAAAAAAAAAACCCAGTATTTTCTTTCTTTTTTCACCACCTCTCCTCTACACTGCAAGTTAAAGTATTCTATACAAGTGAACAGGAGGGAACAATTGCTGCCTTGCTGGAAATTCTCCCAATTAAAAGCATGAGAGTGTTAGTCGCTTAGTCGTGTCCAACTCTTTGTGACCCCGTGGACTGTAGCCCACCAGGCTCCTCTGTCCACGGAATTCTCCAGGCAACAGTATTAGCCATGCCCTCCTCCAGAGGATCTTCCTGACCCAGGGATTGGACCCAGGTCTCCCACATTGCAGGCAGATTCTTTACCATCTGAGCCACCAGCAAAGCCCAATTAGAGCCTGTCTTTATTTCTTTTTTCTCTTTTTTATTTTTTTAAATTCTGAAAACGTGATAACATATTTAGAGGAAACTTGGAAAATACAGAACAAAGTTACATATAGTTCCATTATATATTATACAATCATTTTTAAGTACATAAGTGAAGATTTTTAGTTGGAGTTTCAATATCAAACTCAAAAATTAATAGAATGAATATACAGAGAAATAGAAAGATGTAGTAGACCTGAAAAACACTATTAACTAAATTGATGTAATTAAGCTTTATACAGTTTTCGCGTAACGGTATGATACAAATTCTATTCAAGTTCTCATAGACTCTAAACCAGTAGACACTGGAACATATCCAGGGACATAAGACCAGGTGCAAAAATTTCATGGTCTAAAGGTATTGAAATCATACAGAGTCTGTTCTCTTATCATATATCTCTTATGATAGCCTGTCTTTGAAAAACAAAAACAATGAATATGGTTGATGATACACTTCAGAGTATATATAACCTGCTCATGTTGTCCAGGTTGTGGTTTATTTTATAGAGGAAATAGTTCAGTACTTTTATTAGTGAAAGATAGATTGGAAAGCTCAATCTTTCTCATTCATTCTTTTTGCCATTATTCATAAATCAAAAGTTAAAATATGACACTTGATTTCTAAAGTAGGGGATATTAAAAAAAAAGTGAATCCATCTAAGTTTGGGAAGGATTTAGATGGTCATTAGGTTGAGTTATTTTAATAGCTTTCTCCACTGATGTGATTTTATATGTGTTTGTGTGATTATTTGAGCTGTCTCCTGTGCTAGAGTCTAAGGCGTATGGAGGCAGGGGCTCAGTGTGTGGGCTGACTGCTCCCCACAGAGAACCAGTTATGGACCATCACCTGGAGTCAATCAGCTCTAGCTGGAATGTTTATTGATATAAAGACTGAGTGATTGAACTACCTACCTATAACTAGTGTTTTGTGCAGTTTCTGTTTAAGGGGGTTGTCTAAAATTTTTTTGAATACTTCTATCAAAGAGGAAGTAAAGTTCCATATAATTTACATGTTTACATGTTTGAAAGTTGTTGTTCAATCGCAAAGTCATGTCTGACTTTTTGCGACCCCATGGACAGCAGTACTCCAGGCTTCCCTGTCCTTCAACATCTTCTAGAGTTTGCTCAAACTCATGTTCATTGAATCAGTGATGCCATCTCATTCTATTGTTCCTTTCTTCTCCCACCTTCAATTTTTCCCATCATCAAGGTCTCTTCTAATGAGTTGGTTCTGTGCATTAGGTGGCCAAAGTATTGGAGCTTCAGCTTCAGCATCAGTCCTCAGTACTGAACTGATTTCCTTTAGGATGGACTTGTTTGATCTCCTTGCAGTCCAAGGGACTCTCAAGAGTCTTATCCAACACCACAGATCAAAAGCATCCATCTGCTTTATGGTCCAACTCTCACATCCATACATGACTACTGGAAAAACCATAGCCTTGACTATATGAACCTTTGTTGGCAAGGTGATGTCTTTACTTTTTAATATGCTGTCTCAGTCTTAAAGTACCTTGAGCCTTTTTTTTTTTTTTTTTAAAGTAGTGGGACTGTTAGAACTGTTCCAATTCATTTTAGGAAGATATCTTACAAGACAATCCTGTTGACTTTGAAAACCTTTGGAGGTGTGTGAGACAAACTTTAAATGATGGCTGAGTTCATAAAGTTCAACTAAAGTATTTAAACTATAAGCTTTAATTGTTATTTTTGAAACTATTATGCTAGTTGGTTCAAATCAGAGGTCTTCAGTATTATTTCATGTAATTAAAATGTGACTAAAAAGTCACTAAGTATTAATAGGAATCATTAAGAGTTCCTTACAAGATCAGATGGTAGGACTCTTATGGTTCCACCATCACTGCACTGAAATTCTTTCTTGTAGCTTCAAGTTTCTCTTCAAGCTTTTTGTTATCATTAGCATTTATTCACTTATTCAGGTGTTAAGTACTAATTCAGGTCCTACTATTTTCCCTGGCTTAGATATCATGCTTTTTTAAAGCAATAAAAGGAATAAAATTAGGCATTAAAGGGATCAGATCAGATCAGTCGCTCAGTCGTGTCCGACTCTTTGCGACCCCATGAATCGCAGCACGCCAGGCCTCCCTGTCCATCACCAACTCCCGGAGTTCACCCAGACTCATGTCCATCGAGTCAGTGATGCCATCCAGCCATATCATCCTCTGTCGTCCCCTTCTCCTCTTGCCTCCAATCCCTCCCAGCATCAGAGTCTTTTCCAGTGAGTCAACTCTTCGCATGAGGTGGTCAAAGTACTGGAGTTTCAGGACAAACAAAATGTTGTATATACACACAAAAAAATAAGAGTCAAAAAAAGGAGTGGACATAGGTGAAACATACCATGCACATTTCATAGATTTTCATGCCATTTTCGTAGATTTTCATTCCATGCACATTTCATAGGCAAAGGGATAAAATTTAGCAATTAGATATTTCATATAAGTGGAGAAAAATATTTCTCCTTTTGTGTTTATTTCATTTGGCATAATGTTTTCATTACAATCTATGAAATGTGCCTATGAAATGTGCATGGAATGAAAATCTATGAAAATGGCATGAAAATCTATGAAATGTGCATGGTATGTTTCACCTATGTCCACTCCTTTTTTTGACTCTTATTTTTTTGTGCATATATACAACATTTTGTTTGTCCATTCATCTGTTGATGGACATTGTTTCTGCCCTTTGGCTGTTGTGGATGGTGCTGCAAAGAACATTGGCGTACACTTTAAAAAACAAGAATACAGTAGTTTATGAAGTCAAGTTCATTGGGAGGGTTTTCACGAATTTGAAAGAGTGACAGATACTGGAAAGATGTCATGTCCACTTGCTTCATGCTTTTGTTGAGAATCTACTTTATCCATTAAGTAATTTAGGTAATTTATTGGTGATTTTGTGCTTTTCTTGAAGGTTTCATACTTTTTAATTTGCTCTCCAAGAGTCAAGATAAATGTGTACATCTTAAAATAAACATACACCCTATTTAAAGAACGAATCTTTCCAAATGATTCCTTAGAAGGAAACTGTTTATTTGAAGAGACATTAATTTAAAAAAAAAGTGATTTGGGTACTACTAAGTGCATTTTAAAAAACAAAAAGTAGCTCAGGATGGCCAGAGGAATAGGGCATTGGGGAAAATTTCTCAAAACCTGGGTTTAAGGAATCCTCGGTTTCCTGAATCCCCAGAAGAATAAGGATCCACAGTCTAAAATAGGTTTCTTTGTGCAAAATAAAAACTCACTCTTATTTTTTTAACTTCTTAAAAATAAAAAATAAAAAACAAAAAGTAAATATGCACTAAAATCATTTGCAGTAATTTTCTACTTATCTAAGAAGCTAATTCCTATTTTAAGAGCATATCTAGAGAGGATCAATATTCAGTACATTATCTAACAAGTAGTGTGGTTGTTCATCTCAAATTAAAAATCAAGTTCATAGGGCAACAGTGGAGAAACAGACATAGAGAATCGACTTATGGACAAGGGGAGAGGGCAGGAGAGGGTGAGATGTATGGAGGGAGTAACATGGAAACTTATATTACCATATGTAAAATAGATAGCCAATGGGAATTTGCTGTATGGCTCAGGAAATTCAAACGGGCTCTGTACCAACCTAGAGGGGTGGGATGGGGAGGGAGATGGGAGGGAGTTTCAAAAGGGAGGGGATAAAAAAATCAAGTTCCCAATTGTTCTGCTTAATAGATGCTTAAGTATATTTTAGCAGAGTCAAAATATAAATGACTGTATTTTTAGAATTCAGTATCAGTGTATTTAGATGCCAGTTGCATGTTAATCGGTCTTCCTGTCAAAATCTAAGCTCCATAGATCATAAACAGCATCTTTATAGCAGATTTTCTAAACATTGTGTCACCTGATAAAGTCCTCTTCACTTCCTAGCACTTAAGATTAAGATGAGGGAAGGAAAGCTATTGAAATATGAAATTCTTCTTTGAATATGAAATTATAAAGTGAGAATGTACAAATGCAGAATAGCTTTAAACTGTTACCTTGCAAAATGTTTTGTTTTCCATAACACTAGCGTGATAAAGTAAAAAAAGATTGATCAAAATAATGAGTCTAAATAATAGCCTTTCACTATCATGAAGATGATTATAGTTATCAGTAGACGCCTAGAAGCACTAGGTCCCAACTCCTAACATTAGGTCCAGTTTTTATTGCATGGTTATTTAAAGCCATGTAATTAAACTAACCGAGGGTTATTTAGAATAGAAAAATTTAAAAATCCTGTTTAAGCAATATTAACAATAGATAATTAAGGTACCTTCTTCCCAATGGCTGGATGTTAATATCAACATTCAACTGAATTTAAGCCAGTGCTGAATACCATCATCTAGAGCAAACTTCTAGAACGACAAGAATATATCTGAAGATTGACTACTCATTTCATGCTTATTCATTTTATCATTGAAAGGTTTCGTGGTCACATTTCAAAAGACATGCTGGCTAGACTAACCCAGTTGGAACTTTTATTATTTTCATTCAAAGTATCTTTGAATCCCTCTAAAAATCATGAATGGAGAAATTTCTCTAAACTTCCTCTGATTTGCTGGAATCTAGACTGCCTTGGCAGAGAAGGCAATGGCACCCCACTCCAGTACTCTTGCCTGGAAAATCCCATGGATGGAGGAGCCTGGAAGGCTGCAGTCCATGGGGTTGCTGAGGGTCGGACACGACTGAGCGACTTCATTTTCACTTTTCACTTTCATGCATTGGAGAAGGAAATGGCACCCCACTCCAGTGTTCTGGCCTGGAGAGTCCCAGGGACGGGGGAGCCTGGTGGGCTGCTGTCAATGGGGTTGCACAGAGTCGGACACGACCAAAGCGACTTAGCAGCAGACTGCCTTGGTGCATGTTTCTGTGGAAAAGTAAGCTTTTGGTCCAGAGTCATTTCTTAAGGATAAGTTGAGGGTTTGCCCAAGAATCTGAGATCAATCTAGAAGTGAAAACAAGTTGACACAAATTGTCATTATCTTCACAAACAACCACAAAAAATGTCCCAAGCTGTCTTTAAGCTCTCAGAAGAAAATTTCATTCCTAAAAACGTTGATGGAGAGAGTTACCAAAACATTTTCCTTGCAAGATTTGCCAATTCAAAGACTTTGTTCATCATCATTTTCTACAGAAAGTTCCAGCTGAACATTTCTCATGTTACCCTGAGGAACTGTATCAAACATTGACAACAAGCTTAATTTTTGTTATAAAGAAGTTTAGAAAATATATTTCCTATGGCTCTCTAGTTTAGCTTCTTGACATACATTTTGTATTCGATCCTTAGTTTATTTCATTTTCTTGTTCTTAAATATGGGTGCCTGGGGAAGGTTGGTGGTCCTATAGTTAAAAGGACTCTGCCTGGCAAATAATCAGAAGACAAGGCTATACTTATTTCTTCCAAGGGCAAAACTAACTGCCTTTCTCTCCCCCAAATCAGGCTTAACTGCTAGAACAATGTTGCATTTTTTTAATTTCTAGAAGCATTTAGTTTCCAGAAGAGAAAATACATAAGACAGCATCCACTTTCTCTAGCATCAGATCAGATCAGATCAGATCAGTCACTCAGTTGCGTCCGACTCTCTGTGACCCCATGAATCACAGCACACCAGGCCTTCCTGTCCATCACCAATTCCCAGAGTTCACTCAAACTCACGTCCATCGAGTCAGTGATGCCATCCAGCCATCTCATCCTCTGTCGTCCCCTTCTCCTCCTGCCCACAATCCCTCCCAGCATCAGAGTCTTTTCCAATGAGTCAACTCTTCCAATGAGGTGGCCAAAGTACTGGAGTTTCAGCTTTAGCATCATTCCTTCCAAAGAAATCCCAGGGCTGATCTCCTTCAGAATGGACTGGTTGGATCTCCTTGCAGTCCAAGGGACTCTCAAAAGTCTTCTCCAACACCACAGTTAAAAAGAATCAATTCTTCGGCACTCAGCCTTCTTCACAGTCCAACTCTCACATCCATACATGACCACTGGAAAAACCATAGCCTTGACTAGAGGGACCTTTGTTGGCAAAGTAAT
>NW_011495078.1:9474341-9475337 GCF_000754665.1 Bison bison bison | reverse complement strand
AACACCAGGAAACCTTCTCACTGCCGAATCTGTGCCGAGCTTTGGAAGCACAGAGGGCAACATACCAGGGAGAAAAAATAAATAATTAAAACCCGCAGATTGCGAGCCCTATGGTAACTCCCCCAGTGGAGAAGCAGCACAGACGCCTGGACACGCCATTAGCAAGCAGGGGCTGGGCAGGGAGGCGCGGCGCGGGCTGCATCGCTTAGAGTAAGAACCTGGCCTGAATACCCTGAGCGCTATCTGAGCGAAATAATTTGGGCTAGCAAACCAGACTGTGGAATATCTACCACGCGAAAAGCCAGCCCTAACCTATGACACCGCCAGGCCCGCGCACGGAACAAAGGACTGAACAGAGATAGCTGGCTGCGGACCTTCCCCCTCTGGTGACAGGCAGCCAGAGCCGGAAGGGGGCAATTGCAGTCCCAGAGAGACATTATCTATAAAACTGTAAGCAGGCGTCTTTGCTAACTAAAACTTCTTGGGGGTCTGGACGGTCAACATCTGCCTGAGAAGGTGCGCCGGTTGTACACCCAGATAACCGAGTGGTGGGGTGCCTGAACCTGAGCGACTTGGACCTGGGAGGTGCATGCAGCTCAGGGCCGGCCTCGGATGGTTCCCAGTGGAACAACCTAGAGCCCGAGCAGTGTGGGCAGGGAGGCTACACGCACCGTGAGCGGGGGCAGACCCAGTGTGGCTGAGGCACTGTGAGCACACGCCAGTATTATTTGTTTGCAGCATCCCTCCCTCCTTCCCCACAGTGCGACTGAACAAGTGAGCCTAAAAAGAAAAAAAAGAAAAAGTGTCCTCCACCGTCCCCTTTGTGTCAGGGCGGAAACCAGACACTGAAAGACCAGAAGAAGCTATAACAGAGGGAAACGCCTTGGAAGCTACAGGCAATATATTAAAACCCTGTGGTTACTACAGACTACATAGGAAGGGGCCTATAGATCTTGAGAAATATAAGTTGGACCAAGGAACTAGCCAAAAATGAAC
>NW_011495078.1:9473210-9474241 GCF_000754665.1 Bison bison bison | reverse complement strand
TTGAAATTCCAAACTCTACTCTAGATTTTTAATTTTAGCTTTTTGGTATATGTTATCAATTTTGTACCTATAGTTTTTTTTTTATAATTTCTGTGACTTTTTTTCCCCCTTTGTTTCTTTCTCTTCTTCTTTTATATAACATTGTATATCTGAAATCCCAAACTCTACTCTAGATTTTTAATTTATGCTTTTTGGTATTTGATATCAATTTTGTACCTGTATTTTCTTTAAAATTTTTGTGACATTGTTTGTTTTTGTTTGTTTGTTTGTTTTCTTTCTTTATTTTTCTTCTTCTTTTTTTTAACATTGTATTTTTGAAATTACAAACTCTACTCTAGATTTTTAACTTTTGCTTTTTGGTACTAGTTATCAATTTTGTACCTGTATTTTCTTTATAATTTTCGTGACCTTGTTTGTTTTTGTTTGTTCATTTTTTCTCTCTTTCTTTTCCTTCTTCTTTTCTTTAACATCGTATTTTTGAAATTCCAAACTCTACTCTAGATTTTTAATTTTTGCTTTTATGTATTTGTTACCAATTTTGTACCTTTAAGAACCCAATCTTCAGTACCCATTTTTCACTAGGGAGCGAGATTACTGGCTTGACTGTTGTCTCTCCCTTTGGACTCTCCTTTTTCTCCACCAGGTCGCCTGTGTCTCCTCCCTAACCCCTTTCTACTCTACCCAACTCTGTGAATTTCTGTGTGTTCCAGAGGGTGGAGAACACTTAAGGAACTGATTACTGGCTGGATCTGTCTCCCTCCTTTTCATTTCCCCCTTTTATCCTTCTGGCCACCTCTGTCTTCTTCCTCCTTCTTCTCTTCTCTGTATAACTCCGTGAACATCTCTGAGTGGTCCAGTTGTGGAGTGCACATAAGGAAGTGATTACTGGCTAGCCCACTCTCCCCACTATTGATTCCACCTCATCTCATTTGGGTCACCTCTAACTCCCTCCTCCCTCTTCTCTTCTCCATGTAACGCTGTGAACCTCTCTGAGTGACCCTCACGGTAGAGAAACTTTTCATCTTTAATGT
>NW_011495078.1:9472773-9473110 GCF_000754665.1 Bison bison bison | reverse complement strand
CTTCCAGTCCAGCGTTTCTCATGATGTACTCTGCATATAAGTTAAATAAACAGGGTGACAATATACAGCCTTGACATACTCCTTTTCCTATTTGGAACCAGTCTGTTGTTCCATGTCCAGTTCTAACTGTTGCTTCTTGACCTGCATACAAATTTCTCAAGAGGCAGATCAGGGGGAGGAGCCAAGACGGCAGAGGAGTAGGATGGGGAGAACACTTTCTCCCCCACAAATTCATCAAAAGAGCATTTAAACGTCGAGTAAATTCCACAAAACAACTTCTGAATGCCAGCAGAGGACATCAGGCACCCAGAAAAGCAGCCCAAGTCTTCGAAAGGAG
>NW_011495078.1:9469670-9470156 GCF_000754665.1 Bison bison bison | reverse complement strand
CCATTTATGATAAAAACTCTCCAGAAAGCAGGACTAGAAGGAACATACCTCAACATAATAAAAGCTATATATGACAAACCCACAGCACACATTATCCTCAATAGTGAAAAATTGAAAGCATTTCCTCTAAAGTCAGGAACAAGACAAGGGTGCCCACTTTCACCATTACTATTCAACATAGTTTTGGCCACAGCAATCAGAGCAGAAAAAGAAATAAAAGGAATCCAAATTGGAAAAGAAGAAGTAAAACTCTCACTATTTGCAGATGACATGATCCTCTACATAGAAAACCCTAATGACTCCACCAGAAAATTACTAGAACTAATCAATGACTATAGTAAAGTTGCAGTATATAAAATCAACACACAGAAATCCCCTGCATTCCTATACACTAATAATGAGAAAACAGAAAGAGAAATTAAGGAAATAATTCCATTCACCATTGCAACGGAAGAATAAAATACTTAGGAATATATCTACCTAAAG
>NW_011495078.1:9468722-9469570 GCF_000754665.1 Bison bison bison | reverse complement strand
CCCACTCACACCTATGGATAGATCAACTAAACAGAAAATTAACAAGGAAACACAAACTTTAAATGATACAATAGACCAGTTAGACCTAATTGATATCTATAGGACATTTCATCCCAAAACAATGAATTTCACCTTTTTCTCAAGCGCACATGGAACCCTCTCCAGGATAGATCACATCCTGGGCCATAAAGCTAGCCTTGGTAAATTCACAAAAATAGAAATCATTCCAAGAATGTTTTCTGACCACAACGCAGTAAAATTAGATCTCAATTACAGGAGAAAAACTATTAAAAATTCCAACATCTGGAGGCTGAACAACACGCTGCTGAATAACCAACAAATCACAGAAGAAATCAAAAAAGAAATCAAAATTTGCATAGAAACAAATGAAAATGAAAACACAACAACCCAAAACCTGTGGGTAAAAGCAGTCCTAAGGGGAAAGTTCATAGCAATACAGGCATACCTCAAGAAACAAGAAAAAAGTCAAATAAATAACCTAACTCTACACCTAAATCAACTAGAAAAGGAAGAAATGAAGAACCCCAGGGTTAGTAGAAGGAAATAAATCTGAAAAATTAGAGCAGAAATAAATGCAAAAGAAACAAAAGAGACCATAGCAAAAATCAACAAAGCCAAAAGCTGGTTCTTTGAAAAGATAAATAAAATTGACAAACCATTAGCCAGACTCATCAAGAAACAAAGGGAGAAAAATCAAATCAATAAAATTAGAAATGAAAATGGAGAGATCACAACAGACAACACAGAAATACAAAGGATCATAAGAGACTACTATCAACAATTATATGCCAAATAAAATGGACAACGTGGAAGAAATGGACAAATTC
>NW_011495078.1:9467702-9468354 GCF_000754665.1 Bison bison bison | reverse complement strand
GCACATATGGACACCTTATCTTTGACAAAGGAGGCAAGAATATACAATGGATTAAAGACAATCTCTTTAACAAGTGGTGCTGGGAAATCTGGTCAACCACTTGTAAAAGAATAAAACTAGAACACTTTCTAAGACCATACACAAAAATAAACTCAAAATGGATTAAGGATCTAAACGTAAGACCAGAAACTATAAAACTCCTAGAGGAGAACATAGGCAAAACACTCTCTGACATACATCACAGCAGGATCCTCTATGACCCACCTCCCAGAATATTGGAAATAAAAACAAAAATAAACAAATGGGACCTAATTAACCTTAAAAGCTTCTGCACATCAAAGGAAACTATTAGCAAGGTGAAAAGACAGCCTTCAGAATGGGAGAAAATAATAGCAAATGAAGCAACTGACAGACAACTAATCTCAAAAATATACAAGCAACTCCTACAGCTCAACTCCAGAAAAATAAATGACCCAATCAAAAAATGGGCCAAAGAACTAAATAGACATTTCTCCAAAGAAGACGTACAGATGGCTAACAAACACATGAAAAGATGCTCAACATCACTCATTATCAGAGAAAGGCAAATCAAAACCACTATGAGGTACCATTTCACGCCAGTCAGAATGGCTGCGATCCAAAAGTCTACAAG
>NW_011495078.1:9465675-9466241 GCF_000754665.1 Bison bison bison | reverse complement strand
ACAGATCAGATGGTCTGGTATTCCCATGTCTTTCAGAATTTTCCACAGTTTATTGTGATCCACACAGTCAAAGGCTTTGGCATAGTCAATAAAGCAGAAATAGATGTTTTTCTGGAACTCTCTTGCTTTTTCAATGATCCAGCGGATGTTGGCAATTTGATCTCTGGTTCCTCTGCCTTTTTGAAAACCACCTTGAACATCAGGAAGTTCATGGTTCACATATTGCTGAAGCCTGGCTTGGAGAATTTTGAGCATTACTTTACTAGCATGTGAGATGAGTGCAATTGTGCAGTAGTTTGAGCATTCTCTGGCATTGCCTTTCTTTGGGATTGGAATGAAAACTGACCTTTTCCAGTCCTGTGGCCACTGCTGAGTTTTCCAAATTTGCTGGCATATTGAGTGCAGCACTTTCACAGCATCATCTTTCAGGATTTGAAAAGCTCAACTGGAATTCCATCATCTCCACTAGCTTTGTTCGTAGTGATGCTTTCTAAGGCCCACTTGACTTTACATTCCAGGATGTTTGGCTCTAGGTCAGTGATCACACCATCGTGATTATCTGGGTC
>NW_011495078.1:9410197-9465516 GCF_000754665.1 Bison bison bison | reverse complement strand
TCTCTGATTTTCTTGAAGAGATCTCTAGTCTTTCCCATTCTGTTGTTTTCCTCTGTTTCTTTGCATTGACCACTGAAGAAGTCTTTCTTATCTCTTCTTGCTATTCTTTGGAACTCTGCATTCAGATGTTTATATCTTTCTTTTTCTCCTTTGCTTTTCGCTTCTCTTCTTTTCACAGCTATTTCTCTAGCATAATCGATCTAAATAAGATTATATAACATGCTTTCTTAAGTCATTATTCTAAAATACTGAACCATGGAGCCAGGTGTGTTCCTGAAAGTTACGTTGGAAGGAGGAAAAATTGAGAGTGAGAGTTGAAACTGAGAAGTGAGGTGGGAAACACAAGTTCATGGGTACTGGATTTGAATCAGATTTTATGATTTGAGACAAGCCAGTTGCTCTCCCTGGGCCTACATGTTGACTTTCTGATTCTAAACTCATAAGGGTTTGGTCAATAACCTACTGCTAATGAACATAAAGTACCCAGCATAGGATCTAACATATAGTAAGTACTCAGTGAAAGTTAATTTCTTCCTTTCTTCCTCTCATTTTTACTTTATCTTAATGAAAGTTTTTGAGTCAGTTGGTGCAAAACCTCTATTAATTTTCCTGTGATCACCTCAATAGCAAATATTGCCTTATCACAGTGGATGATTTCTGGTCAGATTAACTTATTTTAATCACATGTTAATAATTGGTCCCTCAGAAAATACTGAGGGCCAATGATACTTGTGCATATTCAAGAAACCAATGGTATTTAGGTATTGAAGCCAATGGCATTTAATAAACGTTTACTACATAGTCTTTCTTTGCTTATCTCTGTATTGAAGTAGACCCTTTTTTATTTCTATGGTGAACATGATCTACATTGTCAATAAATTATTTCCTAGACCTCTTCTGGCATCCAGTGTTCCTCTCCCTCATTGTGATCACACATTTTATAAGAACCGTGAGCATATAGAGAAGACCATGTTAAAGTGATACATCCTGCTGCATTCCATGATGAGTCTATTGAAATATGTGAATTCATAATATTTTAATCAAGTTGATTATTACAGCTCTGACTACAGAAAAATTATATCAGCTCTGACTGCCAGAAAGTACGTCTTGGTAATCAGAGGATTGCATCTCCAGGACCTTCTCTCTCTCTCTCTCTCTTTTTTTTTTGATGACCACCCAGAACTAAAACAAGTTTTGGCCTAGTAATTTAGACAGTATTTAAAATAGGATATATATCTTAAGTGAGTAAAATCAATTAATATAATTTCATATACAATTTAGTCTTTAGAGATACAGATCATTTCAAAGAAAGGCTTTTTTTTCCCAAAGATTTTTTTTTAAGAGGACCATTTTTAAAGCCTTTATTGAATTTGTTACAATATTTTCTGTTTTTTTTTTATGTTCTTTTTCTTGGCTTTGAGTCATGTGGAATCTTAATTCCCTGACCAAGGATCAAACCCACATCCCTTGCATTGGAAGGCAAAATCTTCACCACTGGGCCAACAGGGAAGTCCCCAAAGAAGGGCTTCAAGTTCAACCATTCAGACTGAAAAAATGTGGCAGTTTGAGGATGCTGTTGCCTGTGGTGTTGCTTTGGCAAAAGTTAAGTTGAAAGTATAAATTTTGACAACTGGGCAATTAATTTTATTAACATACAGCGCAATGGTAATCACAGTGAATTTCCTAGATTTAAGAATCCTAATTAAATAAAATTATTCATTTAAAAACATACACATTTTTCACATAAAACAAAAATGTTCCTCTCCTCTCTTAGCTAGATAATTAAAGTTGTCTTATGGATCAAACCTATTAAATTACTATAATCCACTCCCAGGTATTTTCACCTCAGAATGGACTCTAAATGTTGTCTATATCTTATCTGAAAAAGAAGGGATTCTCTAAGAGTGTTTGCATTAGAAGCAGTTGAGTTTTAGTCATAATTATCTGTAGTTGGTTAGTTGCAGCTTAATCAAAAAAAGAATTATGCAATGAGGGTTTATTAATCCTATGTCAAACTTTGGTTACATAGATGGAAACTATATTTGAACCAAGCTTTAAAATCTCATATGAATTAAAGCTTATTATTAATGTCTGTGCAAACCATACACCATAATTTTGCCAGTATTAGAATGAATAAGAGTCATTTGCAAGTCATTTGAAGGATAATTATAATTCCAAATATATAAAACAGGTTTTTGACCTAGGCTTGAGTCCTTTAATTTATATTCATGTAAATGTGGAAATTTATACAAATGTATGAAAAATATGATTTGCAGGAAGAAAATGCTGGATTCATCACTACTTTTATTATTTACCAGTAGTGTGCCCCTGGACAGTAATTTTATGCCTTCTTCATCATCTATGTATGCATCAAACTTTTTTTTTTTTTGGCAATTACTGTGTGCCAGAAAATTGGATAGGAACCAAGGATATAAAATTAAGATGGCACATAGCCTAAAGAAGGTAACTGTTTAATAGGGAAGAAAGCCATATCAAGAGATAATTATGGGTTAGTGAAGTAGTAGATATGTACATAGTATTATGGAGCCTGGAAAAGATTTCTTTTCCAGTTGAGTGTGGGAGGGCATTTCAAGAAGAAGAGAAAACATTAACAATGAACTGACTTACAGTCCTCGGTGGAAATGAAAGTCATTTACAGCCATTTTAGAAAACATTATGGACATATCTATTAAACTTACATATTCATATAACATTTAATTCATCAACTTTACCTTCAGAAATTAATAATAAACTATTTGCATGTATGGGCAAACCAATATTCATGGAGAAGTTCACTTATCTGATTCCTTTCCACAATATCCTTTCAAAAATAATTGTCCCAGGAAAAAAAATCCCTCTCTTCAGTGATTAATAATAAATAAGAAATTAGTATGAGACCTGTAAAAGTAATATAAGAAATACAGAACATAAATAATAATCAAAACTCAGATAATAAGTCAACATCTGAAAGACTGTACTGTGAAGCTAAAAATAAATTATGAATGACTTATGAAATTAAAAAGAAAGGGTTATTTTTAATAGATAAATTGCTTCTCAGCAATGAACTTAAAAAGAAGATGCAGGTACTCAAGGAGAAAATTATACAAGACAGAAAAAAATTTTAAGGATTTAATAAATACTTACATAATGGTTATTATGTGACAGTCACTATCTTAAGCACTTTACAATTGTCATCTGACTTAATCCTTATAATAACTATAATACAAATACTACTGTTGTTCCCATTTTACAGACATGAATTCTGGGATATATAGAAAGATTAAATAACTTGCTGAAGTTCACACAGCAAAGATATATGGTGAGGGTATTTATAAATTAAAAAAAAATTCCTCTTAAAATTCTTGCAAAAGAAAAATAAACCCAAACTGCAGCCTACCAAATATGATGTCATAAAAATTTGCAATATAATGACAGAAAAGAGACTAAATCCTTTAACTTCTAAAATCCACTGCTCATAAAAATCATGAAAATGTCCAACAACCAATAGAAAAGTTGGCAAAATATATAAGCAGAAAATTGTAAGGAAATGAGACAAAGAATGATTTTGTTTATAAAATAAAAATGATTTATAAACCAAAGAAAACATGTTGAATCTCATCCATAGTTGACACATGTCAGCAAAATGATCCAATGTAATTTTTGATGCTCAGATCAACTCAGTTTCCTTGGTGATATTCCATGTTATGTGTTGGCAAGTGAATCCTCACACGTTGTTGGTGAGAGTGTACTTAGTATCATTTTGGAAAAAAATCTTTTATGATATGTATGCCCTTTTATCCCTAAACTTCCCTTGTAATAATTTACCCCACAGATCTTTTCAGACTTTTGCTTAAAGATGCCTGTTTAAGGAAGAACCCCTATGACAACACTGTTTGCAGTGGTAAAAGATTAAAACTAGTTAAGTGAAATCATTAAAAGGGGTGGCTACATGGTTGTGGTGTATAGACAGTGGAATATTATGCCTCTGTTAGAGTGAGTAAAGCAGATCTCTATAGGCTAAGATGTTGACATGAATAGGGGTTGGGAGACAATTCTCCATGGGTCTCTTATGTTTCTGTCCTTTTTTTCATCACATGCACTGATTGCTTTCATTCCAGAATATCATTTCATGTATGTTTGTACAGTCTTGCAAGACACAGCCAGTGTCTCTTTCTGAAGCAAAGAGGGTCTGTTTATAACCTAGTGTAATAAAATAGCACACTCTTCTTTGGCACAGATTCTGGCATGCTTTGTTATTATTCAGTCGCTCAGTTGTGTCTGATTCTTTGTGACCCCATGGACTGTAGCGTGGCAGCCTTTCCTATCCTCCACTCCCTCCCGGAGTTTGCTCACAGATTCATGTCCATTGAGTCGGTGATGCTACCCAGCCATCTCATCCTCTGCTGCCCTCTTCTGCTTTTAACTTCAGTCTTTCCCAGCATTAGCGTCTTTTCCAACAAGTTGGCTCTTCACATCAGGTGGCCAAAGTACTGGGGCTTCAGCTTCAGCATCAGTCCTTCCAGTGAATGTTCAGGGTTGATTTCCTTTAGGATGGATTGGTTGGATCTCCTTGTAGTCCTGGGGACTCTCAACAGGCATGCTTATTCCACATATATTATAAGAAACAGGATCCCCACCCAGGAGATTTCTCTCCCATAAACCTGCCACATGTGTAGGAATCACCGGCTCCTCCTTGTGTTGTCCTGTGGGGACTGGAGCTTGGGTAACTGACAGAAATCAAGATTTCAGTTACAGCTATTGATGTGAATAATACAGTCCCTAGACTCTGAACCCAGAGTCTCATGTCTTCTGCCAGAGTCCATGAAATGGTGCAGGCTTATTTGTTCTTACTAGTTTCAAATAGAGGAAAATCAAATCTCAGCCCTTTCTTTGTATTTTTTCTTTACTTGTCATGTTATAAACATACAGAATACCTAATATTACAGTGTCTTGAAATTAAGCATGCTTTTGTTGAACAAATATTAAAAGCATAGGTGATCATCTTCTGTTTTTAGGTATATCCATTTTGTGTGACATAGAAGCAAGGGTATTACTTTCTTTATGATTTCTCTACTTGTTAACAGTAGGACAAAGAATGGTGTTCAGTTTGAAAGCCAGTGTTTTCAGAAACAGAATTTGAGTATAAATACACATGGTAAAGTAATTAGCCTCCAATTAAAATTAATTAATTTAAAAAATACATGTGGTGGTTGTTTCAGATGTGCTCCTGTACCTGTAACTCATCTGTTTGTGAAAACTTTTTTTTTTTTTAATTACTAACTTTTATTGGAGTATAGTTGCTTTACAATGCTGTGGTAGTTTCTACTGTGCAGCAAAGTGAATCAGATATAGCCCCTCTTTTTTGGACTTTCTTCCTATTTAGAGTACTGAATAGCGTTCCCTGTGCCATACAGTAGGTATAATTATTTTATACACAGTATCAGTAGTGTGTGTGTGTGTATACACACACACACACACACACATATATCAGTTCCAGGTCTTCCCACCCCCTTCCCCTTTGGTACCCATATGTTCTCTGTGTCTCTATTTCTGCTTTGCAAATAAGATCATCTATACTGTTTGTCTAGATTCCACAGATATGCGTTAATATACGCCTTCACAGTTCTTTACAAAATCTCTCCAAGATATATTTTAGGTAGAAAAATAACATCAAAGCTAAGAACAAAGTCTGTTGCTAATTTTAAGAAAACTGATAAGTGAGTATATGTGAGGATTTAACTTTATTTAACTTGAAGCTTGCATATTTGGCTAAGCAAAGGAAATACTGCTTTTAATTCCTTTTCAAATTTTCTCTGATACTTGCTGTGAGTTTTCCTCTTATTTTCCAACTGTTCACTGAATGCCAGTGAAAAAAGTAAAATAATTAAACATGACTTAGTTCAAGCTTGCTTAAAACTTAGTGTGATTCAGTGGTGTAATGATGAGCTTAGGTTTAATTAACTCTCTTCAGAATAAATATTCCAGTCTCTTTTTATTCCTTTTACTTTCCTTAGATTGTCTAAGATACACTGGGAAATATGGATTTTACTGATGCTATGTGTTCAGGCAGGATGGAGGAGGGTGAGGAGGCAGAGAAGGACAAATGGCAGGGTGGGAGAAAGAGGGGAAGGTGCCAAAGGATTGAGAAACAACTGATAAGATAAGGACTTAAATGTCAATTGAATTAAGGAATAAAAAGCATATTAAATTTTCTAATGTCAGTAGAATGGTGGGACTGAAATCGGAATGTAGATAAAAGGTGACACTGGGAATGGAACACTACCTACCTGGAGCTTTAAATAAGGAATGGAGCATTGATTTGGAATAGAGACTAAGAATAGGGACTTGGGTTTAATAGAGGGGGTGTTGATTACCTTTAGTAGAGACCAGGAGATGATGAATTTCACGGTGTAAGAGGAAGGTGCTAACAACAAAGCTGAGGTTGAATCAGAGGAGAGAGAAGAAGCAGGGTTTCCAAGAAACCATATGGCAAAGAAATCCTTGAAAAGAATGGACCTCGACACAGCCTCTGGGGCTGCAGGAAGGAGGCAACGTGGATGAGGGTTCCTTAAGAGGGAGAAAGGATAGAAAGCTGGGGGATTTCATTCCTGGTCACCCTTGTGGGTACCCAAGCTGAGTGGGAGACTGGACAGCTTCATTGAAAGTTTAGAGGAATTGTTTAAAGGCATTAACTGAGAATTTTCGCTTCAGTAGGTGAGGATGGTAATACTGGTTTTCTGTTTTTTCATGTCATTTTGATAACCAAATAATACGAATTAAAGTGATTTGTAATTCAGAATTTTAATATGTTTTTTATTTTTCGGTGTTCTATTATGGTTTGGTCAGAGAAGGCAATGGCACCCCACTCCAGTACTCTTGCCTGGAAAATCCCATGGGCAGAGGAGCCTGGTAGGCTGCAGTCCATGGGGTCGCTAGGAGTTGGACACGACTGAGCGACTTCACTTTCACTTTTCACTCTCATGCATTGGAGAAGGAAATGGCAACCCACTCCAGTGTTCTTGCCTGGAGAATCCCAGGGACGGGGGAGCCTGGTGGGCTGCCGTCTATGGGGTTGCACAGAATCAGACACGACTGAAGTGACTTAGCAGTAGCAGCAGCATATGGTTTGGTAAAGCTATTTTCCAGAGTAAATATCTCTATACCAATGTAAAAAGAAATGGAAGATACATTATCTAGAATGATTAAAAAGGGATATTTTGAAATTGAATGGTAGGTGAAACTTATCTATCATGGATTATGATGATAACTATAACTTTTCAGAGACATAACTCATGACTCAGTCACAGAGAGTGCATCCTGGGGGTTGGTAAGTTTAGAATTGTTTGTATTTTTTGTTTTAACTTTCATGTATTTATTCATTATTTTTGGCTGTGCTGGGTCTCATTGCTGTGCAGGCTTTTCTCTAGTTGTGGCGAGCGGGAGCTGTTCTCTAGTCGTGGTGCACGGACTTGCCATTGCAGTGGATTCTCTTGCTGCAAAGCATGGGCTCTAGGGCACTCGAGCTTCGGTAGTTGCAGCTCACGGGCCCCGTAGTTGTGACTCCCAGGCTCTTGAGCACCAGGCCCAATACTTGTGGGGCAAGGGCTTAGTTGCTCCAAGCCAGGTGGGATCTTCCCAGATCAGGGATCAAACCCATGTCTCCTGCATTGGCGGGAGGATTCTCTACCCCAAGGAAGCTCCCAAACTGTTTATATTTTCATATGAAGATATTCCTTCTCTTTGGAGCTCAGGCTAATACCACTGTTGTCATACTCTTTTCCTATTCTCAAAACACCTTGAGTTTAATGGCTTCAAAACAAGCGAGCATGCTGGCTATTATGGCAAACTTTCCTTTCTTTCTTTCCGTTTTTTTTTTTTTTTTAACTTCAAACAGCAATAATTTATTTGTGCTCACATGTCCATGGTTTGAGTGGGAGGGTGTGCTCAGTTGTGCTTGACTCTTTGCAACCCCGTGGACTGTAGCCCACCAGGTTCTTGGTCCATGGGATTTGCTAGGCAGAGTACTAGAGCGGATTGCTATTCCCTTCTCCAGGAGATCTTTCCCCACACAGGGATTGAACCTGCGTCTCCTGCAATGCCTGCATCAGCAGATGAATTCTTTACCACTGAGCCACCTGGGAAACCTTTGGGTGGGAGTTGGTTGACATAAACTAGTCATACGTTTGGTTCAGATCTGCTCCACAAGTCTTGTCAATTGATGATAAAAGAGAAGAAGTCAAGCCCCAGCTGTACAAAGCATATTTCAAGCCTCTGCATAAAGATCCACTAGCATCCCATAGGCCAAGTGAGTTGTGTGTCCAAACCAATTTCCTTTCCTTTCAATCCTCTAAACATACTGCTCAGTTAAGTTTGCCTCTCCTCTTCCAATATATATGGTTTCTATAAGAACTACTTGTGAATGAACTGTGTGTAGTTTTTATTTCTCCTGAAATGAGTAGGGATGTCAGAACAATGTAACAGTATTATATCCTAAAAAGCAACTTTGCCCTCTGGTTTTATTTCCAATTTAATTTTTCTGTCTACTGATCTAGATTTTAATTTTTTAAAAAGGGAGCCAACAGTGACAACTTATTTAAAAAATTTTTACCTTGTCCATGAGTTGCTTTCTTTCTAATTTTCTAAATGACTTCTTGAGTTCCTAAAAAGTTTTAAAAATGAATAGTAATGAGCTCAATTTAGTCTCCATGCCAACTACTGATAAGTATTTTTTTTCTGCTGACTGATCTTTGTATTGTAGAAAATGTCTTGACTTAAAGTGCTTTACTTGCTTTCAAGAGAATAGTTTCATTTTTTTCCAATCAAGTGAACCAAACTATCAACAACTTTTATTCAGTACCTGCTTTTATGAACAGCTTAGAGAAGAGGTACCTTAGGGGGTTATTGAATTAATAGAAAAGTCCTTGCTATTAGAAGATTTACATTAAAGTTGGACTGAACATATAAATGTTTATTAATTTTTGAAGTAAGTGAGAAGGAAATAAAATAATAAATTGCTACCATCTGCTCCTTTTTAGTTGGTTGAGGATAAAATACCTCAAGAATCTCTTGATCGTAATGCTTGAAGACCTTGAGGTGATCATAGCTTTGTTTAGTCATTGCACAGACTTCTTTAAGGAGCAATAGGAGAGGTCTCTCTTAAAAAATAGATTTTTTTAAAAGGTAGATTATTAAAAGTCCATGTTTTTGGTAGTGTCCACTTCTGGGCATATTAGAAGCTCTGTATGGGGGAAACTTTCCACAGCCCACTGGAATTTAGGAGTTGCAACAGGGCCAAAAGGAAAGGCCCGGTATTTTTTTCAAACAAATAAAGTGGTTTTATTTTATAGAAAATAGGGTTTGGGGAATGGAGGCATCCTAGGCAGAATGACTAGAAAGATAAGTCATGGAGAATCATTTTATCTGTTTCCCAATGACTGCCCAGGCAGTGTGCTTCGTTATATGGGGGATTTCTATTGGATTTTTTTCCTACTGACTTTTTAAGATTTGTTTTTATTGGCATGCAGTTGATTTACAATGTTGCATTAGTTTCTGCTGTACAGCAAAGTGAGTCAGTTATGCGTGAGTGAGCTACCCAAGAGTGTATATATAGACATATATAAACATGTATGTATGTACATATATGTGGCCTGTGTCATGTGCTTGCCCGTTCACAGCTGTTTCACCTATATATACATATATACATATATGTATCTCCATTGAGGCCCATATATACATATCTCCATTGACCTGATTCCTTGACACATATGTTTATCTAAATGAGAAGGAGGTGGGTGATGGTGAGCATGGAGCTTCATTTTGTTCCTAGTAAAACTAGGGAGATGTCACTCATTCCCGGTTTCCTAGTCTGGTTACAGTGTTCTGAGATTCTTAGATTCCAGTTTGACTAAGTTCATTTCCATCAACTAAGAAATACTGTTGGTGGATAGTGAGAAATGGCAACCCACTCCAGTATTCTTGCCTGGAAAATTCCACGGACAGAGGAGCCTGGTGGGCTACAGTCCATGGGGTTGCAAAGAGCCGGACCCGACTGGGCGACTTTCACAAGACTTGAGTGGCTTCTATCATTTGGAGTATTTGAGATGAAGAGACGCTCTTGAATAAAATACCCCTACACAGAACAACAAGCCAAGGAAGAAACTAAAGGAGCTGAGGGTACATTTTATTTTTTTTAATTACAGAAGAAAATGAGGGAATCTTGGTAAAGGTTTCTGATGAAAAAGCTCTTAGAACTGGAGCTAGAGGAACAGAGAACTGAAAGTTTCTATCATCTGGTCCAGTAATCTTTCTTTCTTTTTTTTTTTCTAATTTTATTTTATTTTTAAACTTTACATAATTGTATTAGTTTTGCCAAATATCAAAATGAATCCTCCACAGGTATACATGTGTTCCCCATCCCGAACCCTCCTCTCTCCTCCCTCCCCAGTAATCTTTCTTTCTCTTTCCCTTCTCAAGACACCTGAGAAATACAGTACATCCTCTAATGATGGGGTAGGGTGGGAACACCAGCTTCTTGATAAACGTGGATAAAACAGAGCAGGGAAAACAATTCTAATACTTCCCCGTTAAAGACACTTGGGCTTCCCTGTTGGCTCAACTGAAACTGCCTGCAATGCAGGACACCCTGGTTCGGTTCCTGGGTTGGGAAGATCCCCTGGAGAAGGGATAGGCTACCCACTCCAGTATTCTTGGGCTTCCCTGGTGGCTCAGCTGGTAAGGAATCCACCTGCAATGCAGGAGACCTGGATTTGATCCTTGGGTTGGAAAGATCCCCTGGAGAAGGGAACAACTACCCACTCCAGTATTCTGGCCTGGAGAATCCCACGGACTGTATTGTCTATGGGTCACAAAGAGTCAGACACGACTGGACTGAGCGACTTTCACTCTAAAGACACATGCCCTGCATCCCTTGAGAAATACTGTATCTATGTACGTGTTTAAGTTGTCAGACCAAAAAGAACAAATGATTCCTGAAATGTTAGAATATTAACTCACCTGGTGAGGATCAGAAGACCAACTATGGCAGAATATATACGAGCACCTAGATTTCCCGAATTTCCAAGCTAGGGCTTGTGTCTGAGTGTCTTGTATAATTTTTGACTATGATGTATAATTATATGTTTGTGAAATTTACTACTCAAGATTCAGCCAAAACATTGTGTATTGTTTGCTATAGTTTATATTTTATGTTTTACAATTTGTAATTATTTCAGGTTACCAGAATTCTAACGTTAAATCCCTGAATCTTAGCAGTATTCAACCCAAACCCACTTTAAAAATGAACTTATCAGGATAATGTACAGTATTCTAGTGGGTGCTTTGAGTAACAAGTAGGATTTTGTTTCATGATATTGTCAGTAGCAAATAGATTTGGTAACAATATCCACCACCACCACCCTGATTTAATATGTTGAATGTGCTGTTTGAAGGGACTACCTTGGTTTATTGTAACAAAAACAAGATAACTGAGGCTGTAGTATGGAGTTTTCAAGGTGAAAGGAAGCTTGGGGGTGATTCAGTCCAATCTCTTAACTTTGCAGATCAGCACAGTGACGTCTAGAGAAATCAGATAACTAGACTCCTGAATTCTTTAATCCTCCAACTTTAGCATTATTTAATTTTCAATAGTAAAGTCTGATGATTTTGCTGTTAGGATTCTTTCAACAAGTATTGAGTAATCCACTTCTGAGCATGTGAGTAACAAAAGGAAACACAAAAAACTAAACTGGTGTCATCAAGCTGCCAGTCCTCACTGACACCACTTTTCCTGGAGCAAAAAGGTGCTCTCGTGTTTGTTGTTGTTCTGTTGCTCAGTCACGTCTGACTGTGACTCCATGAACTGCAGCACGCCAGGCTTCCCTGTCCTTCACTGTCTCCCTGAGTTTGCTCAAACTCCTGTCCAGTGAGTCAGTGTTGCCATGCAACCACCTCATCCTCTGAGCCCCCTTCTCCTCTTGCCCTCAGTCTTCCCCAGCATTAGGGTCTTTTACAATGAGTCAGTTCTTTGCATCAGGTGGTCAAAGTCTTGGCATTTCAGCTTCAGCACCGGTCCTTCCAATGAGTAATCAGAGTTGATTTCCTTTAGGATTGACTGGTTTGACCTCTCATGTTTACTGCATTGCAACTAAATGGATAATGTTGATTGTAATAGGAAAAACACAACTTTTCAGCTAAGTGAGCTAATAATACTTTGTTCCTCTTATTTGTAAAACAAGGAAACAAAATCTATCTCACTGGCTCTTTATGGAAGCCAAAGAGACTTGCCTGCATAGAGTACTTATCACTCTACCCGGCAGCCAATACTTATTAGTTTTCCTTTCCTCTCCTCTTTTCCACTTTCCTGATCCAGGTCACATGTGGATTAGTGTCCAGGCAAGACCAGAGAGCAGATCTTTCCATTTCTGGGCCAAAATTCCCTTCTGCACAGAATCCTTCCATCCTTCACATAGAAGTGGGAAGTAACTATCTAAGAAGTCTTTTTTTAAATAAAGAAACAGGGAGGGACTGGTGCCCCTGTCTTGAAAATAGTCATTTCTATTACAAACCGTGAAATAATTGTAAAATTAGCCAAGGGGTCCTCTTCTTAGAATTTAGATGTGACATTGTTCTTTTGTTTCTCATACCTAGAGAGGCTGGGAGAGCTATAGTGGCTTAGAAAGAACAGGAGAAAAATTGAGTGTGTCCATTATTAAATGAGCTTGTTTGAATCCATCGGACATTAGGATACAATGCTGGTCTTGGAAGTTTACCTTTTTGACCAAAGCAAGTAGATCTGTGGGCTTCCCAGGTGGCTCAGTATAAAGAGTCTGCCTGCCAATGCAGGAGACAAGGGGTCGATCCCTGGGTTGAGAAGATCTCCTGGAGAAGGAAATGGCAACCTACTCCAGTATTCTTGCCTGGGAAATCCCATGGACAGAGGAACCTAGTGGGCTATGGTCCATGAGGTTGCAAAGAGTCAGACACAACTTGGCAACTAAGCAACAAGAAGTTAGATTTGCGGGGCCAACTGAGTTCTCAGATTAAAACCGTCTATTTCAAGGTTACTGTGTGGCTTTAACAGTGTATCTGACATGCATAGACAATAATTTTTTAACATCTATCCTCCTATAGATGAAAAATTATTTTCAGTGGTAATGATGGGGTAGTAATTAATAATCAAGATTTATTTCCAGCTTTATTAAGATACAGTTGACATGGCATTATGTAAGCTTAAGGTGTGCAGCATAATAATTTACATATAAATAATAGCCGCAATAACTTCGGTTAACATCTGTCATCTCATAGAAATACAAAGAAAGAAGAGAATGTTGTTTTCTCTTCGTCATGAGAACTCTTAGGATTGACTTCCTTAACTTTTGAATATACTGTACTTCAGGGTCCCCAACCTCCAGAATTTAATGCTTGATAATCTTAAGTTGACCTGATGTAATAATAATAGAAATAAAGTGCACAATAAATGTAATAATCTTGAATTATCCTGAAAACACTCCCTGCCCTGGTCAGTGGAAAAATTGTCTTCCACAAAATTGGTACCTTGTGCCAGAAAGGTTGAGGACCACTGCTTCATTGCGTGTGTGTGTGCGTGCACGCTTAGTCACTCAGTCGTGTCCGACTCTTTGCAACCCCGTGGACTGTAGCCGCCAGGCTTCTCTGTCCATGGGGATTCTCTAGGCAAGAATACTGGAGGGGGTTTCTGTTCCCTTCTCCAGGGGATCTTCACAACCCAGGGATTGAACCTGGGTCTTCTGCACTGGAGGCAGATTCTTTACCATCTGAGCCACCAGGGAAGCCCAGTGTATATTAACTATGGTCATCGTGTTGTATGTGACACACTGGTGCTTATTCATCATACAGCTGGAAGTCTGTACCTTTTGGCCACCTTCATCCAATTCTCTGTCCCCGCCCCGTTAAGTACAAACCTCTTTTTTTATGAGTTTGGTTTTTGGCTTGTTTGTTTGCTTGGCTCGTTATTTTCAGGTTCCATGTGTAAGTGAAATTATGCACTATTTCTCTTTCTCCGTCTGACTTATTTCACTTTGCATTTTGCCCTCAGGTCCCTTCATGTTGTTCCAAATGCCAGGATCACCTTCTTTCTCATGGCTGAGTAGTAGTCCATTCCACCGCTGCCCCCTAGCCCAAGGAGACTGGGACCTGGCCCTGCTATCACAAAGATCTTCACCTGGCTTCCAGAGCCTGCTGTGGCTTTCCGCCCAGTCTGGGGTGGTGCAGATGTCCTGGGACTGGGGGTGATCAGGGACCTCGACTGTGGGAGGAGTGGGGGAGAAGAGGGGCTAGCAGAGCTGTGGAAGCGCGTGTGGACCTGGGCCAGGCGGTCGGTGGGAATTCTCAGGCCCTCCTAGTGTAGCACAGAAATGGGGATGGGGGAGCTGCTCTCGGCTCTAGCCATTTATTTTCATATCTAAGAGGGAATAAAAAGACCACATCTTATGTGTGAATATCTTTCCCAGTATCAGGGTCTTTTCCAGTGAGTCAGTTCTTTGCATCAGGTGGTCAAACTATTGGAGCTTCAGCTTCAGCACCAGTCCTTCCAATGAATATTCAGGGCTAATTTCTGTTAGGATTTGTGGTTTGATCTCCTTGCAGTCCAAGGGACTCTCAAGAGTCTTCTCCAGCACCACGGTTTGAAAGATAAACTCTTCTGCACTCAGCCTTCTTTATGGTCCAACTCTCACAACCTTATGTGACTGTTACAGAAACCATAGCTTTAACTTTATGGACCTTTACTGGCAAAGTGATGTCTCTGCTTTTAAATATTCCATCTAAGTAGGAAAGAGGGTAATCAGGATCTATTACTTGCAGCTCTTGAGGATTAAATTATGCCCCACTAAAGGATGGGTGAAATCCCTCCATCCGGTGCCTTGAATGTGACATTTGGGAAGACAGTCTTTGAAGATGTAATTAAGATGTGGTCCTCCAGAAGTCTGAGGGACTCTAAATCCAGTGACCTGTGCACTTATAAGGAGAAAGATTTGAAGACACAGACACACAGAGGAAAAACCACATGAAGACAGAAGCAGAGCAAGGAAAGCTTGCTCAGACAAGGAGCACCAGGACGGCAGGCAGCCACCAGTAGATGGGAGACAGGAATGGGAGCATGTCTCTGGCAGATCCTCTAGAAGGATTCAGACCGTTGGCATCTTGATGTCAGTTTGGGGGCACTAGAGCTGGGAATGAGGAAATTTTTGTTGTTTTAAGCCTTTCAGTTTATGGTACTTTGGATGACAGCTGTAGCAAACTAGTACACAGTGGATAAAGTGTTTTGCCAAACGGGATGTTCGGCAAAGCCACGTTGTTGACACTACAGTGGCGATGACCTTGCTTCGATAATACAGCAGCCTCATTCCCTGAGGTTGGCCAAAGTTCTTTGTAACTTTGGGTAAAGAGGATCTTCCCTGGTGGCTCAGACGGTGAAGAATCTGCCTGCAACACAGGAGACCCAGGTTTGATTCCTGGGTCGGGAAGATCCCCGGGAGAAGGAAATGATTACCCACTCCTGTATTCTTGCCTGGAGAACTCCAGGGACAGAGAGCCTACTGGGCTACAGTCCAAGGGGTCGGAAAGAGTCGGACATGACTGAGTGACACTTTCCCTTTCAAAGAGTAGGACTTATTTAAAGATTCTTTTCTTTCTAAAAACATTGTGTACTTATCTCCTGATAAAGTTATATAGGCTATTCCTTGGCAATTTTTGACAGTAAAAAAAAGCCTACTCCCATGTGCTTTCCTAAATAGAGGAAAGAGAATCAAGAAGAACCTACCGGGCATGAAGTTTAGATAAAAAATAAAAGCAGATGACCCTATCCTACCTTGGCTGTCATCTTTGCCTGCAGTCAGATGCTTAAGGAAAAGCTGAAAACACATTACCTGGCAGCGTGTGCCTAAGATGTTAACATAAGATGTGAGGAAAAGGGGCCTCCTAATAAAAAAAATTGTGTATTCTAAATAAAGTTAAATAGCTTTTTCTTGAAAGGACTGCTGGTGGGCTTCAGTGTGCTGGTATATATCATGACTCGCTAAGAGAAGAATACAGCATGTCTCTTTCCATGTTTATTTTATCATAGAGCCTTTTATGGAACAAGTTTCTGAAACTGCACCTCCATGTACTAATAACTCTGGGGTATAAGCACCTAAAATATAGCTTCTACTGATGCTTTATGGAGTCATTGTGAGATGAATGAGCCTTTTAGTATCATCTGTACATTGTGCTTATTTTTCCTCTATTTTTCCAAATCTCCATTTTAAAAAGTCTGTAACCTTTGACCCACAAACCATTACCCACCTCTGTCATATATACCTTAGTTTGGAGTTTAAGATCTTCCATCCAATATAAGAGATGTATTCTTTTTCTAGATACTTCCTTGTCTCCTAAATCATTCTTATTTTCTTCATAGTTGATATTAGGCTTTCGTTATTGGGATGAACCATAAGAAATAGCTGGCATTTAACTTATAGAAGTGGCTGTTTCTTTGCTCTATGACACAGGGAGCTCAAACCTGTTGCTCTGTGACAACCTAGAGGGGTGGGATGGGGTGAGAGGGAGATTCTAGAGAGAGGGGATGTATGTTTACCTATGACTGATCCATGTTGGTATACGGCAGAAAGCAACACAATATTGTAAAGCATTTATCTGTCAATTAAAAATAAATAAATTTATTTTAAAAGTGGCTATTTCACATTGTTTAACCTAATACACTAATATTATTAAAGAATCATTACAGTGACCGATATTCTTAATTCACCAAAAGAGGTTTAGCCACTTTAAGAATTTGGCTCAATACGTTCATAAATAGACTGATTGGCAGGAGAGATCACTTATGATTGTCAGTGATACCAAGCTGGCTGAGATTGACAGGATCGTGTAGGACCAGACAGGGATGCAAGATGATACGATCAGTTTGACAAAGTAACATGCTCTGGATAAAATGAATTGCAATTAGGGTGCAGGCAAGGTGTTGTTGTTTGTGAAACAGAATAATTAATTCAAAAAATGCAACAGGAATAGAAACCCTTATGTGGACTGGGCCACATGCAGAGGAGTTTTAAAGTCAGAGCCGATCAGAGACCCAGGCTCTGCCCGACATGCCCGCGTGGCATGCCTTTGAGCCATCCACTCGGACCGACCATCTGGACCTCATCGTGTGGATTTTGGCCTCCACCTTGAATGACTGTTGGCCCCAGATCAATGATTCCGCTTCATTGTGGCCTATGAGAAATTCATAGTGCCTGAAATAGGCACTAAGACATGGCATTGTCATCTTGAATAATATACGAATACTCTCTCCCTGGTGGCTCAGGTGGTAAAGAGTCTGCCTGCAGTGCAGGAGACCAGGGTTCGATCCCTGGGTCAGGAAGATCCCCTGGAGAAGGAAATGGCAACCCACTTCAGCATTCTTGCCTGAAGAATTCCATGGACAGAGGAGCCTGGTGGGCTACAGTCCATGGGGTCACAAAGAGTCGGACAAGACTGAGTGACTAGCACCTTCTTCTTCATTCTCCCTGCAACCCATTCAAATTCTGCTCACCTTTCAAAGCCCAGTTAAAGGTCAAAGAAGTCCAGAAAATCTTTCTCCTCTTCTGTAGGTTGTAGACTACATCCTTCAACTTCATACAACATACAACAAACGGTTCTGGCTGAACATAACACAATCCTCTTTGCATATTAGCCTTGACTTTGCAGTTTGTAAATCCCTTGAGGACAAAGACCAAGGATTGTATGTGTTTTGCACTTCTGTCTAATATGCAATCAATGAAGACATTAGCTGGCTTCTTCAAACAAGACTTGATAAAATTAATGACCGCAAAAATAAAAACAGCAAAATGTTGATTTGAGAAAATGAAAGGTTGAGAAACTTTTGTGAAGGTGGATGGCTATGACTCTTATCCTTTTGACTCCTGAACCAAATTTTCCCATCAGGAAACAAAATGTATACTTATTTTTCATGTTAATCTTATCCCAAAGTGGGAAAATTATAAATATATAGAGATATATATTTAATATATCTATACAATTTATTGCATATGAAATTCAAATAAACATAAGGCCAATGTTTAGTAGAATTTTATCTAAGATTCCTTACTTAGAGTTTGTGATCTTATGTGTTATAAAATGCAGCTAAATGGAAACAATTTTTATTGGGTTTTGGTGTCTTAAATGTGCAAGTGCCTGGCGGACTTTTTTAGTGCTAAATTTTCTGATCATGTGTTTTTTAGACCTCTGGTTAATTATCTAGCCTAATGTCTCTATGAGTTAATGTTTTTAGCATGAGTTATCAAAGGTGATTTTGGAAATAAAGCCCACATAGTCCATTGTATGGAGTATAAATAGTGCCCCCCCACCCCGCCAGCTGCTGCCATATACTTGTGTTTGAATTTATTATGGTTCATTCCTGAGCCAGCATCAGTCTTAAGATTCTTTGGAGAACAATCTAAGTCTAACTGGATGTTGTTAAATTCTCAGGCCACGGTAAGTGTGACTGTGGCAGATGCAAATGTGATGAAGGATGGTTTGGTGACGCTTGCCAGTACCCAACCAACTGTGACCTGACCAAGAAAAAGAGTAACCAAATGTGCAAGAATTCTCAAGACATCATCTGCTCTAATGCAGGTAAGAATTCTGTCCCCAGAGCATCCTCAAATGAAATAATCAAAGTTGGGTTCTTAATGGAAATATGTAGGCATTGAGAAATGTTGAACCTCGGAGTGAGACTGCTTTTGAGTGTATTTTTTTTTGAAATGAAATTCAGATAAATCAATTGGGGAAAATGTCATCTTGCTGAGACTGGCAAGTCTGATGCTCTCCAGCTGTTCCACATGCCTCCTTCAAGCAGGATATTTTCTGGAATAAAAACCCCTGACAGCATTTTATGTCAACTGTGAGCCATGTTTTCAAATGCTGGATTAATTCTCTTAAAAAGGATTTGTATGAACTGAATTAATTGTTCTCTGTTACAGATCAAGGGGGCTTTGGATTCATATGTTACCATCATATAGAATTAAACTTTTCAAATTTGACGGAGGTTTCAGGTGCCCTGGATGTGAAACCCATTGAAGAAGATAGTGACAGCAAGAGTTTTATTTAACTGAAATATTTTTCTATCTTGTAGATTTCATTTAAAATTATTTTCTTAGAAATGTACAGAGGAGCTGTTAAAATTAATTACCCAAATCATATAAAATGCAACAACTATGGTTTGGGTTTTAATGGTGTTTAGCCAATATTACTATACTTAAATATTCTTTTGACAGTTGAGCACACAGAAGCTCAAAGTCAGTTTATATTCTCAACCCCGGTTGAAACTGGGAATGCTCCTGTCCTCACTGGAGGCTCTGATTTCATTGCCTTGGTGTCTGATATGAACTGTAGTGGGTTTTTAAAGTTCTCTGGGTAGTTCTTCAGCACAGTGGTCCCTAATCTTTTTGTCACCATGTACCAGTTTTATGGAAAAATTTTTCCAAGGACTGAGAGTGGGATGGATGGTTTAGGGATGATTCAAGGGCATTGCATTTATTGTGCATTTTATTTCTATTATTATTACATCAGCTCCATCTCAGATCATCAGACATTAGATCCTGGAGGTTGGGCACCCCTTGTTAAGTAGATCTGGGGGTACGAGTTTTTGCTTTGTGTGCTCCAGGCCAGGGTTTGACGACACGTGAATACCTGCCCTCCTGAAGTTCCTGTGGTTGGGGGACTCCTTTTACAATCAGAGCTGGGACCTTTCCACAGCCTTTGAGAGGAATTGCTCTGTGAAGATTCAGAGCAGTAGGCTATTTTGTTAGTAGTAATCGGGGCTATTTCCAAGGCAAGTTGTGACTGGTGCAACCTGGAACCATGATGGAAGTCCTGACAGTCAGATGTTAACTGTCACTCTCCTGGCTTCTCTCCAGCACTTCCTTCTTTTCTTTCTTCTTAGTAAAATCTTTTTACTTCTGGTTCACAATACCCACCCTCCAAACACATACGTGCACACACACACACACGCACACACACTCTCCCTCTCTCTCAACTTCATGCTTTCTAAACTTCTTTCAGTAATAAGTTTTGAAATCGATTTCAGTTCTGTTTCTTTGTAGTCTATTTTTGGATTGATTGATTTTCAAATCCAGTTTTTCTTTCTTTTTAATAATAATAATACATTTAATAATTATTAAAAATTTAATAATACGTTTTAACCACCTAAGAATTAGTTTAACTGTGTCTTTTAACTAAGAATTATCTAGCTATTTAATACTTTAAAATGTATAACTATCATGGAATCTAAACGTGTGATTCACTACATCATCATCTCAACACATCCAAAAGGAGGAAATTTACAGAATTGTTTTAGTAGATGATGAAACACGTAGGATAAGGTATAAGATGCATTTCTAAGATATTTTTACCTCTATTTTTTAACATGGATGTAGTATTTTTATGTAATCTACTGTGCCTATTCCAGCTTTGCCAACAATGCCTTTTATAGCATCGCCCCCACCTCTGTTCCAGTCTAGGGGCAGTGTTACGTCTGGTTGTCATAAATCTTCAGACTCCTTTAATGTGTCTTTAGACAATTTTCACAGACAACACAATCTTTTTTACTCTCCTCTCAGTTTCTTAGCCTTTCAAGTTTACTTTGGGGATCTTGTCCTCACATGTCTTTCTTTAATGCCTACTTCTCCCAGCCTAGTTCAGGCCCACTGCCCACAAGTTGTGTTAGTCTGAGTCCCTTGGACAACAAGGAGATCACACAAGTCAATCGTAGAGGAAATAAACCCTGACTATTCATTGGAAGGACTGATGCTGAAGCTGAAGCTCTAATACTTTGGCCACCTGATGGGAAGAGCTAACTCATTGGAAAAGACCCCGATGCTGGGAAAGGTTGAAGGCAAAAGGAAAAGGGAGCAGCAGAGGATGAGATGGTTGGATGGCATCACTGACTCAATGGACTTGAATTTGAGTAAATGCTGGGAAATAGTGAAGAACAGAAGAGCCTGGTGTGCTGCAGTCTATGGTGTGCTACAGTCCATTGGGGTTGCAAAGAGTTGGACACGACTGAGTGACTGAACTGAACTGAAGATGTTGCTAAGAGTTGGATACGACTTAGCAACAGACAACAGCAACAACTGAGTTGTTATTACTGATCTTTCCCCTTCATACAGCAGTGTGGTTTTCAGGAAGCAGCTTGGAGCAGAAAGCGAAGAGGAGCTGTATGTAGTGGGGAAGAAGACCGAAGGGCAGGGGGAGAGGGAGATGGAGCTGGGGACCAAAGGAGTCCCAGAAGGTGGCTCCAGAGGGGCACAGAATGGCCAGGCATAGTCTGCAGAGCTGAGTCAGAGCAAAGCGAGTCTCCTGCACCATCGCATCAAGGATATAGGCCGGTGTTCAAGACAGGGAGTCATCCTAGAAAGAGCCAGCTATATTAGGCAGAACGAAAAGTCAGAACTAAAATAATCCAGCAGGAGACAGAAGACCAATTCTAGAGACTGAGCTAATTGGCAACCAAGAAAGAGCCACGGTTTGACACAGCATGAACGCGCGAGTCTGGCGCGTCTGCCGGGGCTTCCATATGCTGTTTCTTGGAGCCTCAGTTGTGAATTCCACTTGATGAGTAAGACAGGAAGGCTCTGAACTGTTGTAAACTTCCCGCGTCACCCAGGGATGGTTCAGATGTGTGGATTGCAGGGAGCCAGCCTGTGGGGGACGTCAGGGAGGAGTTGTAGAATTCAGAGCAGAGACTATGCCTTCTCATCTTCCCTGAAAACAATGATGGCGTCATAATCCTCATGATGGTACACCTCTCTCCCTAACCATGAAGTGCTCCTGGTATTCCAACAGATAACATTCTAAAATCCTTGACCAATATTCTGGATCCCGTACTTTCTGCCTGCAGCAGACACTTTTCTCCAAACTCAAGTCAGAGTCTTCACTGTTGTTTAATTCTTCATCCTTATTCGTTAGCTCAGACTCTGTCTTCAGCATCACAAGGCTTTTCTCCATCTCCTTTTCTTGAAATTCTATCTGTATACCAAGTACCAACTCAAAACTTACTCCTTTGCTGTGCCTTTCCTCCTTCACAGAGCCAGCCTGAGGTTCATGCTATCTTTATAGCATTTATCACAAATCTGTTGCAAATGCCTTTGTGGCATCTGGTTTCATATCTCCATTGTGTACTAAGTATCAATCATCCAGCACATTCTTCTTGATCTATAATTTACTTGGTTTTAATTTTATTCCTCTTATTATCTCCTATAGCACCTACAACTTCACCAGTGATATAATAAGCAACGAGAAAATGTAATGAATAGAGATGTGACTGGTTGAAAGACAACATGAATAAATGTGAAAATGAAAAAGATGGGTGATAATTAGGGGAAAAAAAAGAGATGAGGCAATCCCATGAATCGTAGCATAGATTCAAAATGAACTTTTATAAATCAAAATAGTTTCCAGGGGGAAAAAAAAAACAAGAAAATGAAATGTAATAAAAGTAAAATTCACACAGGCATTCTCAAGGAAGAAAAATAACAAGCTCAGGTTCTGTGAAATCACCATTTATTTGTGACTGTGAGAGAAAGAAGTGACCCATGTAACAGAATCACACAGAGGGTTGGAAATCAGGAAACAGTGGGATCCATAAATATAAAATGTGTCTGGAGAAAATATTTGGGAATATGACTAATGTACTCGAAGTCTTAATGGGAGAAGACAAAGAACCCAGCATTTTCTGGAAGTCTATAATGTGCTAGATACAATAGAGTTTTTAGAAAGATGACAGGGTGATATATTTATCACTTATTCTTCAGAGTAGCTCTATGAAGTAGACATTATTTGCAGATAAGGAATTTGAGAGTTAGAGATAAAAAACAATGACCTCAAAAGTGTACAGCTAGAGGGGATTAAGACCTGGATTTAGCTTCAGAGCTTCCTTAGTCCTAAATCCATACTCTGTCTGGTTCAACACATAGGGGATTTCCAATATTCAGTAGCTCAATTCAAATTTCAATATCTTTAGTTCTTTTCCATCCTTTACCTCTCAAAACCAGTCACTGAGTCATCTTTTCTTTCTCCTGAAAATATCCCCATGTGTATTTCCTTTTTTCTAAACTCATGACCGTAACACGGGTCAGCCTCTATCTTCTTTCCTGCAGACTAATGAACCAACATTCCTTCAAATCCACTTTGCCTCATTTCAATGCATTCACCATGTGACAACCAGAATAACCTGGTGGAAGTAAATGCCTGATCACATGACTCCCTTGTTGAAATATTTCAGTGGCTTCTCATTATTCTTGGATGAAAGTTGGAAATCTTTAATGTGACCTCTTTGTTGTTGTTCAGTCGCTAAATCGTGTCTGACTCCTTGCAACCCCATGGACTGCAGCAGACTAGGCTCCCCTGTCCTTCACTATCTCCTGGAGTTGGCTCAAATTCATGTCCATTGAGTTGGTGATAGTATCTAACCATCTCATCCTCTGCCACCCACTTCTCCTTTTGCTTTCAGTCTTTCCTGCATCAGGGTCTTTTCCAATGAGTCGGCTCTTCCCATCAGGTGGCCAAAGTATTGGAGCTTCAGTATCAGTCCTTCCAATGAACACTCAGAGTTGATTTCCTTTAGGATTGACTGATTTGATCTCCTTGCAGTCTAAGGGACTCTCAAGAGTCTTCTCCAGTACCACAGTTTGAAAGCATCAATTCTTCAGTGCTCAGCCTTTTAGATTTCCATAAACTTCACCATTAGTTGCCTTTTTTTCCTTTCATGACACCCTCCACTTTATTTTCCACTATACACCAGCTATTTTTCCCCCTCTTATTTCCTCTTTTACTGCAGAGCTTTTGCTTTTGTCTCTTGCTGGAAGTGGGCTTCTTCACCATCTCACTTCTCTTTGCTGTTATTTTTTCTTGGCTTTCAGTTCTCAGTTTAAGAGCCATTCCCCATTCCCCAGCCATTCCTCTTTGACCACCAGGTCTCAGATAAATCCCTTTACTGTGTGTTTCTGCAACATTGTGCACTTCTCCATTTATTTTATCACTTTGGTTTTTACTCATATAAAACTTTAAGAGGAGGTTATGGCTGAATTGATCACCTGTTGCATTTCCAGAGTCTAGGATGAGATCTAGCGAATGCCAAAGTCTCAGTTACTCTGTGGTGATGGATGTGATGATCAATTAAAGATTAAAAAATAAGCATTAAAAAGGAAGCTACTCAAATGGACAATCTACTTCTCAGTATCTTTTGAATGCTGTTTTATTGTCAGTGAACTCACTCTTAGGGGTTGTAGTCAAATCCTTTTACACTTGACAGGGTATGTGGAGAGCAGTAGACCAGATGGCTGTGGTGCCTCTGTTTCACTCTGAGCTGCCCTGAGAGTCTGGTGAGGTTCTAGGACTCCATGCATAAGGAAAACCCACTCTGGGCCCTTTGTCACAGGGACATGGGTATCACTTTAACACTACAGATATGAAGTTTTTAGGAACATTTGAGTTTTTCATTTATTTAAATTTGATAATGAAGCCACAAATATTTATTATATAAATAATAAGCTCAAATATTGCACAAAGCATTGAATAAATAGCTGGTGAGGAAGATAAGCAAGGTTACTTTTCTCACAAAGCTTAGCATTTTCTGCTTTAGTTCACTCAGACCCAGGTGTAATCAGAAGATATTCATTCATGCATTGATTGGATGGACATTTATAATGTAACTCTGCTCTTGGGGAGTTCAGATTTACATTCATGAAACTATTAGAGGTCAATCATAATAGCTGTGTGCTATAAAATGTAACTAATGGGCTACAATAATCTCAAAAAAAGAATGTCATTATCCATCTCATCATACCCAGTAAAACCTAATTGGAACATAAAATTGATTGGAATTGTCTTTATCCATGAAAGAGAGGTTAAAATTCATTAATTATAATTTATATGCATTTAACAAATAATTTTTGCTTTGTTTTAATGGTTTAGGTACATGTCACTGTGGCAGGTGTAAATGTGATAATTCAGATGGAAATGGACTTGTCTATGGTAAATTTTGTGAGTGTGATGACAGAGAATGCATAGATGATGAAACAGAAGAAATATGTGGAGGTATGTATATTAACTTTGCAGAAAACAACATAAGTACTTGATTTTGTCACCTGTTTCATTGAACTTCTATCTCTATGAGTTTATATACTGGGTTTACTCATTTAAGCTGAACCTATGTTTATTTGGAAAATACTTCATATAAGGAGATATAGACTAAGGCATTCAGAGCAGATTAATAAACCTTTGTTGTTGTCGTTCAGTCACTCAGTTGTGTCTGACTCTTTGCAACCCCATGGACTGCAGCATGCCAGGCTTCCCTGTCCTTCACCATCTCCTGGAGTTTGCTCAAACTCATGTCCATTGAGTCGGTGATGCCATCCAACCATCTCATCCTCTGTCATCCCCTTCTCATCCTGCCTTGAATCTTTCCAGGCATCAGGGTCTTTTCCAGTGAAAAATTGTTTATACTTTTTATTTTGTAACCATTTTATTGAAGTATTATTTACAGTGTTGTGTTAGTTTTAAGCGTACAGCATAGTGATTCAGATGATATATTTGTGCATATATATATATTCTTTTTCAGATTCTTTTCCATTATAGGTTATTATAAGATATTGAATATAGTTTCCTGTCTTATGCAGTAGGTCCTTGTTGTTTATTTTATATAGAGTAGTGTGTATCTGTTAATCCTAAACTCCAAATTTATCCTAATTTATCCCTAACCCCGGTATCCCCTTTGGTAACAGTGTGTGTTTTCTATGTCTGTGCATCTATTTCTGTTTTGTAAATAAATTCATTTGTATCATTTTTTTAGATTCCACTTACAAGTGGTATCATATGATACTTAGAGCAGACTAGTATTTTTTGAGTTTTTCTCTTTAATTTTTTATTATTTTTTAATTGAAGGATAATTGCTTTACAGAATTTTGTTGTTGTTTTCTAGTACTTTTTAAATGCAGAATCACATTGTTCCCAGAGAAGAGCCCGATCATTATGGCAACAGGCCAGTTGCCTGGTTCTGAAGTAGTCCTAGTTGGACTCTATCTTCTTTGCTCAGCTTTTATTTTGCCTCTTTTCTCCCAGTCTCTCTATTGCATGTTTTAATTTCATTTTCTTTCCCATTTTGAACCATAACCCTGTAAATACTCTCATGTGCTATTGGGGACATTGAAGACCAATTGATTATTAGCCTGGAATCTATCCCTCCCCACACACTTAGATAACTTTTTTCATGATTGTTTCTATGGACAACCATTACTCAATCCATTTTTCTGTTGTATCAATTATTGCAGGCTTGCTAATGTCAAGAGCTGCAATGAGTACTTCTTATTCAATAGGTAACTTACCAGGATCCGAAATGACTTGCCAGGGTTAAATGGAATTTAGACTCCTGTCTATCTCATGCCTGGCTTCCCTGATGGCTCAGTGGGTAAAGAACCTGCCTCAATGCAGGAGATGCAGGTTTGACCCCTGGGTCAGGAAGATCCCCTAGAGCAGAAAATGGCAACCCACTCCAGTATTCTTGCCTGAAAAATCCCATGGACAGAGGAGCCTGGAAGGCTGCAGCCCAAAGGGTTGCAAAGAGTTGGACACGACTGAGTGACTATGCACACACACGTACTGTCTGATGCCAAAGACTGTGCTATTGATTGCTCCCCATAGAGACCTGCCCTGGAGTTTGGAGCTCCACAAGGAAAGCCCTTCTTACCACTTGTACTATATTAATAGTTCCCTTCTCTTCTGCTTCCCTCTCTGCAACTCTGTGCCCAGGGTTTCAACCAAGACTGGCACAGGGCAGGAAAGTAAACAGCAGTGAGAATCACTTCAGTTTGGGAACACTCTTCTCTGCTGTTATGAAACATTTTAACCTGCTTACCTCTGGCCTAATCTCTCTATCCATAAGTAATTAATTCTTTCATTGAAATCTGAAGAGACTCTGTCCACAGAATCCTATCCTGCATACCAAATGGGTGATTTCAGAGGAGTATTTGCCCTGAAAGGATCAGGAGCCAGCGGGGTGGGGAGGAACCAGAAGGCCATCAAGTGTCACTAAGCTGCTGCTTTGTTTACAAAACAAATTGAGGCTTCAATTCCTGTGGTCATCCAGATGCTCTTGTTTTAGGTCAGCTCGGAGCTCTCTCTCTGGTGTCCTAGCTGTTCCACCAACCAGGATAAAACAAAAAGAGAAGAACCTTCATTTTTTCCTCCCAGTGACCGAAGCTCGATGCTGCTCAGACAGTCCTGCTAAAGGGCTTGTTCCAAAATGATTAGAAATTAGATAAAGCTACCCACACATGTGATGTGTTTGTCTTCCTGGTATTTCATTTGCAGTTATCACAGATCAAAAAACAGGAAGGGAACATGTGTGGAGCCAGTGTTTTCTGATACACACTGCCAAAGCAAAGTCTATTTGCGTGTGTAAATATAAACATTGACCTGGAAAGAACAGGAAATGTTTAATGCTCAACCTTTCCACTCATTATTGCTGTTGGTTTGAGGCTAAAGCAATTTCATGGTGCAAACTCTCTGACCACAGATAACCAACATTCCCGTAAAATTCTCTGGCGATGGCACTGTGTAGGATTCTAGATTTTTCCATGTATCATTCACATGAAAACAGTCTGTTGAGAGGTGATTCTACAGCCCAATAGGGAAGCAATTCAAAAAGAGATTTTCTTACTCCATCAGTTTGCACAAAGCCAAGAATGATGTTCATTGCCTGGGCTGTGTATTGTCCTAAGGCTTATATTTTATCTCGGTTATCCAACTATGTCTTATTACAGTACTTTCACTTGAATTATGAAGATATCTGCTTAATTTTCCATATCTGCATATGGTATAGCTTTACATGATTTATTCTAATAATCCTGTTCACCTCTATCTCAATGATTTTTTAGTATAACCTTATCAGTACTGAATTTTATAAGCATACAAAGAATTTGGGTGTGAGGAATGAAGATTTATGATCATTTATTAATCTCATGGTAAGCCTTACATGAGATTAACGAACTGCTGCATGTTACATAAATTTCTTATAATGACAGAGGAAATAAACTTTGAAGATTTCTGAGATTATACTACTTTAAGTATAATCTACTTAAAGGAAACTCTACTTTAAGAAGTTAATCAAGCCTTTAAAAAAAAAAAAAAAAAAACTGACTCCTAGGAAAAGCTTTTAGTAAGCAATTGTCTTGTTTTCTTTCAGTGTAACCCTCAGGTTCCTGAGGCTTGTGATATAACACTGGCTCATGATATTTTTGTGTGCATACATATAGAGATAGTTTTAAGTCCATGAATAAAATGTATAGCTTTTATATTTTACTACTGATGAAATCATTTGATGGTCTTTATGTCAGCTTAAGTGAAAAAGTTAAAATTTGCTGTAGAAATGATCCTTGTCTATTAGCTTATGTGCTTAGTCACTCAATCGTGTCCTACTCTTTGCGACCTCATGGACTGTAGCCTGCCAGGCTCCTCTGTCTATGGGATTCTCCAGGCAAGAATACTGGAGTGGGTAGCCATTCCCTTTTCCAGGGGATCTTCCTAACCCAGGGATCGAACCCAGGTCTCCTGCATTGCAGCTGGCTTCTTTACCATCTGAGCCACTAGGGAAGCCCCATCTCCAGCTTAAGAAGAGATTTTCTGTAGATACTCCAATTGCAGCTCATTTAGACAGAAAACATGACATTATACACTGAGTCCTTGTCTTTTTCTCTATATTTCACTCTAGCACTTTCTCTTCATCTCTGGCTCTCTCTGTCTCTCTGATACATATCTACATGAAGGAAGTCTCATCTGAGAGGCAAAAATAGCATGAGACCAGCATATTTTATCGTATTTTCCCCTTCATATGTGTGTGTACCCGGCCCTACTGACACTCCTGCCAACAGAAATGCCAGAATGTGTTTAGAAAGAAAAATAGCCTTGCTATTAGTTTCCCATGGAGGCTCTGGGATGATGGCTGATGGAGAAGAGAGAGGCAAGAGCAAAGACTTTAGCCATAGACTGATAAAGCATAAATTCATGTACAGCAGAAAGAATAGACTAAAAACGAAAATGGTGCTGTTTTTCATCATAGGTGCAAGAACACACGTTCATGGTTGTTGACATAACTACAGAAAAAAAGAGGATATACAAGGAGATTTGGGGCGAAAAAGACTTGTCATCTTTTGGGAATTTGTAGGGTTGCTGGACATGGGCACAGAAAGTGATGAGGTGACATCATTACAGATTGCATGGACATAAGTACAAACAAGCAGAGTAATAGTTTATGGAGCAATGGGAGCTGCAGTGGTGTGGGGGCAGCTAGAGACAAAACGATGGGCTGCCCTTACCTAGCACTTGTATCCTCTTGACAGATAGGAAGGGGATTTGACTTTAATACCAAGGGTCCATGCTGTTTTATTTGTAGTTAGTAGTTTAAGTACTGCTAAAAGTTGATTTAGCTGAAACCCTCTGCCACATGGTAAAACACAATAGCTTGTTGGATACTGTTGAATGAAAAGATGAAATGTTTCCTCTGGCTAAAGAAATGGCTCAGTCATTAATACTGTGCATCCAAGGAAGTATGCACCATTGGTTTCTCATGGTTAATTTCAAATGACTCAAGAAATGCTCTCAGAGTGAATGCTTATATACATTTGAGTTTGATGTACATATTTGTGACTGGAGGCCTGGTAGACTTTCTCTGTCTTTCATGCAGTTTCTTGAACACTCTGTCATTTTCCTCAGCCATCTGGCTAGGACAAATCAGAGGACACCTTGACTTGCTTTATGTGTGTGATGATGTAGATGTGGGCACACCTATGCTGTTTCGGTGGCACGCTATATAATTTGATTATTTTAAGCAAGAACCATGGAGCAGGTTGATTATTTCCAAAGGCAGAAGTGATCACCAAGAGGTAGAAAGTTAATTCTGCTTTTGAAAGCTGCTTTTTTTCCTCACTGTGTAAAATTCATTTTGGGTAAAGGCCACGGAAAGTGTTACTGTGGAAACTGTTACTGCCAGGCTGGTTGGCATGGAGATAAATGCGAATTCCAGTGTGACATCACCCCCTGGGAGAGCAAGCGAAGATGTACATCTCCAGATGGCAAAGTCTGCAGCAACAGAGGTGTGTCTTTCATATTCATTACCACGTAATTGGGGAAAAAACAAAGCTCTTTAATTATTACTTCACCTTTCCTGTGTATTTCCTTCCATGTGGAAGTCATCTTTTATAGGCTTTGACTTTGATGTAAATCAACATTTCCCATACCAACAAGCGTCCCTTTCTTATTTTTTTTTTTACTGGGAAGAAGGCAGAAAGATAAGAAAGTTGCTGTCATACTTGCAGCTTCACTGAACAAATAGTTAACTCAGGGCCTGTAATTTCTTTGGCAGCCCTCCAGAAATGACATGGTAGAGCGAAAAGGCGATTCTGGTAGATACTTCTGTTAAATGTCTCTTGACTAACAGAACCAGCTACAGCGTGACCATCTCATTATTCAGAGGGTATTCCAGAAAAAACGTGTCTTAATTAAGTCAATCAAAGGCTTGGTTACAATACTGAATTGATATGGAGTCATTTAACTTTGATACACAACAATAAAAATATGATAATGAATAAAATATAGCCATGTGAAATTGAGATTGACCTTAGGCAGGAATTTAAAAAATATATTAGTATTGCTATTGTGTAATTTAAAGTGAGTTAACTAAGTGTTGATATCAAATCAACTAGTATTAAACACTTGGAAGAAAATTCTTGAAAATACGTGTTCTTTTTCCCTTTGTCAGCTGTCCTGGTAGATAAATAGCCATGTTGGGCTTTTCTGACTACTTGAAGTTATCAGTAAGTAGTCAGTTTCCTTCTATAAACAAGTTAAAATCTAGAAAGCTGGAAAATTATTTTTTTGCATTTCTATAAATGAATGACACATTTTAATAGGTAATGCTTACATGGAAAGCCTAAACACACTACCAGTTTTATCTTTTTAAAGGTTGACACAGAAAAGTAAAATATGCCCAATTTCTGTACATAGAGAAAGGGAAGCAAAAGGCCTGAACTTGGGACAAAAATTATAAGGAAAAGTCCTCTCTTTAATTTATGCAGAGCAGGTCTGATTATTTATCATACTCACTCACTTATATTTTCATTTATTATATAAGCTATGTAGGAACCATTGCTTCACGAATGCCCTATTGATGGACATTTAAATCACCAGTGGTTTTTCAATGACATGATACCACCATATTTAATGTTCCTATACATGTGCTTTTCAGTTCTTTTCCTTGCCTCTACATACGTGAATTGAAGTGAGCTGTTATACGTAACATACATCTAAAGAGTCTATGTTGGGAAACTGCCATCTGGAAAGTTGTGCATTTTATACTCTGCACCTGCACAAACTCTTGATCCTAAAACAATCTTCTTTTTCATTTCTGTCTGATGTCTGAAATAATTCTAACTCGCTGTTGTTTAAAGTTCTCTTAACCCTTAATCGTTACAGGTTGAGTGATAAGCATTTTTTACATTTATCTATCGTCATTATTTCTCTCGACAAAACTTCCAATTAGTGTCCTTTGTCTATTTTTCTGTAGGCATATTTGTCCTTGGATGATTCATTCATAAGAATTGCTTATGTTTGTGAAAGTAGCTCTGTCTTTTAAATACATATGACTACATGTTTCAGCTGTTTTTATCTTTTAGTTCATTTTTGGTGTCTTGCCCTCAGCCAGAATTTTAGATTTTTATGTCGTTAATTCTTTTATTTTTTTTTCTTTAAATAATTTGCTTTGACGTTTTTGAATAAAAATGAATTTTATTTTACATTTTATGGTTTTATATCCTTAAATCTTTAGCTGGAATTGACTTTGATGTAAGAGGTAAGAAAGGGATTTAACTTTGTTCCTTTCACAAATGGTCTAAAGATCATTGCCCTAAAGATGATTATTAATAGTTCACACAAAATTATATGATTTACAACTTAACACTTCTCTATATGAATCTCCAAAAAGCCAGAGTCCTCGCTCTCCGCCTATGCCAGTGTCGTCTATAGCCTGGGCTCATCTGACCCAGCCATGCCTGCTTTTCAGTCTTTCTGGATATGCTCCTTCTGCTCCAGTAGGTCAGGTCTGCTGAGGATCCCATGTCCATCCCCACCTTCCTTGGCTCACTCTTGCTTTCTTGACCTCCCTTGAATTGTTCTACCTCCAGACCTCCTAAAACATTTCCCCTTCTCTCTTCTTATCCAGACCATCTACCTTAATTACTTCTGCTCACATTGACTTCCACTTGCCCAACTTTTAGAGTATTTATGTCCTTGTTTACAAAATGTTAGTGCTTCACGTGCTAGTTTTTTTATTAGCCTTTTTTTTTCCTTTGGTCAAATAAATTGTAAACCTCTTGAGAGCAAGGGTGACATTTTTTGTTAATTGTGTTGGTATTATCTCTGAGTCCTACCAGCACAGTGTTCCTGACACATCCTGGAATCCCACAGAAGTATCGGCATGGATAATAACTTTTGTTTATGAAGGATCTCTACTGTCCACTCTAGATGGTGTTTCATAATTCCCAAACACACATATTTTCCAAATATAAAGTGAACAACAGAAGAAAGAGCAATGTGTAAGATGCTTTCTTTCATGATTTTTCTTCATTCGACCCATAAAAAATTATTTTTCCCCTCTAGGGATTTGTGTGTGTGGTGAATGTTCTTGCCACGATGTGGACCCCACTGGAGACTGGGGGGATATTCATGGGGACACCTGTGAGTGTGACGAGAGGGACTGCCGGGCTGTCTATGACAGATATTCTGATGACTTCTGTTCTGGTAAGTGCTTTTCTAACTCCTGTTTTTATTTTTTTTATTATTATTATTCTTTTAAAAAAAGATTTATTTATTTCTTTTATTTGATAGTGTTGGGTCTTAGCTGTGGCCTATAGAATCTACTTCCCTGATCAGGGATCGAACCTGAGCCCCCTGCACTGGGAACTCAGAGTCTTTACCACTGGACCAGCAGGGAGGTCCCTAATTCCTGTTTTTAAATAAGAAAGTGTTCATTTCCCTCTTTTCAAGATTTATTCTGCTTCTCCAAGAAACTGTGAAAGAACTGAATGTGCCTTCTGAAGAATTTGAGACCCATAGGACTCCTAATATCAACCCGAAAACCCTTTAGAGAATTTGCCACAATGGGCAAAGATTGGAGATGCAAACACACCCACTCTCTGAAAAGCAGTCTAGTCTTTCACCAAAAAGAACTATTACCTCCACGTATTTAATACTTAGCAGTGAGAACACGAAGCTAGCAGACCTGACCATGAACAGGAGAGGTACCGTTAAGGTAACTGTTATTAACACAGCACAAAACGAAAGACAATGTGGTTCTCGTAGGAATTTATTGCATTGCTTCTTCGGTATAATTTATATACTAAAAGTTGTTCTGCATTAAGTCTACAATTGAATATCAATTAGTAGATTCAAAAATTCTATGTGGACCAGCTACTCTTTGCCAGCATCTGTGCTGCATCCGGGCCACTGGTTCCAGCAACGAAGGAGACAAAGATAATCCTTGACAAGGAGCCTGTAGTCTAAATGCAAGGGGCTTCCCTGGTAGCTCAGCTGGTAAAGAATCCGCCTGCATTGCAGGAGACCCTGGTTCCATTCCTGGATTGGGAAGATCCCCTGGAGAAGGGATAGGCTACCCAGACCAGTATTCTTGGGCTTCCCTGGTGGCTCAGTCTGTAAAGAATCTGCCTGCAACATGGGAGACCTGAGTTTGATCCCTGGGTTGGGAAGATCCCCTGGAGGAGGGCATGACAACCCACTCCAGTATTCTTGCCTGGAGAATCCCATGGACAGAGGAGCCTGGCGGGCTTCAGTCCATGGGGTCGCAAAGAGTCGGACACGACTGAGCGACTAAGCACACACAATCTAAATGAAAGGGAAAAAAAAACAAAAAAACACACTGCCAGAATTTCTAATAGTGCAAAGGAAAACAATAAGCAGTCAGATTTATCTTTAAAAATGTCACTCAACAAAAATGAAGTAATAGATTTTATTACATGGGACAGTCCAGGAGGCATAGACACATCTTCATGCTTGATTGCTTGGTTTGTGTAAGGAAATAGATGGGGAACTCTGTCTCCAGAAAAAGTTTGCCAGCAAAGGCAGATAAAAGAGCTACCCTTTTTAATTACGATGATGCAACTGCAAAGACTTCTCTGGCCTGGCCCAGGGGAGCTGGCTCCTGTAGCTTTCCCCTGCAGAAGAATTGCCCTGTTCTGATGATCCCTCGGGCTTGGGAGAATTTCCTGAATGGGCTCACAGAGGTGATGGGGTCGTAGGCTGAGATTTGAACAATAAGACATCAGGCTGTGATTGTGATTTTATTATTCCTTTGTTGAAGTGAGCTGAATGTGGCCAGTTCTCCACAGTCTGCCTCCCACACCTAACATGAGAAATATAAGCAAGAGGAATCTCATTATCAGAGATCCTACGCTGAGAGACACCTGTCAAGTTCGTTCACACACCTCATTCCATTTTATGTTCGCACTGACTCAGACAGGGATACATTATCATCTACGTGTAAGAGGGAATGTTCAAAGAAATTAGCGACTTGACAAGTTCACACCGCCCTTAAATGTCACCTGAAAACAACTTTAGCTGAAGTGCTCATGTCATTTAATCTCCAAATGATGCACAGAAGATGCTTCAATTTTACTTTGTTTTGGTAAGGAAGAGATGTCCTTTGAATGCTTAAAATTCTTATAAAACTAAGCTTCTCTGAACATTGTTTTGATCTGGGGTGGGCATCAATGTCTGGAGTATTTCTTCATGCTTATTAAATCTTTAGAATTCTATATACAATGCTTAGCAAATTACTAGTCTTCACAATTTTCCCAATTGCCCAGAGTTGCACCATGAGAAGGGAGCCATGCAATTGACTATTGAGTGTGGAAGTACCTTAGTGTTAGGAGATAGAATATCCACATCCACCCCAAGGATGTGGATATTCTCTAGTGATTTATGCCAGGCTGGAGTGGAATAAGACTCAGATAAAATGAAGCTTTATTTTTAGCTCCCATTCCAGCCACCCTGAGAGTTTTGAGCTTATTTAAGTCCAAGAGAAATCTCTCATTGGATTATAGTTGGCTCATTTAATTGACCTTCTAATTTTATTTATTTATTCCCACTCTTTCCATTCATGTATTCAATAATGCACTTAAATGTAAATATTTTGTGCCTGATGCATCATGGGTACAGGAGACATGATACAAATTTTAAAATATGATCCCTGCTCCCAAATAAATCAGTTGTATTTATTTGTTCTTTCACTCCTAAAGTGTATTTATCACTTCTTTCACACTTCTTTCACTCCTGTTCACTGATACATGAATTCATCCATATACAAATATGACTCATGTACCCACAAAGATACACACGCATGTTCATGCCTCAAAGAGGATACTCTAGACAAATTTTGAGTGTGACTGAAATGACAAGGGCATGACCAGCCATCCTGAAGTATATCAGCTGCTCTGTTATTCCAGTTCTATGAACTGCTCCCCTGAACTGACTTTCTGATTCTGAAATAACTCCTTTCTTCCTGATGACTGCTTACCAATCTGATCCATTTTGCCAAATTCCCAAATAGGAAAAAATATGCTGCAGTGTGACTTTCCACTTTTTCAGCTTGCTCCTGCCTAGCAAATGATGAAAATATAAGGTTAGTTTTGGCCTGGAGTTCCCTTAGTTTGGAAAGTAGACTCATTTGGTAGAACCATATTATGGGAGGAGACTTGTCTTTGTGGATTAACAAAGAGCTAAGGGAAGAAATGGAAGGAAATGGTTACATACATTCAGTTTACATTGTCTTGAAAGGGAAAAATAATATATTAAATGACAAGTGCTAGTTGGATTGAATTCATTTCCCCCAATGTTTTCTCTCCATGGTCTTCATATTTCCTTGTGAGAAGCAACTTGTAAATATCAGATTCCAGTTCATGAGCATTTTTTGTTCATTTTCAAGGAAAGAAATAGCCTCTGTGGAAGAAGAGCGTTCTGGAATGGATGGAATTACATATGTCCTGGATTGATGTTTCTGAGGTTAGATAGCTTAACACAAAAGAGTGCAATGATCACACACACAAAAAAGCTTTGGTGTCAGCAACCTCTTCTATAATTTCTTGAGAGCCTTTAAAGCTCAGTGTTTTGTTTTTTTAAGTAAGTTTTTTTTTTTTTAAAGAATGTTTTTGGCTGTGCTGGGTCTTTGTCGCTGAGCGGGCTGGGCAGGGACTACTCTCCCTTTGAGTGCGTGGGCTTGTCACCACGAGGTCTTCCCTTATTTCGGAACATGGGCTCTAGGGCGCTCAGACTTCAGTAGATGTGGCGCATGGCCCCAGTAATTGCAGCTTCTGGACTCTAGGATGCATGGGCTTCAGCAGTTGAGGTTCCCAGGCTCTGGAGCACAGGTTCAGCAGTTGCAGTGCACGGGCTTAGTTGCTCCAGAGCTTATGGGTCTTCCTGGACCAGGGATCGAACATGCGTCTCTTGCCCTGGCAGGTGGATTCTTCACCACCGAGCCACTAGGGAAGCCCCTAACGCTCAGCGTTGCCATGATGCTCTTTGATGATGTCTCTTGCTGCCAGCTCCCCACCCTGTGATGCAGTTCTGGCTGTGATCCTGGTTACATGTCAACATTAGACACTGTTGTTTTCCCCTTGTCATGAATGTGTGTGTGTGTGTGTGTATCTAAGGAGTGTTCATAGGTCTTTGAAAGCAGTTCTCTAATGTACATTCCGTGTATTTAATATCTGCGATAAAACAATACATTCTATATCTTTCATCTCTATTTTGTTGATTCCCTTGTCTACAGAGTTTAAAAGAATCTTTGTTAGAATCAATGAAATGAACTTCTGAAGGCCAAATATATGTGGATACATACACACCTAGATTTGACACACTAGCATTGAAACATGATGTTTCAGATCAGGGTGGTAGAATTCACTTCTTCTAGTTCTCTCATTAAGATAAAGTGAGATGGAGCCCAGAAAGGTGAACCAGTGACTCATTTAGATGGAGGACACGGATCTCCTAACTTCTTCACTTTTCCTTTTTTCTCTATTTGTTTTTGAAAGACTCTGATATAGTATGTTATGACAGTCTAAAGGATTTTCATGATAAATAGATCTTATCGTTTCTAAACTTATAAATCAAAAGCAAGCATTTTCATCATCTTCATTTTATCGCTATAAAATTGAGAAACTAGTAACCTCAGAAGAGAAATTGCAATTTCAAGTTTTGATTTCCTGTCTTTTCTGAAAAGCTAAATACCTGCTTCAGAATCTGGTATTGATACCTTGCATTTCTAACTGGTTTCCTAAACCCACTGATGAAATACCATAAAGAATTTTAGTAGAAAAAAGTACAGTTTCCTTTAGAATGGAATCCATAACTTATTTTTGGCTGCATGTGACTTTAAGTTATTGAAGAATATATAACTTTTACAACTGTGAAAGCATAGTTTTGTTTATGTTTTCACTCGTCAAGTTCGTCTCTGGTCAACATTTAGGTTAGCATTACCACTGTCAATACTATTCTTCACGCTGCTAGACTAGAGTTACATTCAAGCCTTTTCTCTATTACTTTTACATTTGCTTCTTTTGTGATATTCATCGGGGTATTGGATTTAGGTATACCTACTTTTCCCCAAACAATGAAACCTTCAGAAACATTCTGTATGCCACTATTTCCTCATTTAAACTGGTTGCCATATACTCACTGACTCTCAGGAATTACTTTCACTGTGAACGTTTTACTCAAGTCATTCATTTTTTTCATAACCCTTCTTCCCCCAGCGTGAACTTGTTCACTGGATGTTGGCTTCTGGTGGCAAAGTGTAGAGGGCACAGCCGTGGATGATTTGAGGAGGCCAGGGCCCATCCTGAACTAGGCAGTGTTCTCCCACTTTGATCCTTTCCTAGTTAGAGGCCAGACCTTTCAGCCCGGCCAGTCGCAGCAATGACAGCATCCCATCAGTTCTTTCCAGTGTGTACACAATCGACCACAGCTGTTTCTGAGAGTGCCTTTTGCTCAGCTGAGGCAGGGGCTGGGTCCAAGCCTGAGGCCACACACAGAAGCTTAAGGATCATCACACATATGGTTTTTGTTTGGAGTTGGCGATGCCTAGAGGTGACGCATAAACTCAGAGTAGTAATCCTTGAGAAGGTCCGTGATGCTGCATTAAATGCACAGGAAATAGAGGTGAAGACCTTATGGACCACGTTTCCTCTAGAACTTGTAGAAATGCTCAGAAATAGCAGAGGGACAGAAAAGTGAAGCCGCATAACATTAGGGGGAGAAGCACAGAGAGTAAGGACTCAGCGAGGCAAATAGAACAAAAACAGAAGGGAGTGGATATGAGGGCAACAAGGGGAAGACTTGCAGAGATTTCTTCTAGGTCTAGTGCATCTGTACGTTTTTTTAACATTTGTTAAAGCACCCACAATTAATCTGACTTCTTAAGATACTAACTAGACCAGATTTTAATTTCAAGAATCTCTATTAATAGTGTCTGTCCATCTTCATGAATTTGTTTTATGCTACTGAAATTTTTTTTTTTTAATGTTGACATGTGAATGAACCTCAGACAGAAAGTAATGGCTATTCTTTTTTTAAAAAATGGTTACTTATTTTAAAATTACTTATTATTAATTTATTGATTTATTAATTTATCATTTATTTGCATTCACTGGCTCTTATTTGCGATGCCTAGGATCTTCGTGGTGGCGTGCTGTAGGATCCTTAGTTGCAACATGTGGGATCTAGTTCCCTGATGAGGAATCCAACCTGGGCCATTGCATTGGGAGCCTGGAGTCTTAGCCACTGACCACCAGGGAAGTGCCTGTAATGGCTGCTCTTAAGCCAACTATGGAACTTCAGAGTATCCTCCCATCAGTCCCCATCTTCTTCCACACAGACTCTGACTTTATTCCACGTGCCAAGGGATCAGGATGCTCACTGCCCATGAATTCCAAGCACCTGCAGTAGTAGGTGGCCTTCTCCTGAGTACTTAGGAATTCCCTGGCCTCCTCACCTACTGGATGCTTTGTTCTAACTTCCACAGCTATTTTAAACTTTCAAGAGGAAAGCTTTTTTTCCCCCCTTTCAATCTAACTGTGTTTTTCAGTTTTATTGTTGAAGTGTCAGCTCGTCTTCCGCAAATGGCAGCATGTCCTGTACTTTGTCCAGCATCCTCCTGGCACATTCAAGTGCCCTACAAATGATGCTGCTTGTCTCCCAGAATTTCAAAGTCACTGGCTCTCATAGAACAGCAGAATTGATTGTACTTTAAATGTTAAAGATTTTTTTTTAAAATCTGTTTTTTATCTATGCATTTGCAATACAGCTCTGTTTGCAAATTTTGCTCTAAAAATTATATGAGGACAGGGAAGATGGGGAGGAACTTTGTAAGCTAGGATAAATGGCTAGAATCTAGGGAACCCAATAACCTCAGAGCTATAAGTGTTAGTAAGTTAAATTTTTATAATAAAAATTCCTGTGTTTGAAGGTCTAAATGATCATAGTCACATGTCGTATGTATCTATTAGTAATCAAAAAATTTTCCTTTAAAATTATGAGCTCTAAGACAAAATGTTAGTATCAATAGCAATTTGTTCCATAGATTCTGTTACATAGCAGGTGCTCAATAAACTTGTTGAATGGAATTTAGTGTAAATGAGAGATTTGGGTTCCATAGTCCCTAATAGCTCATCCTATTTTGACTGTGATTTTATGACTTATTCCATGAAGAAGCCGGTTTATAATGAAAAGCTTCCTGATAGACGGATGCTTCAAACTTGACAGATGGACATCTGCCCACAGACCTCATGAGATACTGATAAAACAGGCCAGTCTTCACTGAAGGCCAGTTTTCATACTCTGTGATATATATTAATATCAATGGACATGAGTTTGAGTAAGCTCTGGGAGTTGATGATGGACAGGGAAGCCTGGCCTGCTGCAGTCCATGTGGTCACAAAGAGTCGGATACGACTAAGCAACTGAACTGAACTGAATACAAAATAGCATGGATTTTTAATCCATTAGCAACATACTTGATTTACTTAAGGAAAGTATGATTCCACTTCCTTTAAAATCCTTCATGCATTTTTGGAGGAATTATTGAAATCTACTTTACTTTGCATTTGTAATAATGAGTTTCAGAACGGTTATGAAGAGTTAGAAAAACTCAGCTAAGTTATTCATTCCTTTCTGTTCCTACTTGGTTAGATGTGTGGGCTCAAATGAATAAAAATAACAATAGCTCATTTTTATGTAGCATTTTAAGATACATTATATACTTCTTGATAAATATGGATAGATAATGCGGTTTAGAATGAAGAACCTAAATGTCAAAGAGGGTGTCATTTGACCAGCTGTATTCTGTAGGGAGCAGGGTCAGGATTTGAACCTACTTATATGATTGATAACCTGGTCTATTTTCTGCTATACCGTATCACCACTTATCACAGTTTTTTGAAGGCTCTGTGTCCATGTGTAAATAAATTAATTTCTTTCCTGACCTCTTTTGTGTGTATGAAATTAGTCTTCAAGGGTTGTGGGTAGTAAAAAGGTCATGAAAATAAAGTCTGGGAGACTCCAGGAGCTGAGACCCTGTTTCAAAAACAAATTGCTTTCCATTTCCTATGGCTCTCCTCCATATGAATTAATCTCCAGACCCATTAAACCCTCCATTTGGGCCCCAGCAGGCTAATTCAATCTCGTGCACTTGGATTTTGAAAGATTCAAGTTGATAGCCCTCCAAACCTGTTTATCTGATCTGGAGTTGTTGCTTTTCTTTACTCTTCACGATCAATCAATACAGCTCGGGTATTTAAGAACGTTGTTGAAAAATGGACTTTTGCCTTAATGTTTTCTATGAGATCCTGAGTTCTTTGTCACACTCACTGTTTGGAAACTAATTCTGACTTCAGTATGTTTTTCTCGTATACATGTGTATGTGTATATATATATAATACATTTTTACATACACTGATATACATGTATACTCTTACTCTCATTGTGAAGGTCACGGGCAGTGTAACTGTGGCAGATGTGACTGCAAAGTAGGCTGGTATGGGAAGAAGTGTGAACACCCACGTTCCTGCCCGCTGTCAACGGAGGAGAGCATCAGAAAGTGCCAGGGAAGTGCCACTCTGCCATGCTCAGGAAGGGGTAAGTGAGGGTCTCAGGCCTTGCCACCCACCACTTCTAACCCTGTGAGTCTAGTGAATTCACTTTACACGTATCTTATTTAAAAGGTAGCTGAGATTCCTGAATGAGGAACAATTTGCCTTTTCAGAATAATGACTCCAGTATCCACGAGTGAAAATACGGAGAACTATAATCTCTCTCTTTCTTCCTCTCTGTCACAACCGCCCCCACACACACTCACTCACTCACTCAGTCTACTTTAGCTCTGAGATTTGTTCAATTTCCATCTAGTTCAATGCTGCATTAAAAGAAGAAAAAAAAAGTTTGAATATTTGCTCAGAGCTTTGTCAATAAAACCATCTAATTGTCCACTGACATTTCTGAAACTTAATAACATCCTACTGAATTGTAGTGTTGGCTTTTGAGAAAGCATCATATAAACAGCTTGGAATAAGCTTTCCTGGTCTTGGATGGCATGTAGCCTCAGGTGTGTTCTTGGTACCAGATCAGTACACACTGGAGGAGAAGGAAGGATTCATCTAGGGGAAAGCTGGTTTCATTGTTTTTGATTTATCAAAATAAGAAATACAATTTCACCTTTCATGCGAAAAATGGCAAAGTTAAGGTGAAATATGCTTTTGGAGGAACTGGTAATTGAAGTTATTACAAATTTTATTCATGAAAAAGGAAAATGAGAAAGATTTCCCTTATATGAATGTTAGATCAGAACCACCACAATATTGTAAAGTAATTAGCCTTCAATTAAATAAATTTAAAAAATTAATTTTATGTTGCAGGGCTTTTTTTTTCTTTTTGAAAAATGAATTTTTGAGATTGAATTCAAGTGTCATAAAATTTGTGCTTATAAAGTATACAACTTAGAGGGGTTTTTTGTTTTACTTTTTACTGTATTCATAGAATTATCTGACCTTCACCACTGACTTGTTCCAGAACATTTTCATCACCACAAAAAGAAACTTGGTACCCCTTCCTGGTCACTCTCCATATTCTCCCCACTCAGCCCCTGGAAACCATTAATCTTCTTCCTGTCTCTGTACTTTTGCCTGATCTGGATATTGCATCTAAATAGGAACTGTGTTCTTTTGCGTCTGGCTTTTCTCACTTAGCTTAATGTTTTCAACTTGTAGTGTGAGTACCTCGTTTTATGGCTGCATAATATTCATCTGTATGGATATACCATGTTTGTTCATCCACCCATCTTTCAATCAACATTTGAGTTGTTTATTCTTTTTGGCCATTATGAATACCGTTCTATGAATATTTATTTACAAGTTTTGTGCAAAGAATTTTTTTTTTTTCATTTCTCTTGGATATCTGCCCATGAGTTGGAATCGCTGTGTCATATGGAGTTCTATGGTTAGGTTCTTGACGTACCGTAACACTGGCTTTAAAGTGACTGTACTATTTTAGTTTTCCTTCAGAAGTGTATGAAGCTTCCAATTTCTCCACATCCCCACTGTTATTTATTATCATATGTCATCTTTTCTCTATTATTATTTTTTTGAGGGGTGGGTAGAAAAGTCTCCAAGATTATTTGTAACATACTGTTTTCCTGTACTCTGGTATTTATCCCTAATGATTATAAGAAAGAGGATAAAATATGGATAGAAGGAATTTTTAATTTCAGAAGCATTTCGGATTTGCCCCATCCTTCACTAATAACCCCAGACAGGAACCACTGTTATATCAGCATTAGTAAAATATTGTGATTCTATTGCTTCAGCAAGCCTATTAAGCTCTTAAAATAACAAAGACTAAAAAATCAGTTTTTCTTGGACTATTGTTATTTATTGCTAAGAATAGCAAGCTATATAATAGAAAAATAAGAAAAGCATATAAAATATCTTAAACATAGAAAATGACTTTAAGTATGTGTGTATATATATATATCTGCCAAAGTTTTCCATTTGTCTTGAATTTTTATATGATGTTAGTGCAAGAGAATTATTTATGGACTTCATATATCAATGTTTAATAAACTCTGACAAACATATTTGTCTCCTACCTTTATGAATAATCTTTATTTAGTTCCTATTTTTCAGGACTAGAGTATATTTAAAGTTTATTGTACCAAAAAGGTGTTAATATGTAGAGAATTATACTTTTTATTTTTTTTGAAATTCATTCAAGCCTTTTGATGCTCTTTACCAATTGTAAGCTTCTCTAGTTTCCTCACAAGGAAACAGAGATATTGATGAGTGAAGAGGTTTTCCAGGGAACTGTAACAAAATGTAAGAATTTTGAGAATGAAGACCAAGGATTTATGACAGGCAGGCCAGTGCTCGGACCAATGGTCAGAGACTTCGTTTTTCATAGGGCTACATCTGCAAACTCATGAGCACTGGAGGTTTTAAAGCAAATGGCCAAGATGGAAACTTCCAAAGGATTAGTTTTGCGGTTTATGAATGACAACTGCAGCTGTGGTTACATGAGTGAAGAAAGCAATTACAAGGCCCATCGGTTCTCCAGCCGGAGAGCCTCAGCAGCTCACCAGCTGGGGCCAAGGGGGAAAAAAAAAAGCAATTCTCCTGGTAGAATTAAATTAGATTACTTGCTTGTGTCAGTGATGACTATGTGTGATCATTATGTCTTAAAGGCAGGGGAATAATTTAGAGGATGTCTTAAATTCTTGGTTAATCCTGTAATTCCTTGATTTCTATCCCTTCGTTTAGTTAGATGATTCTCCTGGAGCCAGTGTGGATATCCAGTGATTCATCCTAATTTCTGCTCCTGGGGTTGGGGGATGGGGTGCAACTTCCTCGATTCTCCTATCAGTGTTCCGCTCCAAGGGCAAAAGAGTCGGACGTGACTGAGCACACAGACACGGGCAATGTCTACACATTGGTTTTCAACTCTTCTTGGTTAAAAATACACTTTTATTGTTATTGAGGTTCTCCTGGGTACGTGGTCTGGCTTTGGCCAGAAAATATGAGCAAAAGGGATGTTATCACTTCCAAGTGGAGGATGCGGAGGCAGTGAGAGATTGTTGTGCTGTCGTGTTCCCTGGCATGGGGATTTGCAGTGTTTAAGATGGTAGCTGATCTAAATAAGGGGATGTCTGCTGACCCACCAAAGGTCTATAACACAAGTGAGAAATAAACCTTTGTTGTTTCAAGTGGCTGAGACGTTGGGGTTGTTTGTTATGGCCACAGAACTCCTGATCATACTCTCTTCTGCATGCAGAATTAGGGAACACAGCCAAAGCAACACAACCAAGCTAGCAAATGCAGCAAAAATCACGCTTAAATCCAAAGAGGTAGGTATAAAAAAGTTGAGGTTTATTATTGTATATATATTGAATGTATCATATCAGCATGGGTATCTAAATCAGCATAAATAGGGACTTCAATGGCAGTCCAGTGGTTAGAAATCCATGCTTCTGCTGCAAGAGACATGGGTTCAATCTCTGGTTGGGGAACTAAGACGCCATATGCTCCATGATATGGCAAAATCAAACTAAATATATGTATATTTTATAAGTGATATATTTATATTATTCTGTTAATATCAGTAGCATTTATGGGCACAATAAAATGCTAAGAGCATTAAATGCATTACCTTTTTTAATATTCCCAAAACACAATGAGGTAGGAAGAAATATAATTCTTCTACTTTTCACAAAAGAAGAAACTGGAACAATCTGTCATCTTACCTGGTAGGTGCAGGAGGTACAAGTTTTCATAGAAATTTTAATCCAGGCCCTTCAATGCAAGAGCTGTCATTTAAGATAATTTACTAACATTCTAATTTGTTAATGTGTTCTTATAACAATTTTCTGAACAACTTGCAGTGAATATATTTTTGTATTATAAGTATTCTTCTGCAAAATTATTGATATGGCTACATAGCATTCCATAATATGGTTGTATCCATAGCAAAATAATTTAATCAACCCTCTTTTATTAGAAATCTAAATTGTCTCTTATTTTATTCAAGTGCAAATGTCATACTTTATACTCTTATAGAAGAACATTTGCATAAACCCTAAGTATTATTCTTAGCTGTGGATTTGTTGTTGTTCAGTGGCTCAGTCATATCTGACTCTTTGCAATCCTATGGACAGCAGCAGGCCAGATTCCTGTCCTCCACTATCTCCCGGAGCTTTCTCAAACTCATATCCTTTGAGTCCATGATGCTATCTAACCATCTCATCCTCTGCTGCCCTCTTCTCCTTTTGCCTTCAATCTTTCCCAGATCCAGGGTCTTTTCCAGTAATTTGGCTCTCTGCATCAGGTGGCCAAAATATTGGAGTTTCAGCTTCAGCATCATTCCTTTCAATGTATATTCAGAGTTGATTTCCTTTAGGATTGACTGGTTAGATCTTGCTGTCCAGGGGACTCTTGAGAGTCTTCTCCAGCATCACAGTTGAAAAGCATCAGTTCTTTGGCTCTCAGCCTTCTTTATGGTCCAACTGTCACACCCATCCATACACAACTACTGGAAAAGCCATAGCTTTGACTCTGTGGACCTATTCAGCAAAGTGATTTTTCTGCTTTTTAATATGCCGTCTAGGTTTGTCACAGCTTTCCTTCCAAGGAGCAAGGATCTTTTAACTTCATAGCTGTAGTCACTGTCCGCAGTGGTTTTGGAGCCCAAGAAAATAAAATAGGTCACTGATTCCGCTTTTTCCCTTTCTATTTGCCATGAAGTGATGGGACTAGATACCGTGATCTTTGTTTTTCAAATGTTGAGTTTCAAGCCAGCTTTTCACTCTCCTCTTTCACCTTCTTCAATGGACTCTTTAGTTCCTCTTCACTTTCTGCCATTACAATGGTATCATCTGCATGTCTGAGGTTGTTGATATTTCTCTCAGCAGTCTTGATTCCAGCTTGTGATTCATCTAGCCCAGCATTTCTCATGATGTTCTTTGTATATAAGTTAAATAAGCAGGGTGACAATTTACAGTCTTGTCTTACTCCTTTCCTGATTTGGAACCAGTCCATTGTTCCGTGTCTGGTTCTACCTGTTGCTTCTTTGATCCACATATACAGGTTTCTCAGGAGACAGGTAAGGTGGTCAGGTATTCCCATATCTTTAAGAATTTTCCACAGTTTGTTGTGATCAACACAGTCAAAGGCTTTAGCATAGTCAATGAAGAAGAAGTAGATGTTTTTGTAGAATTTTCTAGCTTTCTCCATGTTCCAAGCAGTGCTGGCAATTTGATCTCTGATTCCGCTGCCTTTTTAAAAGCCAGCTTGTACATCTGGAAGTTCTTGGTTCACAGTACTACTGAAGCTTAGCTTGAAGGATTTTGAGCATAACCTTGCTAGAATGTGAAATGAGTGCAATTGTATGGTAGTCTGAACGTTCCTTGGTGTTGCCCTTCTTTGAGATTGGAATGAATACTGACCTTTTCCAGTCCTGTGACTACTGTTGAGTTTTCCAAATTTGCTGACATATTGAGTGCAACATTTTAACAGCATCATATTTTAGGATTTAAAATAGCTCAGCTGGAGTTCTGTCACCTGCACTAGCTTTGTTCATAATAAGGCTTCCTCAGGCCCACTTGACTTCATACTCCAGGATGTCCGACTTTAGGTGAGTAGCCATACCATTGTGATTCCAGGTCGTTAAGACCTGTTTTGTATAGTTCTTCTGTGTATTCTTGCCACCTTTTCTTAATCTCTTCTGCTTGCTTTCCTTGTGGTTCAGCTGGTAAAGAATCCACCTGCAATGTGGGAGACCTGGGTTTGATCCCTAGGTTGGGAAGATCTCCTGGAGAAGGGTACAGCTACCCACTCGAGTGTTCTGGCTTGGAGAATTCCATGGACTATACAGTCCATGGGGTCTCAAAGAGTTGGATATGACTGAGCCACTTTCATTTTCACTTTTTCTGTTAGGTCCTTACCATTTCTGAGCTTATCATGCCCATTCAAGGGCATGAAATATACCCTTGAAACCTCCAATTTTCTTGAAGAGATCTCTAGTCTTTCCCATTCTATTGTTTTCCTCTATTTCTTTGCACTGTTCTTTTAAGATGGCCTTCTTATCTCTCCTTCCTATTCTCTGGAACTCACTTGGGTGTATCTTTCCCTTTTTGCTTCCCTTCTTCCTCATCTTTTTGTAAGGCCTCCTCAGACAACCACTTTGTTTTCTTGCATTTCTTTTTCTTGGAGGTGGTGTTGGTCACTGACTCCTGTACAGTGTTATAGATCTCTGTCCATAGTTCTTCAGGTACTCTATCAGATCTGATCTCTTGAATCTATTTATCACTTCCACTTTTTAATCATAAGGTATTTGATTTAGGTCATGCCTGAATGGTCTAGTGATTTTCCTTACTTTTTTCAATTTAAGCCTGAATTTTGCAATAAGGAGCTCATGATTGAAGCCACAGTCAACTCTAGGCTTTGTTTTTGCTGAAAGTATAGAACTTCTCCATCTTCAACTGCAAAGAATACAATCAGTCTGATTTTTATATCACCCATCTGCTGATGTCCATGTGTAGAGTCATCTCCTGGGTTGTTGGAAAAAGATGTTTGTAATGACGACCATGTTCTCTTGACGGAACTATGTTAGCCTCTGCCCTGCTTCATTTTGTACTCTAAGGCCCAAACTTGCCTGTTATTCTGAGTATCTCTTGACTTCCTACTTTTGCATTCCAATCCCCTATGATGCAAAGTACATCTTTTGAAACAAACCGAGATCATTCTGTCATTTTTGAAACTGCACCCAAGTACTGCATTTCAGATTCTTCTGTTGACTTTGAGGACTACTCCATTTCTTCTAAGGGATTCTTGCCCACAGTAGTAAATATAATGGTCATCTGAATCAAATCTGCCCGTTCCTGTCCATTTTAGCTCATTGATTCCTAAGATGTCAATGTTCAACCTTGCCATCTCCTGCTTGATCACATCCAATTTGCCTTGATTAATGGACCTAACATTCCAGACTTTTAGGCAATATCATTCTTTATAGATGGAACTTTACTTTCACCACCAGACATATACATAACTGAGTGTTGCTTCTGCTTTGGCCCAGCCTCTTCATTCTTTCTGGAGCTATTATTGCCTTCTGCTCTTCCACAGTAGCATATTGGACACCTTCTGACCTGGAGGGCTGAACTTCTGCTTTCATATCTTTTGCCTTTTCATACTGTTCATGGGATTCTCGAGGCAAGAATACTGGTGTGGGTTCCATTTCATCCTCCAGTGGGCCATAGAACTCGTCAGTATGACTGGTCCATCTTGGGTGACCCTGCATGGTGTGGCTCATAGATTCCTTGAGTTACACAGCCCACTTCGTCATGACAAGGCTGTGATCCATGAAGGAGCGGATGTGGATTGAAAACATTTAAATGCATAAAAATATAACTTCTTAATAAATGTTCCCAAACAATTTATATTCTCTAGAATAATTGTATCGGGGTGGAAGAGGGTTTCCCTCCGCCTACCAGTAGTGACAGTTTAAATAATTCGCTTTCCATGGGGTGGTTTCTGTTTGTGTTGAAACTTTTACCATTTATCAAACTCCTTTCACTGACTTCTGTAATCATCAAAACGAACAGTTTATCTGCAGGCATTAGTGCTCAGCAGCTTGTGTTTGCAGCGTTTGCCCTCTTTGGTCATCATCCGTCCTGTGTCTAAGTCGTTGTTTTGTTTGGTGCCGCAGTCCCATGTTTGTTGTCTGTCCCCTGCTCCCCTTGGGTTTCTTTGATCAGACTTGTTCTAAGAGAGATTGCACGTGTTTTGGCCCTTCAACACACATACCCATACACCCCCACAAGGGGAGGCGTGAGGTGGGAGGAGAATGACAAATGGAAGCTAATTATTGAATATCATAGCTTCTAGAAAATAGGAACTGTGTCCTCATTTTTATCAATTAGTATGCCTTAATTAATGAATTAAGCAAGTTGGTTCAGTTTCCTCACCTAGGAACATAATTTGAAAGAAGGATAGCATGCCAAATTTGCACCATGTGGAGATTTTTCAATTTAAATTATCATTTATCTCTTTTTATTGGCAAAGCACACCTTTTCTCGTTTTGATCAACCAGAGAAGCTTTTTGTGATGCATGCATTTTTTTTAACCTGTGGTTTTTTACTCTACTTAATTATTTTATAACTGCCATTTTTCTTATTTATATATAGAGAGATACAATTGTTATTTGAAATAGAAAAAAAATTTTGTTTTAAGTCCTCTAAAAAATTATTGTCAATTTTTGTGGGTAGGAGGGTCTTTTAATTTTTTAATAAAATTTTTATCAGCTTTATTGAGATATTGATGTAAAAAAAGAAAACAAAAAATTGCACACATTTAATGTATATAATTTGATTAGTTTGGACGTGTGCGTATACCTGTGATGCCATCAGCACAGTCAGGGTGATACACAGATCTGTTACATGTCCCTGTGTCCTTTTCCTGTGTGTGTGTATGTAGTAATGCTTAGCACAAGCAAACATTGACTATCTAACATAGTCAAACTAACAGAAGCAGAAAATAGAATGGTGGTCACCAGTGGACCGGGGAGGAGGAAAGGGGGGAGGTTTTTTCCAGTGGGTATAAGTTTTTTTTATACAAGGTAAATAAGGTCTGGAGATCTCCTATACAACATAGAGTGGATAGCTAACAATTTTAACTTTTTTGTGTGGTTTTGTGAACTGAAAAAAATTGTTAAGAGGATAGTTCTCCAAACATTTTAAGTACTGCCCCACCTACTGTGATTTTGATTGTATTTTTAAAATTCCCAGAGGCTTAATTAGATATCTTATTGTTAGTGAAGTGGGAAATGTATAGACAAGAGAACCCAGTATTTCCTTTGAGTAGTACTTTGAGTACACTTTGTCGACAAAGGTCTGTAGAGTCAAAGCTATGGTTTTTCCAGTAGTTATGTATGGATGTGAGAGTTGGATCATAAAGAAGGCTGAGGGCCGAAAAACCAATGCTTCCAAATTGTGATGCTGGAGAAGACTTTTGTGAGTCCCTTGGATAACAAGGACTGTTATCCAATCAATCCTAAAGGAAATCAACTCTGAATACTCATTCGAAGGACTGATACTGAAGTTGAAACTTTGGTCACCTGATACGAAGAGCCGACTTACTGGAAAAGGCCCTGATTCTAGGAAAGACTGAAGGCAAAGGAGAAGGGGGCAGCAGGAATGAGATGGTTAGAGACGAACAAGATGGCAGAGGAGTAGGTGAACGTGGAGGACATCTCTCTCTACGAGTACATCAGGAATACACCTTCAGACACAGAAGTGCGTTCAGAATGCCAGCTGAGAGTGGGCAGGAGTACCTGACCACTGGAAAAGAATATATAGAACCACGTAAAACTCGGTAGGCCGAAGGAACTAGGGGCGAATCAGGAGTGTTAGGACTGGACCCGCCCTCAGCAGGTGGGGGCACTGAAGCAGGGGTCCAATCCCCACCTCGGGGCAATTGTTTGGGTCAGAGGAGATGCTTAGATAGCATCACTGACGCAATGGGCGTGGATTTGAGCAAACTCCAGAAGTTAGTGGAGGACGGGGGATCCTGGTGTGCTGTAGTCCACGGGGCTGAAAAGAGCTGGACGTGACTTAGGGACTTAACAACAGCAACAACTTTGAGAAGGAGAGTGGAATTCAGATTTTCTCTTTACTAAGTATTCCGTTTGATCGATCCCCTGCGTCTGTCAGAGCTTGGGAACTCTGGAACAGTCATACACTGAATTATGACCTTTCAGACGTAGTTGCTGAGCACCCCAGCCAAAGAAGATGCAGAAATGATCCTGTCAGATAAGCTTCTTTACTCTTCCTTTTCCAAAAGGAATCATCCTACTTTCAGTGATGCACCAAATGGGGATAATATCAGTGAATTGGGAAATCATGCCAGAAGCAGAAGTCTATATTTTGTCCTATTTATAGACATTAAATGATGAGACATCAGTCTTTGGATCCCCAGGGTGTCTCCCACGGATCTCTGAGCACACCTTAAATTTTCAGTGTCTCTTTTATGGCTTTTAAGTGTTCTCTAAAATCATGGAATGACCCAGAGTAGAAAAATAGTATCTAGGAAGAGAAAAAGCCTCTTTGTTATTTGCTTCCTTTGTACTCAGAAAATACGTATTAGAATGTCTTAAACTGTAGAACATTTCACAAAACCTCGACAATGTGAATGCTATTTATTATGACTTTGTTAGGGCTGCCAGGGTGGCACAGTGGCAAAGAATCCACCTGCTGATGCAGGAGCCGCAAGAGACACGGGTTCGATCCCTGGATCGGGAGGATCCTCTGGACGTATTCTTGCCTGGGAAATCCCATAGACAGAGAAGCCTGGTGGGCTACAGTCCATGGGGTCACAAAGAGTTGGATCTGACTATATGTGCATGCATATACACACAACTTATTTAAAAAATAATATGGGGAGAAAAAGATTGGGACCATGGAAGAACGAAATATAGCGCCTCCATCACTCTTCACGGTTTCATGATGTGCTGGGACATTTTCTACCCTCATGAGGGACCGAAGGTGCACGTGCCTGTACAGCTGCAGACTGGTGTTTTTCTGGCCCGTCCGTATTAAATCTGATATTTAATCTCTCGATTCTATGAAGAAGCAGCGTTTACTAAACTACAGGCATAATTTGTGTACATTGAAGGAAATTGCTAAATATAATGGAAGCAAGCCAAGAAAAGAAGATCTCATGTAAGATGACTCGGTAGGAATTCTCCTTTCCAGCAGGCAAATAATTATCTCTGTTCCTCTTCTTTATTTCACTGTGCCTTTCCTCTTGCTATTTTAATATTCAGCAGAGCAGAAAGGAAAAAAAAATTCAGAAGCTGAATTTAGTAAATTTTGTCTAATCTTTTAAAAAAGATGGTACAAAGTAACTCAATGGAAAATAATAAATGTAATGTTTTTTTCAGATAACCTGAGGATTTTCTGATCCATAGTCCAGAAAACTGTATCACTCCCCAGACAAAGTGAATATTTTGTGTGTGTGTTCCAGTCAGCGATCTTGCTTAAATGGTTTGTCTCCAGCAACAGAACATTTTGTGTCAAAGATAGAAATCAATCCAAATAAATGGACAATTTTTATTACATTTTGCATAACTTTTATGGAGTAAATTGAAAACTGGCAAAATTTTCTGGCTAAGAAAGTTCCCAGTAAAGACTGCAACAAATATTGTCAAAATCTATTTGAAATGAAAATAGAATATTGGGCATGAATTCAATCCTGATTTCTCTAAGTGACCTTAAAATGAAATGTGTGACAACCATGACAGTTTTGTTACTATAATTATTTATTTCTATTAAAACATTAAGCCCACTGTGTAGGATATAGTGTGGGGCTCTAATGGTTATCTACCTGCTTTTATTCAACATAAACAAGCAAACCAGATACATTTCATGGGGAACAGTCTCTTCTGGTTATCAGCAGTAATCTTCACAGAACTACACATTCTATACACTTTGTTTTTAATAGAAAAATCCATGAGGCAGAGTATCATTATCATGTCTAGATTTTAGGGTCATGTAGATGATCAAAACTCTATAATTCCTTTCTTGGATACATAAGATGTCATTAAAAATTATATGGCTTGTCGTTATGTTAAATGTCCATGATAGATACATACGCAAATATTATATTGTTCAGTTGCTCAGTCGCGTGACTCTTTGCAACCCATGGACTGCAGCACACTAGGTTTCCCTGTTCTTCACCATCTCCTGGGGCTTACTCAAACTCATGTCCGTTGAGTCGTTGATGCCATCCAACCATCTCGTCCTCTTCTCCTCCTGCCTTCAGTCTTTCCCAGCATCAGGGTCTTTTCCAATGTGTTGTCTCTTCACATGCAAATATTATATTCAACAGAAAGTAGTATGTTCAAGGTATAACCATACTAGAGCATATTGACATCTTATGCATCATATTTTCATTAGTGATGTTGCTTATCAAATTTAATAAATCTAATATTCATTGATCATTTTACCAGGTATAGGGCTTCCCCCCTGCCCCCGATGGCTCAGGGGTAAAGAATCACCTGCAGTGAAGGAGATGCAGGTTCGATCCTCAGGTAGGGATGATCCCCTGAAGGAGGAAATGGCAACCCATTCCAGGATTCTTGCCTGGAGAATCCCACAGTCAGAGCAGCTGGTGGGTTACAGTCCATGAGGTCGCAAAGAGTCGGACATGACTGAGCACACACACACTTCAATGTTGCCATAGAAATGCTGGGTTAACCTTCCTCAGTGCCTACTGCAATGCATCCTTGCTAAAATACTAAGTTAAATGTAACTAAAGTGACCAAGATATAGCCTTCTTATACCTGAGGCAAGTATGTTAGCATCCTTTCATGTGGTTTCCTCTTTCCTTTGCCTCCAATCATGTTTACTTATCTAATGGAATAGGGGAAGACACAATTCTACAGTGACTGTTTTATTAAGAGGCATTCATATTAGCAAAGCAGTGAAATAACAACAGTTTAGTGGTTGGACTGGTATTTTGAGGGCCCCATTGTCTATACTGGGTATATGTACATATACCTGCCTATTTTAAATGGCAAAAGGACACAGCATTGCAGCGAGGCAAGGAAGTGGGCTTATGTGTTTGGGCTGAAAGACTCTAGACTGAATCTGGGTTCTCACTGGGGCTACCTTACTGGTGACTTTGAACTTCACTGCTCCAGGCTGCTTTTCCTCTCCTTCACTTCTGTCTGCAGCAAGTGCCCTTGATTCTATATTCTGACTCATTTGGATCCTTAGATTCTACGTGCTCTCATGGGTCCCATGGGTTTCATTTATGACTCACCTTCCTCACAGACTTTCTCTGGTTTTGCATCACTAACCTGACAGCTGAGTACTCTTCAGAAGAATCAGGTGACTCGCTATGCTGTTTTCTAGACTCTGCTTTCTCCCAAGTGACTGCTTTGGATACAGACTCATATTCTTCAGTTAAGACGTCCTTTCATTTGGACTGCAACAGTTAAGATGGATGAGATTTTGGCTCTTCATAAATATTTATTTCTCATGTGATGCCTTTTATTTGGATAAAGGAAGAAAGACAAGATTCTTTGGCTTCCTATTTAAGTTTCTAAATAGTCTTGGCCTCTTTGCTGCTCAAAATATCCATGCCATGTGGATGTTGTAAATAGCACCAAATGGTCTGGCATAGCACTGTCATGAGCTGCTTAAAGTTTGAATGATCCCAAGAATGAAACTGTAGATATTTGAGGTCACATGTAACGTTCTTTACAAGGACATCAAATCATTTTCCAACGTTTCTTTCTCTGGAGTTTTTCCTGTGGCCCTATATTGCACAATAGTTCACTGAAGGAGCTTAAAAGAAATGTAAAAAAAAAATTGTCAGCAGATAATGGAGTCTACAGTGACTAGAAAGTTCTCTTACACAGCTTCACTTGATGAATTTGCTAGAAGTTTGCATATCATGAATTATATGGAGCTATAGCCACAATGGTTTGCCTTGGAAATGAACAGAGATCATTCTGTCATTTTTGAGATTGCATCCAAGTACTGCATTTCGGACTCTTATGTTGACCATGATGGCTACTCCATTTCTTCTGAGGGATTCCTGCCCACAGTAGTAGATATAATGGTCATTGGAGTTAAATTCACCCATTCCAGTCCATTTCAGTTTGCTGATTCCTGGAATGTCGACATTCCCTCTTGCCATCTCTTGTTTGACCACTTCCAATTTGCCTTGATTCATGGATCTGACATTCCAGGTTCCTATGCAATATTGCTCTTTACAGCATCGGACCTTGCTTCTATCACCAGTCACATCCACAGCTGGGTGTTGTTTTTACTTTGGCTCCATCCCTTCCTTTTTTCTGGAGTCATTTCTCCACTGATCTCCAGTAGCATATTGGGCACCTACTGACCTGGGGAGTTCCTCTTTCAGTATCCTATCATTTTGCCTTTTCATACTGTTCATGGGGTTCTCAAGGCAAGAATACTGAAGTGGTTTGCCATTCCCTTCTCCAGTGGACCACATTCTGTCAGCATTGTCACCCTGCTTAAACTTATATGCAGAGCACATCATGAGAAATGCTGGACTGGAAGAAACACAAGCTGAAATCAAGATTGCCGGGAGAAATATCAATAACCTCAGATATGCAGATGACAC